>NW_026652291.1:21257515-21414175 GCF_009828535.3 Hylobates moloch
ACTCTGATGGTAGTTTCTTTTGCTGTGCAGAAGCTCTTTAGTTTAATGAGATCCCATTTGTCAATTTTGGCTTTTGTTGCCATTGCTTTTTGACATTGATGCAAAAATCCTCAATAAAATACTGGCAAACCAAATCCAGCAGCACATCAAAAAGCTTATACACCATGATCAAGTGGGCTTCATCCCTGGGATGCAAGGCTGGTTCAACATACGCAAATCAATAAATGTAATCCTGCTTGATTTTTCTACTGAGTGTGGGTTCCAAGCCTCAGTATCCTATGGATGTACAATTGTCCAATGTAGGTTGTCAACTGTTATATTTGGGAGTGAAAGTAGAAACTACAGGGATGAAAAATGAGTTGGCAAGTTTTCTTTTCCTGAAGGATGAATCACTGGAGAAGTGCCAGTAAATAGAAAAAAAAAAATCTCACCAAAGAAATAATAACCAACAAGCCATGTTCTACTGTCTTAAAACAAAGAAAAGCAGTTTATCTCAGGGCACATATTGATGCTGAAAATGATTCAACTTCACCACATCATAAGGGGAACCATCAGAAGCATATTCCTGGAAACCAAAGCCTCTTGGGAGAAAGTTCGAGGTCAGAGTTTTTAAACTTTAGACATAGAACATATGTTTTAATAGAAGACTTTGTCAAATATCACCCACCTCTGTCTCACTTTCTTTACATGTACTAAATAACTAAAATAATACAAAAAAGATCTCTAAAACTTCCATATTGAAGATATAATATATATTCGCATCTTTAAAATGGACTATGATCAGACTGGTAGCATCAGTTTGAAAGTGAAACATGTAACAATATGGCAGATAATTTCCCCCAAGAAAGCTGTAAACATTTGTTGAGAGCTCCTGTTGTTTTTAACATGATAGAAATAAATAATGAGGAAAGATCACTGGAAGAGTGATTCAGATTATGCAAAAGTCAATAACCTCTATATGCCTCAGGTCCTTCATTTGGAAAATGTACAGAATAAAATGTATGTCACATAGAAGCAATGAGGTTTGAATGAGGCAATGGATACAGGGTAATTGCCATATTATATATAGTTGCCAAATAAGTGGTAGCTATTCAGGTGCATTTCCCTAACTATTATCAAAATCTTTATCTTCCACAAGATGAATTATTATTAAAACAAAGTTTTCTAGAGAAGAGGGAAGGGGTCACAATGGCCATGGACTATGTGGAATAGGAGGTAAGCATTGCAGAGCTTATTAAAAATAAATTTCAGACTTAAGAAAGTTCTGGAGACTGAATTATGCCCCCTGAAATTTTTATGTTGAAGACCTAACCCCAGATGTGATTGTGTTTGGAGAAAGGGAGGAAGTGATAAGGGTTGAATGAGGTCATAAACGTCAGGTCCTAACTTGATGAAGCTGGTGCCCTTGTAAGAATCGGAAGAGACACTAGACCTCTCCCTCTCTGACATGTGAGGACACAAGAAGGCAGCCATCTGCAAGCCAGTAGGAGAACCCTGGCCAGAAATAAAATCAGCTGGTACTTTAATCGTAGACTTTCCAGCTTTCAGAAGTGTGAGAAAGTAAATTTGTGTTGTTTAAGCCACCGAGCCTAATGGGGTTTTGTTATGCCAGCCCAACAGACTAAGACAGGATGCGTTAAAGGGTAATTATTTTTGTTTTATGTTTGTTTTGTTTTGTTTCAATTTAGGCAAAGATAGAAGTGAATACACAAATAAATTGCATTACCTGAAAATAAGTTAAATCATTGTAGCCTTTAAATTATTGAAACCGAGATGGGCAACATTGACATATATATATTAAAAGCCACATTTCAATGGCCTCAGTATTCTCACCTCAGAAATCATAAAATGTTTTGCAATTTAATGAGTTTAATATTTCTATAATTAAGACATATGTCTTAGAAGTTTATTCTGATCAAGACTACTTTACATGCATGAAAAATGCCACCAAAGAAGCACAAGAGTGATAGCAATAACACCCTATTATTTGTAGAAAGTAACATAGTGAGAACAAATGGCTATATTTGAAAGCAGTTGGCTGTCAGAGCCATATTAAAGAAAACACAAACAGAAGTAATTTATTCAATAATATTATGCTTCATTAGGCTTTAGATTTAGTCTTTAATGTTGCCAGGAGACAGAATGTTTTATTGTGTGTTTTTTTTTTTTTTTGGAAGTTATTGCAAAATATTAGATCCCAAAAAGCACTTTTATTCTTAATACTCGTTACTGCTTAGAAATACTTCCCTGCATCCATATATATTTATACATATAGCTATACATATGTATTTGTATTATTGTGTGTGTGTGTGTGTGTGTGTGTGTGTGTGTGTGTATGCATTTATTTATATTTTGGCAAGGTCAAACATAACTATGGTAGAAAATATCTTTTTAATTTGGTAGAGAAGCAATATTACTAACTCATTTTACTGAAAGTGGTTTTAATACTACAAATCTAGAATGACACTTATCTGGTTAAAAATGTCAGAAAACAATGATTCTGGCAAAAATTCAGAGTCTCTTTTTTCAACCTCCTCTAATTTTATGTGGAAAATATGGATAAAGCATGAGTTTAAAAGCTTACAATGCCATTTCTCGTGATCTAATTTAACTTTCATTGAGCTGTGATGGTTTGAATGTGTCTCTCAAAATTCATGCATAGAAAAGTTAATCCCCAATGCAGCAGTGTCAATGGGTGGGGCCTAAAAAAGAGGTGATTAGGTCATGAGGATTCCACCCTTATGATTAAATTAATGTCGTCATTGTGGAAATGAGTTAGTTATCTTCAGGATGGGCTTGTTATAAAAATGAGTTTAGCCTCTTTAACTTTTGCTCTCTCTCCTGCCCTTCTACCTTCCGTGGTGGGATGACACAGCAAGGAGGCCCTCACCAGATGCCGGTACCTTGATAACTGAATTTACCAGCCTCCCAAACTATAAAAAGTACATTTCTTTTCTCTGTAAATTGCCAAGTTGGTGCCATTTTGTTATAGCAACACCAAGTGGACTAAATCATGAGCTAAGAAGAGGTTTCCTTGCCCTAACCATATGTAGCATGCCTGGACTTATGCTAATTAGGTCAAGGGAATACTTTCTCCATCTCACTACTTCAGGGGCCACAAATAAAAATTTCAACCTTGATTAACCATGCAAATTTATATTATTTTCCCAAGGGTAGCACATCTGGGTGGTTGTTGTAATATATTTGAAATTAACCCACTTATCTTTTAAGGCCAATTATATATCTGAAATAGACTCTTTATATGTAGAAAACAAATATTATGGTCTCATAACAACTTTGAACATGTGTCAACTATAGAATCCTATTAGTTTGAATTATAATTTTTGATGTAGGTGCTTGTCTTTCCAACAAAATTGTGGGACACTCTATTGTTTGTTACTTGATCATTTTTTGAATTCTCAGAGTATAGCACAACACACAAAAGATAATTTGACAAAATACATGAAATTTAGTTAAAAGAATGAGCTACTTAGGAAAAAATTTTGTAGTTTTTGAGAGTTTGCATTGAAAAATGTCTACAAAGTAACTGTAGTACAGATAATCCTAGAATTACAGTTAAAATGATAGAGTGATCATCTGAAACACCCATGAATACGCTATACCATGAATGTTTCTCAACAGGGTGTCCATGTGTGCTGTCTGAAAAAAAAATTTTTAATGTCTCCTGACTGATTTAATCATATAAACATATAATATTACAGGTTATTTAATGTTTCAGTGACTGAGTGAATGGAAAACTCTGTTGTGTATGGCTTCAAATCTTCTTGGCCTTATATCTTAAGCCATTGCTGTTATGAATAATTCCATGGAGGCTTTGTGCAGCTTGGCACAAGTGTGATCTGACAGTGTCTTGACAATGCACAGCAGGTGCTCTGACTTGCTGCCCAGAGCTCCTCTGACACAGGGTGTTCCTCATGAAGAATTTGGCAGTCATGCATGTGCAGCACTTATGTGTTGGAGACTGAACCAACAGATAAATGATTTTCCTTTTTACTTCTGTGGTGGGTGGTTCTGAGACATACCAGAAGGCTTCTTAGAAACTTTCTTGGGCTAACCAAATTATCTTCTCTTGAGGTGGCCAATCAGTAACACATTTTTGAGTGAACTTCTTGTCTTGTCCTGTTCGCTCCAACACCCTTTAATCTGGTTCCCTGAAATCATATTTCTGAATAAGCCATTAATATGTTAGCCTTTATCAGTCTGCTTAGGGAAAACTGAAACTAACACATTGAGTCTCCTTATTATTAAAGATATTGTTGGTGCTAAATGGTTCCATCAAATTATAGAAGGCAAATTAATTAATTAATCAATTTAAAAGCAGACTTATATTCATGATATATCCTGAAAAGTGATAGAATATATGACTTCATACTATATTTGAATTGAAGTTTCCCAGAAATTTATTTTTTTTAAAAGTGATGAAAAATCTGTGTTATGCCCACATAGTGCTGAATGGTAAACACAAAACAAATTCAAAATTCCCTCTAACACAATATTATCATAGTCACACATGGGCAGAAATTTAAATTCTCTAAAACTATACAATCCCTTGAATTACATTAATGTTATTAATTTGAAAAGTGTTGATTTTGTAGGTTGGCTTGGAGTTAATGTTTATATTTTTCTTTGTTTTTTGGTCATATAAGAATGATAAGCATAAGACATTTAAAACTAGATCCATGTCTACATTTGTTTGTATGACAGTATATTAAAATGATTTAAGTCAACATTAGGGGTATTTGGGTAGATCTCAAAATGTATCCATATATTATTTCAAAAACGGTATTCAAAGGTGAGGACCTGGACAAAGTTTCATTGGAGTCATTTGTAACTATTAATAGAAATTCAGGAACCAGGTTTATCAGTGAATGCAATCAAGGCTGTCATTAAATATTGCATTATGACGTTTATTTGTATTAAAAATGAAATAAATTATTTCCTACAGCTTTCTTCATGCTCTTTCAAAGGGTAAGATGACAATGCATGTGCAATCTAATGTCTGTCCACCTGAGAGAGATGCCTGTAGTCACTCAAGATCAATGTAACCCAGCAGCTGTTTCTGCTTTAACGGTCATTAAGAATTTATAAACAGTTTTTTTCTTTCTTGTTTTTCTTAAGCTTAAATAGTTCTATAATGAAAATTAGACATATTTTAATATGTCTCATGAGCAAATCAAAAGGTAATAAATATCTCCAGAATACCACCCTTTACAGAAGGTTCTTTTGTAAGAACTGGATAGACCTGTGACTGGTTTTGTAGTCTTATAGACCTGGGTTCAAATTCTCACTCTGCTATTTGGTCTCTATATGACATAGATGGCCTTAGACAAACTACATACTATATCTGAGTATCAGTTTATTGATCTGGAGAGTAAGGTAAATTAATATTAATTTAAGTAATGCAGACAATATCTTTAGTTTTTGCCATGTTTGAATGTTCAGAACACAGAAGGTATTGAAATAAATAAATATAAATACAAAAATATATATGTTGATTATACCTTATGTATTTTCTGTGCCTTTAACTATTTCTCTAGTTTATGCTTTGCACTTAGCCTTTTATTAAGAGAATAATAAGAATAAAATAAGAAATAAAAATAAAATAAGAAAAACATGTTAGAACAATGTTGTACATCAATTTAGGTTTGGAGAAGACCAAAGGAAATTATATATATATATATTTCATATATATATCATATATTTCATGTATATAAAACACATATAATATATATTTTTGTGTTAAAAATATTTCATATTAAAATACATAAATATATACGTTAAAATTTCATATTAATATATGCTTTATATTAAAACTTAACATATAAAGATATATAAATAACATATATAAATAAATGACTACAGCTTTTGGCAAAGAGCAACTATTCATTTACTTTTCATCTTTTTATAAACATGAGGAAAAATTAGAAGATTTTTACCTGTAACACAAAAGCAACAATAAAGTAAAAAAATGTTTTTAAAACCAAATTACTGGCCAAATAAAAGGAAACATCAGGTTGCATATTAGAAAAAAAAACACCTTAGTGAGAAATAAGCCTTAATGTTTTCAAGAGACATAAATAGACTCTGATGATCTGATCAATGTGTGGGAAGGATAATGGTTAACTTGCAAAATTGAAGTAAAATAGGCATGGGAATTACAGAAGCCAGGGCTAGCAGGGACTAGGACATTAGCTAGTGAAGACTGGTGAAGACATTACTTCAGCAGAATCCACTGGTGATCTTGTTTGGGTCACGCACTTGGCTAGGGAAGGGTAGGGAGGGAAGGAGAGGAAGGATTTTTTAAAATATGCACTTTTAAGCATGTTTTTAATTTTTTTTAATTGACACATAATGATACATACTTATGAGGTAGAATGTGATGTTCAACATGTATACACTATGTAATGATCAAATCAGGTCAATATGTATATCCATCACCTCAAACATTTATCTTTTTTGTGTGTGTGATGGGAACATTGAAAATTCTCTCTTCTAGCTATTTTGAGAGATACCATACCTAATTGTTAACTACAGTCACCCTACTGTGCAATAAACACTAGAACTTATTCTTCCTTTCTAACTGTAACTTTGTACCCATTGACTGACTTGCCATGGCCCTCCCCTCCTTTCCCTAGCCTCTGGTAACCACCTTTCTATTTGCTACTTCTATGAGGTTGATTTTTTAAGATTCCACATATGCGGTGAGATCACGTGATAATTGCCTTTCTATATGTGACTTATTCCACTTCACATAATGTCCTGCAGATTCATCCATGTTGTTGGAGATGACAGGATTTCATTCTTTTTATGATTAAGTAGTATTCTACTGTGTATATATAGCACATTTTCTTTATCCGTAGTTGGGCACTTAGGTTGATTCCATATCTTGGCTACTGCGAATATGGAATCAGCCTATGTTGTCCAACCACAGGTGAATGAACGCTTTTAAACTGCAAATTCCATCAGTTCAGCACACAATAATGATATAACGAAATTAGAAAAATCTCCCAAATGAAAGCTGGTTTCCTCTTATCAGAGAAAAAGGGAATGCTTAGCAAGGCCAAAATAATCAATGTTTATTAAGACTCTAAAGCCTGATACTGTGTCACTCTCATGTATTTAAAGCCAGAAAGTAAGTCAAAGATATATTTGAAGAAATATAATGGGTCAATGAATGATATCCTCCAGTCCCGATGGCTAATTCCTGTATGTGAAGAATAAGCTGACTGCATGACCTGTGTGTCTATCCACTTCAGCATTTTTCTGACAGAACAAAGCATCAGGAGCCCTGTCACCCTCCAATAAAGGATAGGACTGTTCTCTATTCATGGACAAGCCTCTGTATCCTGTGATACAGGAATAAAAGTCATTTCTAGGTTCATATTAACCATTGATTAAATTCAATACTTTTTAAACTTTTATTTCCTACTGCTGAAAGCTTTCTAAAGTAATAGAAAGTAATATAATTATTAAGTATATTTTCAAGTGTTTTTATATCTTTCTTTACTCCCTCCCTCCCTTCCTCCCTCCCTCTCTGGCTCCCTCCCTCTTTTCTTTCTTTCTTTCTTCGTTTCGTTTCTTTCTTTCTTTCCTTCCTTCCTTCCTTCCCTCCTCTCGTATATCACAGAAGCTGAAAAGAGCCATGCAGTTCAATTATCCTGATTCTTCAGTTTCCATCCATATGAAACAGGCCATGCAGCAGAGACATAGACACATCAGAATTCCCATCTGCACTGCATTAAACACTACTTAGGAGAATCAGTCTCAGCAGGACCAAACCTCTCAGTCCCACTTTCTGTCATCTGTGCCAAGCCGAGGTGCATAGAGAAAAAAAAAAAAACCTCACTGATATGGTAGATGATGGGTGTGAAATTTCTAACACTCTTACCTGTAATCACTCAGATAAGATGCATGGGTTGTCACAGTTAACTCTCCTAAAGCCATGTGCTCAAGTGTCCAAATGAAGGTAGACATTAAAAAGGTTTTAAATTTTTGTTTGTTTTGTTTTGTTTTGCTGATGACAGATGTTTGAACACCCACACAAAATGGTGGCTTTAGAACTCAATTTCATTGAATCAAAATATAAATATTTGTGTGATATTTGGTTTTGCAGACAGTAAAATCTTAGGCAATTGAAAAGCTTTTCCAAAAGAGTGTATTAGTATATTAAAAATCTTTTTAGAACTTTTATAAATATGGTTTGTATTTCTTTATTCCCTTTCTGAGGGTGGGGAACTTTTTAGTTTGAATTTTCTCAAAGCAGGGGGATTCTGAGTTTATTTGGGAGGTAATCCAAGAAAATCACCAGTAGGGGTTTGGAGAAGTGAGACCGAGAATGAGATGAAGCCAGTCAAGGAGGCTTTCTCAAGGACGTTACCACTGCAGATAGTTGGAGCTTCAACTCAATGGGAAATTTAGGTATTCTGAACCAACCATGTTGCAGTTACCCAATTTGAGCGATCAGGGAGCTAGGCTATTATCCACCAACTTAATGTTACTGGTTAATGATTTGTCCTGGGAGTTTCAGTTCCCACCACTTCCCAGTCAGTCCTGTCCTAAGCCAAGTGGTGGCTAAAGGAAGCCCTCAGGCATAAAACCTGTACTTTTTTTTTTTTTTTTTTTTTTTTTTTTTTTTTTTTTTTTTTTTTTTTTTTTTTTTTTTTTTTTTTTTTTTTTACTTTAAGTTCTGGGATATATGTGCAGAATGTGTAGGTTTGTTACATAGGTATACGTGAGCCATGGTGGTTTGCTGCACCTATCAACCTATCATCTAGGTTTTAAGCCCCTAATTGGCATCTAAAACATGCTAACAGCTATTAAAATAGAAACAACAAATTAAGCCTATTTATTTTGGTTTGTGTCCTTAATTCTCAAATCCAAATCAAGATAATAAAAGATACTGAACTTGATTTCTTCTTTCTATTTCTCAGAGTGACTAGCTATACAATGACTAGTGATTAGTACTGACAATGCTATGAGAACCTTTCAGAACGTAATAAAGGAGTAGGATTTCATAATTTCAGCCTAGTGTCTGGAAGTCAGAAGGAATCATACTTACATTATGCTTCTGATGATACCTTTACTATCCATAATCATAGGTTAATTCACCTGAATTCAGATAAGATATGCAACTTAATTCCATTTTGAGTGTATATTCTATTGCATTATATTCTATTTAGCATTTATTGAGTGTCAACAATCTGAAATATGCATGTGACTTTAGTTACTTCGAAAAATTAATTTGAAGGTCGGGTGTGGTGGCTCACATCTGTAATCCCAGCACTTTGGGACGCCGAGGTGGTGGAATCACTTGAGATCAGGAGATCGAAGCCAGCCTGGCCGACATGGTGAAACCCCATCTTCACTAAAAATACAAAAAAATTAGCCAGGTGTGGTGGTGGGCACCTGTAATTCCATCTACTTGGGAGGCTAAGGCAGGACAATTGCTTGAACCTTGGAGGCGGAGGTTGCAGTGAGCCAAGATCGAGCCACTGCACTCCAGCCTGGGCGACAGAGCAAGACTCCATCTGAAAAAAAAAAAAAAAAAAAAAAAAAGAAGAAGAAGAAAAATTGATTTGACAGTGAGATGCTTACAAAATCGGTTGATGATTAGAGAAATGAAATCCATTTCCAGTAGATATTTTATCCTTATGGGTCAAATTTAGCCCCAGTGTGACTCATTAGATATCTCTATCCCTAAACAAAAATCATCCTTTAGAAAATCAAGGGGATCCCTCTTATGCAAGGTGGCCATGTTGCAAGAGAAATATAAAATAATGAAGAATTCAGTTATTATGTAGATTTGTCTGTACAATATTATATCAACTTTGAATTTACAAATTTATATCATATCTAGTGAACTAGAAATCGCCATATTTCAATTCAAAAAATTGATGAAGTCACAATTGTAATAATATTAACTAGCATATATTGAGTACTGAGTATCTTCCAGATAGTGTAAATTATGTAAATATTATCAGCCCTATTCAACAGATAAGAAAAAGTAGGTGTGTACAGACTAAGTAAAATACCAATGTTCATACAGCTAATGTGTGCAGAAACCAAGATCTAAACCATCCTCGTGAGCACTCTGCCTGGTGCACAGATAGAGAGAGGAACCAAGAAAGTCATCCCTTTTAGTCTGTATGGAATAAAGATAAGATTTCTGTCTAAGTCAGTTTGGGGTGCTTAAAGAAAATACCATAAATTGGTGGCTTAAACAGTATACATTTCTTTCTCAAAGTTCAAGAGACTAGGAAATCTAAGATCAAGGCACCAGTAGATCCAGTGTCTGGTGAGGATCTGGTTTCTGGTTTGCAGATGGTCGTATTCTAGTTGTATCCTCACATGACAGGAAGCAGAGAAAGAGAAGTAGCAAGCTTCCTTTTGTCTTTTCTTCTAAAGGCACTGATCCCATTCATGAAGGCCTCACCCTCATGATCTAATTACTTTCCAAACACCCCACCTCCTAAAGTCATCACAGTAAGGGTGAGGATTTCAACATAGGAATTTGGGAACATAGATATTCAGTCCATAACATTCCACCCCAGCCTCCCAAATTCATGTTTTTCTCAGATGAAGGGAAAACATTTCTTTCATCCAAAAGCCCTCAAAGTCCTAACTTATTTCAGCATCAACTCTGAAGAACACACACTTGTCTTCAAGACAAGGAAAGAAGGGCCCTGTAGGTGATGCAGATATTATTAGGGCTGCCAAATTCTCATGTAAATATTGTCTAAGTTAGATATGGGTGAGACTCCAAGTATGACTCATTCTGGGATAAAATTTATCTTCAGCTGTGAACTTGTGAAACCAAACAAGTTACATGCTTCCAAAATGCAATGATGGAACAGGCATAGAATAGACCCCCCTATTCCAAAAAGGAGAAATGAAAAAGAAGGAAGGGGTGAGAGGTCACAAGTCCCAAGAATGCCAAAAACCTAGAAAGGCTAAGAGGTTATAAATCTTGAGAATAATTCCCTTTGACTCAATGCTTTTCCTTCCAGACTCACTGGGGTATCAGTCCAGCCTCCTCCAAGACCCACTATGGCAGCAGTTCTTCATCTGTGGCTCTACAGGCAAGGATCACATGTTGTGACTCTGCCAGGTAGAGGTTGTGCTTCTGTGGATCTCTCAGGTGGCCCTGCCCCCAAGGCTTTGCTGGGTGTTGGTCCTACACTTTGAAACTGAGGTGGAGACAGCCCTGCACACCCCACCCCCAGGCACTCTGGATGTGCAGTGGAAGTGACAGTCCTAAGATATCGGCATTATGTGCAGGGTCCTTCTTGCCTTATCTTGAAGAAAGTTGTATGTCTGCAGGTGAATAGCCCTGATGATCCGTTCCCGTCGGGTCTTCCAACAGTCTTTCTCCATTTTGTCCTGTTTCCTCTGTTCTTAAGTCCCAGCTAGAAATGTTTCTTCGGCTGTAATGCCATCTCTATGCCTGGTTTCTGTTGAGATGGCTGATTAGGTTGTGGTTCACATCCACACTAACCTTATTAAATGGTCACTCTACCACAGCCTTAGTGTTCTTTTTCAAATGCACCTTCTCACTTTTATTTTTTGTAATGTGGACAGGCTGATGCATTTCCAAATTGTTAAGCTCTGGTGTCATTTTGCCTAACAGCTCTGTCTTCTGTTCACTTCTCTCCTCTGCATTCTACTGTTAAGAAGTTAGGAGAAAGCAAAACACCCTACGAGTACTTGGTTTACAAACCTCAGATATATACAATTTCATTACTCACAAATTCTACCTTCCATACAACACTAGGAACACAAACACAATTCAACCAAGCTTTTCTTTTGGAGCACTCACCAGAATCAGAATCAGAATTTATAAACGTCTTCATGGCAAAATCAGCGTTTGCTAACATGTGCATCAAATCTCTTCCAGCTTCTACCCCGTTATCCAGTTCCAACACCTCTTCCATATTCCTAGCCATTTTTTACATCATTAACACACCTCTTGGTACCCATTTATGTCTTAGTCTGTTAGGAGTGCTGAACATAATGCCATAGACTGGATTGCTTAAACAACAGAAATTTATTATTCACCTCTCTGGAGGCTGGAAAATACACTATCAAAGCGCCAGCAGATCCAGTATCTAACGAGGGCCTGCTTCCTGGTTTGCAGATGGCTGTCTTCTTATTGTATTTTTATATGGTGGAGAGCAGAGAGACACAAAGGAAGCAAGCTCTATGTCTCTTCTTCTAAGGGTTCCAATCCCATTCATGAGGCTTCCACCCTCTTGGCTTAATTGATACGGACAGGAGACAGGAAAATGCTGAGTAGAAGAGGGTGGTTCCCCAGCAAAAGCCCCATTCTCAAGCCTGGATACCTGTGGCTCTAAATGAGAACAAGCATTCCCGTTTTCATGCCCCAAATGTTGCTTTTGGTCTGCCATGTGCCCTGTCCTGCCACCATATAAATCCCAAGCCCCAGGCTGCAGACCAGCAGTTCAGCAGACCAGCAATGGTGGAATGACACAGTAGAGAAATAGAGGAGTGATGTCTGGACGCTGAGGGGAGTTCTGCTAGGGGTGGTCGGAGAAGAGTCTGACTGCTGAGTGGCCTGACTCCAGGTGAAGACCACCTTCCCATTCCATCCCCCGTTTTGGCTCCCCATCCTTCTTGCTGAGAGCCACTTCCACCACTCAACAAGACCTTGCAGTCATCCTTTGAGCCTGCATGTGATTTAATTCTTTTGTGACAATGGGCAAGAGCTTGGGATACAGAAGGCTGTCACACTGGCCCTCTGCCCTTGCAATAAGGCCCAACGTCCATTTAGCTGATTAACACACAAGTCATCTGCAGACATCAAAGCTGAAAGAGCTTGGTAACACTAGGGTTGCAGGCACCCACCCTTAGACACTACCACAGGGGCAAGAGCCCAAAGCACTTGCCCCAGCCTCTGCACCTGCCCATCTACATACTTCCCATAAAGGTTTGAGCTGTGGTAGGGGGTGACCAAACAGGCGAGCCACAATCCTGTCACATGTCCTGCGAGGGGAATCAGGGAATGCTACTGTTTCGTAATCACCTCTTAAAGGCCCCACCTCCTAATACCATCACATTGGGGTTAGGATTTCCACATATGAATTTGAGGAGGGGTGCACAAATATTCAGTCCATAACACTTTGCAACAGTGGTAACTTCTAAAGAATATGTCAGAGTTAGTCAATAGTAGAAACTAGAGTAGGGTTTTTCAGACCAATAAAACAGAATTAAAAAAAATACATAGAGCATTGTTTCTCAAGGGAGGATGATGCCCACCCTCTGGGGGCATTTGGTGATGTCTGGAGCCATTTTTACCTGTCATAACTATGTGAGGTTGCTATTAGCATCTAGGCGGTAGTGGCCAGGGATGCTGCTATATGTCCTCCAATTCACAGGACAGACTTTGCAACAAGAGATTACCATAAAAAATGTCAGTAGTGCTCATGTTGAGAAACTCTAATCTAGAGCACATATAAATGCCTGAACCAGCATGTACAGCGGACAGGTAGTTTCAGGTGGCTAGATGTGGGATTGAGTGGGAGGAAGGAGAATGGTGAGGCTGTTGTATGTCACTCATAAATAGCTTTATAGTTAGGCTAAGGAGTCTAGACTTTATCTTCCAGCCAAAGAAGATTTTAGTAGTGGGGTGAATCTGTATATCTTGAAAAGGGGGTAGTTTATGAAAATCAAATAAGATCCTTCATATGAAAGAAGTTTATAAAATTTTGTATAAATTTTAGGCATTGTTATTTCACACACATCAGACCTCATCATTAGAATAGGTTGACATCAAGTGAGATTTATTAGAGCAATTAAGAAAATCACGTCATAATTTGACAAGATCATATGCTAGTACTCTCAGGATCTGATGTATTGTTACTGTACTCCTAAATAGTTCACTCATATTCTGTTTGATTGCTACTAAAGTGCCACTTCTTATTCTCTTCATAGCTATTTATATTTCTAACTCTCAGTGTAAACATTCACATTATAAATCTTCCAGCTTTCTAAGCCAGCTCTGCCCTGTCATCCCCTCTCAGGGGTTTATACTGCTTTGACATCCACATAGTAACTATTATGTCGCTCATTCAAATAGACACAATCAGGTTATGAAAACTGAAATACATAGAAATTAATTTTTTTTTTGAGACAGAGTCTCATTCTTTCACCTCGGCTGGAGTGCAACGGCATTGTCCTGGCTCACTGCAACCTCCGCCTCCCAGGTTCAAGTGATTCTCCCGCCTCAGCCTCCCAAGCATCTGTGACTACAGGTGCTTGCCACTACATCTGGCTAATTTTTGTATTTTTAGTAGAGACAGGGTTTCACTATGTTGGCCAGGCTCGTCTCGAACTCCTGACCTGGTGATCTGCCCATCTCGGCCTCCCAAAATGCTGGGATTAGAGGCGTGAGCCACCGCGCCTGGCCAGAAATTAATATTTTTTCATTAATTTTTTTCTCCATATTTCCTTTTCTCTTGCTATTCTTTCTCCCTGTCTTCTTTTCCTTCCCTGGTTTTCTCTCTGTCTTTTTTTCCACAAACTGGCTAATTGCAATAGGGAAAAATAAAAACAGGAAGAAAGAAAGACTTACCAATGTCTTACCAAGACATCAGGTTATGTTACTTGTGAGGAATAATCATGAATGACTTTAAAGATGACCTCGGGCAATCCTGTAATATTGTGTTCAATGACCTTGCCTCCTGGTATGAACAGCCTTGTATAATTCCCTATCCTCAAATAATCTGTTACTAATCAAGAGAATGTGGCAACATCGAGGGACTGTCAGTTCTGTAATTAGGTCACAAGAGATGGTGACTTCTGTCTTTCCAGTAGACATTCTCTTGCTGGCTTTGATAAAGCAAGTAGCCATATGGGAGAGGTCCATGTGCCAAGGGCCTGAGGAAGAGGCTCCAGACAATAGCTAGCAAGGAAGGGAGGGCCCTTAGTCTCACAAATCTTGAGGAGCATGAGGAGCTGCCAGTAGCCACTTGAGTTAGCTTGGAAGTGGATCCTTCTGTAGGTGAGCCTTTGGAACTGACCGCAGACTTAGCAGACACCTTGATTGCTAATTTCTGAGAGAAAGTGAAGTAGAGGGACCACCTAAGCCTTGTCTAGAAATTGCGAGACAATAAACCTGGTTTTTTTTTTTTTTTTTTGAGGTAAATATTGGGATAATCTGTTGTACACTGATGGAAAAGTAATACATGACTCTTAGTCTAGGTTTCTTTTAAAATTAAACATCTTTGTCATCAATGGTAGGCACTAAAGACACAAATATATAAAGCTCATGGACATAAAGAATGGAACAATGGACACTCGGGCCTACTTGAAGGTGGAGGGTGGAAGGATGGTGGGGATCAAGCAACTACCTATAGAGTACTATGCACACTACCTGGCTGACAAAATAATTTGTACACCAAACCCCAGTGACACACAATTTATCCATCTAACAAACATGCACCTGTACCCCTTGAGTCTAAAACAAAAGTTTGAAGAAAACATAAAAATAAAAATAATAAGTTGTGTGGAATTTCAATTGTAAAATCCAAAGACAGTTTTGTTTCATTGTGAAATAAGTGACTTTAATGAAGCCAAAGCACTTTACCCAAGTGTTTACTGTTGACATTCTGAAATACAAATGAGAAGCAAATTAATTTTGTCTTCCAAACTATGGGCTTTCAGTCTTTATGGCATCGAATAACAAAATAATAGCATTTAAAGACCTAAGAGTTGATACAATCTGCATTAGTTGAGTTAGTAATAGCTGCTGTAATAGATCAAAATAACAACATAACACAATAGCCACTTATCTCATTTATATAAAGTTCAAAATGAGTGTTTATGATCTGCATGAATCTCTCTTAACATCTTTAAATTAGAAATCCTGAATTGTTCAATCTTGATGCTTCACCATTTTCAATTTCTTTCCAAGATGGCCACAGAAAGGAAACAATTATTGAGTATTGTTCATGAGAAGAGTTTATGAGCAGAGTCTGAAATTGGCTTACGTAACTTCTGCCAACATTTCTTGGGTCTTAAACTAGTTCTGTAGTCATACCTAACTACAAGGGAAGCAGTGGAATGTTATCTAGCTGTGCCCAGTAGATGGATTTAGTGATCAGCAAACCAGCCAGGCTCTGTCATATATTCTAATTTTTCTACTCTGCACATATGAAAATGGAGGTTTACAGAGAGTTCAGTGCACTTGATGATGCTCATACCTCCAAAGATAATGAGAGACTAAAAGCTAGAATCCAGTTTTTCTAACTTCTTGTTTGCTACTTTTCTGCTAGTAATTCTATATAGAAAATATAGAGAATAAATGATTATTTGTATAGAGTTTTCTAAAGTTATTAAACATTTTGGCAGACTATCATTAAAGGCCATTTGCAAAGATTCAAATATGTGATTAATCAGCATGTAGTTACTTAGCATGC
Source organism: Hylobates moloch (assembly GCF_009828535.3). NCBI lineage: Eukaryota > Metazoa > Chordata > Mammalia > Primates > Hylobatidae > Hylobates > Hylobates moloch. The sequence continues at coordinate 21,273,970 of NW_026652291.1, forward strand.
CAATTTAAAAGAAGTAGACCATGGGTCTCCATTTGTGCTGAAAGGGCAAATAAAATATATCCTTTCTCTAATCTTACATTAATGAAAGTTAATGAATGAAAGTGCAGTTCAATTGCAAGCAAACATCTGGGGGCATATGTGGGTTTCTTAGGTGCATCACTTTAATTAAAAATATGTAATTTTATTATCTTTTATTTTAACTAAATTTAAATTTTATGTTATTAGTTCAAAAAAGTACTTGAAAGAAAAAAAAAATGGCATTGTGTCCCAAAGGAGATGTGTTCATTCTGACATTCATTAACCTTTACTAAGATGATCTATTTCAGAGAGGTCTAAGTGACCACGGAGCTGGGAAATTTAGTTGGCCTGAATTTCCAGATGGAATCATGCTCCTTCTAATCCCAGATACTCAATTTTGCTTTCACGTTAGACTGGTCAGTACTCAACATCTTAGTTAAACTAGTTCGCAAAACTAAGTATTTGTTTCTGTTTTTTTTTCTTTCTTTTTTTTGTGGGGGTGGGATTATTTGGTTTTGCTTTATACTCATATTAAAACTTTGATGTTTTTTAATCAGGTTTTGTTTTCTTTTAACTATGCCTTTAAAAAATAATTATCTTGTTCACTTGCTTCCCATTCTTGTTAACTAGAATGAGATTTCTGTCCCTTTTAAGTTGAAAGTTTCACTATGATTAATTTTGGAATTAGAATGCACCTGGAAATCTTTTATATATGATTTTTGAACAAACGTTCTTTACCATAGAAATGAAAATACACCATACTTACTGCTGGTTATTTTTTAGAACACAAATGTGGCAGCATCTTTTGATAAGTTGAAGATGCTACATTCAGATGGCAGATATTTTGTCCCATTCTACTAATACTTTCTAGCTCTATGACCTTAAGAAAGATTTGGTGGCTTAGGTGGGCCTGGTTATGCATCCCAGTTTTGTAAAATTGGCAATGTATAGACTCACATTTTAAAGTTTCTTGTGTAGAAAGGCAAAATCCTGCAGGCATTTGTAGATAAGACAGTTATATTGAAGTATATTGGTAGAATGTTTTAGTTTTGAAGAACAAGGAGGATGCTGAGATTCTGAGAGAGTGAGAGTTATGAAAGCATAATGGAGCTTATTATGGATTAAGAAATGGATAGGATAAATCAGAGATAGGGTATAAATTCTTGTTCTTTTAAACTGATGGTCTATAGGCATAATAATGCATTTATTTATCTTAAAGTGGATCCTCTAAAGATCAGAACTGTTACCTGGAGGCCAAAATTTGTTGGAGGCCAAAAAATTGTTTACCTGGAGGCCAAAAATAAATCATGGCAAACACACACACACACACACACACACACACACAATCACAAAAGTACTAAATGTGCAATGTTTTTTTAACTTCTCTACGGTCTTCATTTTTGGTGGTTATATGTAAAGCCCTGGGATGAACTAACTCATATGTATAAAAATTTTGACCTCCTTGAGTAAGAGGCAAATTCAAACCAAATTACTATTTCAAACCAAATTACTATTATTAATGGGAGTGAGCCCTGAGCTAATGGAAGACATTTTTTTCTTTTCTTATTTATCTTTATTTTGTTTATTTATTTATTTTTGAGACGAAGTCTCACTCTGTCTCCAGGCTAGAGTGCAGTGGCGTGATCTCCTCTCACTGCAACCTCTGCTTCCCGGGTTCAAGTGATTCTCCTGCCTCAGCCTCCCAAGTAGCTGGGACTACAGGTGCCTGCCACCAGGCCCAGCTAATTTTTTTGTAGTTTTAGAAGAGACGGGGTTTCACCGTGTTGGCCAGGATGGTCTGGATCTCCTGACCTCATGATCCACCTGCCTCGGCCTCCTAAAGTGGTGGGATTATAGGCGTGTGCCACCATGCCCCGCCAGAAAGACATTTTTTAAATTACTTGATGAGGGAAGCACTTCAGAACTCCTTCTGCAGAATGAAATGCATTTATTTTTTGTTTGCTTATTTTTCCAATGGCAATAGCAAAGATAGTTCAACAAACGTAGAAATTTAGATAAAATAATCCCTTTTGTGTAAACTTCATTTAGAGACTTCACCTTCACCCCATAACTACTCCTTTTTAGAGGACCTTGGGCCTATTTTCAGGCATGGAAAAAATAAGTTCCAATTTGGTTACTGTAAGTCAAGACAACAAAACGATTTCTGTCTCTCCACACCTCCAACAACTTCAGTGGCACTGGGGGGTCAATGTTTCTTAATCACATTCTCATCTGAGTCTTTGATCTTTTGACTCAAATATCTGTATCTTCTATCTTGATGTACTTGCTGTAGTCACCTTAGGTTTTCTTATTTTATTCCTCAGAAGTTTCCTTCTGGCAACTCTCCATCTCCTGTGGCCCTCCTGCTTTTTTAACATTTTGAAATCCTTGTATCACATGATTAATACCATCAAAGACATTGTGAGTGACTCGCAATTCCAGTCAGTTTAGGGAGAAGAGGAAATTCCAGAAATTTCATGATACTGAACCAATTTATGGATGTTTAAAGTTCTTTATGTGTCCTTGGATTTTTTTTTTCTCTCTCTCTCTTTTTTTTTTTTTTTTTTGACTATCATAACATTTAGTATGGCATCAGAGTTTACTCTCTCTTATAAGTTACAATTGTCTACAATAATTACCCTCTCAGGTGCTCTGGTAAAATTAGATTATCCTTTGAATTTCTGTATAATCATAAACAAGATGAAAGAGAAGGCAGAGTGGATGTGACAGTGAGGTTTAAGGAAATTTTAATAAGTGAAGAGCTTATTGAAAGCAAAAAGCTGAGGAATGCAAAAAGACAAAATAGAAAAGTAGGACACAATAAAATGGTAGCTGTTAAAGGAAATAATGGCGATGGTGGCCAGAGGATCCTAAAGCCTCTATCATGTTACAAATAGTCAAGCCTGAGGGAAGACATGTGAGATCAAGTGACAATCATAACGAAGCTCTCTGAAGCCAACGTTTCTACACTTCCATTGTGTATATGGCTTAGCAGTTTGAATGAGTTCTTGTCAGGATTCAAGATCAGAAGAAAATATACTAAAAATAGAGACTAGTAAAACAAAAAAAGGTTTTGAAAAGCTATAAAACCTCTAGAGAGTGAGTAACCCAGCACTCAGAGCTTGGAATGTGAGAGGTATGTCATGTTTACATCAGGTTCACCACCAAATCCAGGGAGCCTCCCCTAGACATGGTGTATTGGTGAGGTCCCAGCTAACTCACCTACCTGAGATTCCCACTGTGTTAATGTTAAAATGCTATGCAGGAGAAAATAAAATGAAAGACTAGCCTGAGGCTCAATGCTATAGACTAAACTATGTTCCCCTCAATACATGTATATGTTGAAACCCTAACCTGCCATGTAACTGTATTAAAAAATGGGGCCTTTATAGTGGTAATTAAGGTTTATGGTGGTAAGAGGTCATCAGGGTGGGACCCCAGGACTGATGTCCTTATAAGAAAGGGAAAAGACAACAGAGATCTCTCTCCGCACACACAAAACAAAGCCTGTTGTGAGTACACAGCAAGAAGGTGGTCATCTACAAGCCAGGAGGAGGGAACTCACTAAAAGCCAACCTTGGCAACACCTTAAGCTTAGACTTTTAGCCTCTAGAACTGTGAGAAATAAATTTCTATTTTTTAAGCCACCCAGTCTGTGGTATTTTCTTATGGGAGCTCCAGGAGACTAATATACCCAGTTAGGATAAGAAATCTGACTTCTGCCTCGCTTCACTTTATTCTTAATTATATAAAAGACAGGCTTCTGAGATATGCAGCCCCTGCTTTTGAGGAGACAACTGCAATTGGAGTGGCAGATGGAGATAAGAAATATCTCTGACGTCTCCAGACAATTTAGATGGTCTACCTCAAGCCTAATATTAGCAATGTTAGAGCCATTTACCTGGCTGGCTGACTTAAAGAAAGAGTAGTTATATTCCCGAAGATTACCGATAAAATATTGATAAGACAGTAAGAGAATGATCATGCTAAAATAACTTGTGCTGTTTCCCCAGGTGGTACCATTAGGGTACAGAGTGTGTCAGCTATTAACGCTATGCTGGCACAATGAAAATGTTCAAAAGTATTTAAGAAAGGAGGAAGAAAGGAAGAAATGAAGGAAAGGAGAAAAGGGGGAAGGGAGGAAGGGAGGATGAGAGAAAGGGAGAAAGGAAGGAAGGGAGAGAGAGGGAAAGAAAGAAGAAGAGAAGGAAGGAAGGAAGGAAGTTTGGGAAAGTAGTTAGTATCACACCTTCAGATAAAATCAGTACTTCCAGCTTTCCTCTTGCCTGTGTACAATGGAATATGACATGTGCGTTTAATAAAAACAAATAAATAGGGCCGGGCATGGTGGCTCAAGCCTGTAATCCCAGCACTTTGGGAGGCCAAGGCAGGCGGATCACAAGGTCAGGAGATCAAGACCATCCTGGCTAGCACAGTGAAACCCCATCTGTACTAAAAATACAAAAAAAATTAGCTGGGCGTGGTGGCAGGCAACTGTAATCCCAGGTACTGGGGAGGCCGAGGCAGGAGAATGGCATGAACCCGGGAGGTGGAGCTTGCAGTGAGCTGAGATTGCACCACTGCACTCCAGCCTGGGCGACAGAGCAAGACTCCATCTCAAAAAAAATAAAATAAAATAAATTAAAAAAATAAAAATAAATAAATAGATAAATTTAGGGACTAAATACTATTTTAGTCACGTTAACTTCAGTGTTTGACTAGGTCTAGATGATCTAGATGACTAGGAAAAATCAATTAATTAGGAATTCACAATCAACACAACCTCAATGATGAGAATGACACTCTAAAGGAGAGAACTTAAATTAACTTCAAGGGACCAACACCTTTGAACAAAAAGACACGTTATGAACCAAAAAAAAAAAAAAAAACCCCAAAGTAAAACGTTTGATAATAGAATGTGGGGACATGAGGCAGACAGCAGGAATTTACAGTGTCCTTTATCGGTTGCCATTTACATGTCAGTTGAGTTTCTAGTGTCTTAATCAAATGTTGTTTCAAGTCATCAGCACATTAGTCAATCAAGTTTTAGAGTCCTTCATTCCCAGACTCTGCAACACTGTGATCAGTCTCTCCCGATTTCTGGGCCAGGCAAACTCTTTGTTGATTTCATTGGAGTGGATCCTAAAATCCAATCAGACCACAAATGATTTGGACTGCTGCTACTTCTCTCACCTTGCTTCTTATTTCCTTCCCCTTTATGTTCTCTGTCTCATCCTCATTTTGTTGTTCCTCAAACTTGTCAAAACTATTTCCCCTTTAGGATCTTTACATTGACTAATTCCACTTCCTAGAATACTCTGTCCCCCAGATTTAAACATGGTTTATTATTTCACTTCATTCAAACCTTCCTCAAATGTCACCTTCTCCATAAAGCCCACAATTCTGGTTATTTTCTATCACTTCCAGCTCTCGGATATGTCCTTTGCCCTTTACTGCTTGTTTTATGGCTTGGGGATCAAGAGAGAGATGTTGGGGCGTTTCTTCCTGTCTCTCTCTTGCTTTTCTACCTGTAGTTTTGATAGTGTATTCCTCTAACTACAATTCCTGCAGCTTGACTCTTTTTACATGGCTCCAGCCCTCCCAAGGCTCTAGTTAACAATATTTTGACCTTTTACCTTCAGGCCTTAGGATAGTGCCAGTTTTCCGCTGTTGCTAGACACCAAGTGCTCTAACATTCCTTAACCTTGCTTACATTTCTGCAAATGGCTCCTTCATCCTACTCCCTGTAGAAGCCTACATGAGTGTGGCCGGGCGTGATGGCTCACGCCTGTAATCCCAGCACTTTGGGAGGCCGAGACGGGCAGATCACGAGGTCAGGAGATCGAGACCATCCTGGCTGACAGGGTGAAACCCCGTCTCTACTAAAAATACAAAAAAATTAGCCGAGTGTGGTGGCGGGCGCCTGTAGTCTCAGCTACTCAGGAGGCTGAGGCAGGAGAATGGCATGAACCCGGGAGGCGGAGCTTGCAGTGAGCAGCCTGGGCAACAGAGTGAGACTCCACCTCAAAAAAAAAAAAAAGAAGCCTACGTGAGTGTCCTTTTCTGACCAGATTTTAAATGAAAACCTATCCAAATGACCTTGAAACCAATGCCTTCTCTCCCAACATCCTCGATCCCTTTCATCCTGCCCCACATTTTTTCCCGTAGCACATATTATCTTTAATAATATTGTTTACTCACCCATTTGTTCTTGGAAATCTGCCTCCCTTAGGTAGAGACAGGCCCATGAAAGCAAGGATCTTTTGTTCACTGAGGCATTCCAAGTATTTTGAATAGAGTCTGGTAAATGATAGACATTGGAAAATTATTTATTGAGTGAATGAATAAAGAACGAATAAATATATCAAACTACTAGTCACATATAGTGAGTTCACCAGAAACATTGTTGACTATTGGTATTGGTAAACGTTTCTAGATATTAACCCTCAAAATTGTCTTTATGCCCTTTGCTTTAACCTTAATAGCTTTTAGAAAATAATAGTGGATTGAAAATGGATAATCAAGTAATGCCTATGGAATCTAACAAAATTAAGTTCATATGTTTGTAAGCCTGGTTAGTTAGGTATTTTTTGCATGTGCTAATCATTGGACTATTGGTGCTGCAATAACAAAGCCAACATTTCAGAGGTTTAAAGTGAAAAGGGTATAATAATTATCAATTTTGTTACGAATTGATCTCAGATTGGCAGGGGCTCTGATCAATGTCTTCTTTACCTAAGGACGAGCTAACAAAGCCTCTGCCGTCTTAAATGTCATTGATTGTTATAGTTGGGGAAAGAGCACACGGAGAATCACATGCTTGTTCAATCATTTCTGTCCATAAGTACCACGTGCTATTTTTGCTCTCATATCATTGCCCAAAGCAAGGACCATGACCAAGTTTAACTTGAAGTGAGTGAAAAAAATCTAATTCTATCCTGTACCTAGAAGAAGAAAAAACAGAAATATTAGTGATGAACATGAATAATTAACAATTGGATCTGTTGGCTTGAGTTGCTTAGCATCCGGCATATGATGGTGAAAGACGTGTTATGGATATTCCTAAACATGTTCATGAGATTTATGTGAAATATATAATACAAATAATTATATATAATATATAATATACTATATATAATATCATAATTATATATGTATAATATAATTACTGAGCAGATAAGGCAGAGGGATATAGCACACTGTAAAAAGAAAATTTACTCTTCTTTGTCCTCAAGGTCCTTGCAGTTTATTGAAAGAGGGTATTTCAAAAAACACTAAAATAATTTGTTTCTGATAGATAAAACATTTTAATATTTGTTACCCCGATCCTCAATATCAGAATATTTCTTGAAAAAAATTAAAATAAATTTGTTTTTACATAAAATTGAAAAAAACTTGAAAATAAAACCCAAATATATCAACATTAATTTCATAAATGCTTTTATTTAGCTAATATAGGGAATTCTCAGGCCCTCTTTGAGCTGTGTAAAATAATTCTAAATTGTCACACATTGTTTTTCTTTAGAAAGAACATATGGATCCAGGGATAAAAGCACAGAGCTATCTTATCTGATTTATCAGGTTCTCTGCTTACCCAAGGCTCATTCTTGTTCTCTCATTCCCCTTTAGTAATATACCTGGATAATTTCCTAAGTATTTTAAGATGGTGTTCACTTTATGCCTGCCCTAATATATTTACAAATATTGCTCATGTTTTCTTCCAAAGATTCTGTTCCAATCACAGATTTATTGCTCCCTACATGGCTAAATTCCAAACCGAACTATGTCAGTAATGGTAATTGTAGTAGGCAAGGAATGGGATAAAGAAAATGAAGCAGGAAATAAAATAATTCCTCTTCTCTTCCTTTGAGGTTTTCCTAAAACATTTTTATGGCCACAATTAAGGTAAACAAATTCACTATTCAATAGTAAAATGCTATAGGTAAATTTTTAACAGTTGAAACATGACTACTTCTCCCAATTTTGATAATTTTAGCTTATCTAATCAAATAAGTAAATAGAATTTCTCAATTCACCAAAGAATCACCAGCCAATATGAGGGCTGTGTCTTGTCTGGCCACCTACATTAAAGGGTGATATACTTTTTTCAGAAATTTAAAAGTTCAGGTTAGTGAAAATACAATGTGAGTGGTTAAACCAAAACTAGTGCTTTGAAAGGATAGTGTGCATAACATTTTAGTTAAATGTATGCATGTGTGTAGGCATTTATGTTGTTTTTTTATTTTCTCATGATAATAAGCCAATTAACCCTTGATAAAATGTATAACTTACTTTAATTTGTTGAGACAATTGTTTCAATATCATCAACTCTGTTTCTGCTGAATCACACTGTGAAAAATAACCTTTTATAGTGATGGAAACTACCATTTCAAATGTTACTTTCTATTAAAAATATATAATGGTATATTAAATAATAGAAGTTTTTTACAAAATTGTGAAAATCAGGTGTTTTATTTTTTCTGATAAATAATGCAAAACCTAGGTAGAGTGCAGTAGCTCACGCCTATAATCCCAGCACTTTGGGAGGCTGAGGCAGGCAGATCACCTGAGGTCAGGAGTTTGAGACCAGCCTGGCCAACATGGCAAAACCCAATCTCTACTCAAAACACAAAAATTAGCTGGGCGTGATGGCGGATGCCTGTAATCCCAGCTGCTAGACAGGCTGAGCCAGGAGAATCGCTTGAATTCAGGAGGTGGAGGTTGCAGCGAGGCGAGATCACACCACTGCACTCCTGCCTGGGCAACAGAGCAAGACTCCGTCTCAAAAAATAAATAAATAACTTTTTTTTTAAAGCAAAACCTTAAACAAATAGCCCCAATACCTTTATAACTATTATATTGTCTGGAGACCAAATCCCAGAGGTGGCTACTAGCAGTTGTTCAACTATTAGTCTTAAGACTAATCCCAGAGGACATGATAATTAGCAGAAATAATTTTATACATTTGAAAGAAATGATGTTCAAGTTATGTTAACTGGCCAAAAATGTTATACGTGCTTCCCTGACCTTGCCTGAAGTATTTAAGAACTTGATGAATGGAGCGGCACAGTGGAATTCTAGTTGTAAGATTCCATTCATTCCAGATTCCTAGCTCTATAAAGGTTTCCATCGCTTGCTCCACTGAAAAGTTTCATCTCAACCTGACACTATGAGCTTTTCATACAAAGTACCTCGAGTGCTCAGTATAAAGAGCTATTTCTCAGTCCAGAAGAACAGACTTGTAAGTACAAAGTTAGTAAAGATTAAGTGTAAATTTACTATTGGTTCATTTTGTTTGTATTCCTCTGAATGAACAGCTGGACCATTCTTCATGTCCTCAACTTCTGAGGCCTTTCCTGATTCCCTCATTAGGATTTAGACGCTTTGCCATTTTGATCCCATTGTCCACATTAAGGATGCTAGAAGTGATAGGAATTACCTCATGGTACTTAAATCAGATGTTATGTTTAATATGCTTATTTCTTTACTACACTCCCCATCCTACCATTAAACTCATTTGTTGTGTAAATTAATACATAGATAGTCATATTTCATGTGGCCTGGAATTTTGCCTAGAGATAATCAGAAGTAACTACCCATATGCATCATAAACTTCTATATGAAGACAAAAAAAAACTGAACAACATCATGACATTTTGAAACTCCTTATTTTTCCTCTTTACTCTTTCTTATGCCTCAGGCTTGTCTTGCTGGTTCAGTCCAGATTAACTGGAACTTGTTAATCAAATCCACCATTCATATCAACGTATAAAAGAACAAGAGCAGCTGAAGATCATACTATTCTCTGGAAGTGTGTTAGAGTGAGTCAAAGCCTTTCAAAATGAATTAATTTATTATAGTTAGATCATCAGAATCTACCCAAGAGACATCATTTGAAGAATACCTGGGCCTTCTCATCATTCCTGGAATACTTCCTTCTAGGAGCATACATACAGTTCCTAATATGTAAGGTAGCCTTAGGAAAGGTTTAGTTCTGGTGTAGACTAATCACAATATGCACTTTTAATGATTTTTTTAAGAATAGCTGGGCCTTCTCATCATTCCTGGAATTCTTCCTTCTAGGTATATATCTATAGTTCCTAATATACAATGGTAGCTGTAGGGAAGGTTTAGTTCTGGTATAGACTAACCACAATATGCAATCATAATTTGCATTTTTAACAATTTTTTTATGTATTATAGAAATTATATGAGGTCTCCGATTGGATACATGAGCCATGCTACTAGGATCTTGTTTTTCATTCTGTCTGAATTTTTCTCCCTGTGAAGGTCAGACTTTAAGGTGGCCATATTATCCCAGCTCCTGGTATGTCTGCACCCACTTTCTACCTCCTCTTGAGTGTGGATGGGCCTGGTGACCTGTTTCCCACCAATTGAACATGTCACAAGCTATAGGCTAGCACTCCAGGGATTTCATTCCATTACACATGACTCTGTCTTGACAGCAGACTTGCCCCAGTCTCTCTCTTTCTTTCTCTCCTTCACAGATAGAAAAAAAAAAAAAACTGCCATGAATTCCACAGACACAAAGAAATGGATTCTGCAAGCAATTCAAGGGCAATCTATAACCTTACTGACTTGAGATCCTGAGGAGGACCCAGTCCTGGCTGCCACCTGGATTGCCCTATGATATCCTATATAGAGGACCCATCCAACCTGTGTCTGGGCTCCTGACCCACAGAAGCTGTGAGAAAATAAATGAGTGTTTTCTTTTTTTAAGCTTCCAAGTCCATGGTAATTAGTTATGCAACATAGACAGCTAATACACTACTTTATTCTCTGATTCTAGACCACTGTCAAGATATAAAACATCCTACAAATTGCTTGGAACTACTAAACCACGAATAGTTACTGTGGCTTTTATACTCAGAGCAGCTGGTTTTAGGAAATACCGGTAACTACCAGGGGAACACATTTTACCCTATATACACAAAAAACATATGTGAGATGTTACCATAATGTTTCTTTTCTTATTGATGTTTAATATCCATATCTGCTTAACAGCCAGGGGCAGCAAATGGACCCATCTTGTAAAAAGGTTTCAAGGGGAAAGAAATTAAAACTGCAATATAAGAATTAGGCACAAATTTCCTTTATATGGCATTGCACTATTGCCGTATCTGTCCATGTGTCTGTCATGGGTTAAATCAAAACATTAGTATAAACATTTTCTGCAAAATCCTGGATAACTAAGAAGCAAGGGAACACTTACATAAAATGCTAAAGGGGCTCATAGTGACAGGCATGACTTTACTCCTTTACGAATATTATCTAAGCTTTATTTATTATTTATTTATTTATTCTACTTATTTTGTGCTATTTTCAAGTCTGTTTTCTCCCTTCCCCCGTCACCCTTTTACAGATAAGTAGCTGAACAGCACCTAAAGGCAGTTGTGATATGGTGGCCTCACCATGAAATTGTTGTTTTCCAAGTTTTCCTACAATGCTTTGCACTCAGCAACTTAAATCTAGCTCCTTCTTTTAGAATCATTTTCCTTCATGCCGTGTACCCTCCCCAAGTGGATTACTTATATTCCCCTAAAGAGTTTTCCAGGCTACTATATTTAGAGTCACTGATATTTTATTTTCTCACTCAGAAATACAGTTCTGTTTCATTGAGGACACACTTTATATCTGTAAAAACATCTTGACCACATGTAATCTAACAATGTTGTTGGCTCCTTTTATTTTGCATTGTTTAAAGATGAGTTTTGAAAAGAATAGCTTTCTAATATGGTTATGTGGTAAGCAGAATAATGCCCCTTCCCAAAGGTATCTACCTCTTAATCCCTAGAACCTGTAAATATGTACTTTACACACAGTAAAAGGGACTTTGCAGATGTGATTAAGTATCTTGAGATGGGGAGATTATCCTAGATTATCTGAGTATGCCCAATGTATTCACAAGGGCTCTTATAATAAAGAAACTCCCAGACACAAGATGGAAGCAGATTGAGCCTGAGAGATCAAGGCTGCAGTGAGCTGCGATCGCACCACTGCACTGGATCCTGGCCAACAGCACGAGAAACTGTCTCAAAACAAAAACAAAAACAAACAGAGAATAAAAGAAAATTGAAGCAGAGACTAGAAAGGGGGGAAAATTCTATGCAGCTGGCTGTGAACATAGAGAAGAGGGAGGTAGGAGCTAAGAAATGTAGACATCCTCTAGAAGCCAAAATGGAAAAGAGAAAGGTTCCCTCCCAGAGCCTCTAAAAGGAACACAACACTTTGGACCCATTTTAGACTTTTCACCTCCAGGACTGTAAAAGAATAAATGCATGTTGTTTTGAGCTAAATTTGTGATAATCACAGCAATAGGAAACTAATACAATTTATAATGAAATGATAAAATTAGTTTAGAAGGTTCAGAAATTAAAGGATCTTATGGACTTCCACAATCTGAAAGATTCAAGGTGACCAAGTATCTCTCTTTGATATGTGAAAAGGTTTACAACTTTTGTCTTTGTATAGTTAATAACATGTTTTTTTTCTTAGAGTAAAAGCATCTCATTTATGGGTTGGCATAGCCCATACTGGGGATGTATGCTATTGCCTCACCAAATTTAAGGCCTACAGCCCTCCACCAAGGACAACTTTTTAAAAATAGTTTAAGCAATAATGAAATCAAGAGATGATCTGGATCTGGATAAGATGAATATTGAAGATTTTGCCAGAAGCATGGACCAAACTTGTGGGGACTGTCCTTTTGTATTTGTGTGGAGACCTCTGCTCTACGAATTTCCTTCCACAGGGAAGAATGTCTAGACCCAGGGGCACATCTAGTCAAAACTCTGTCACCCAGTTCAGTACACGGAGGAACATGAATCCTTCTTGACTTATGGCAACAGCAAATGCAACAACGAAATTCAAAATTAGAGCTCTAACCAAAGAAGGCCATTTAATAGAAAGTTTACAGATATTGCATAAGTAGATACACATCTTATTTAGCTAAGAGCTTGATGATGTTGTTGTGCTTCGCTTAATAGACCATTGCAGACAATAGTCTCTATATCCCATCTGGTTCTCATGATAAAGAAAATTAAACTGTAGGTGAAAGTCAAGGAAGAGGGCCTCAGAATTTTTCTTTAACAATTTGATTTTCCTCTACAATAATTTGAGAAAATATGTGAATTAACTCATCCTTAGACATCTTGAAAGTTCCCTATCAGAGCTGAAACCTTCCTTCCTGTGACTCAGAACCTAAACTTACCATATTAAGGACACATGCCTTTGGCAGCATGTGTCCTTAATAATTCACAAATATAAGAATTCACAAATATAAGAATAATATTTCACAATAATATAAGATATATTATCACAATAATATAAAAACCATAATAATTCACAAATGTAAGAATCCTTGTGTTTATGGTATCAGCACATATGTCCCCTTAATTCCTCTCTCACTCCAGTTTTGAATTGATAGTTTTCTTCTGTGTACCATAATAAAAGTGGACCTCAAATAAAACCCAGTTATATGTTGCCTTTTCCATTGTTTGTGGGGGGAATCTCAGAATAAAATAAATGGATTAAGTGATAGACTCCTATTTCAATTATAAATAAATTTTATGAATACATGGCTTCATGTCCACGATAATTCAAAAATTAGTTATGTTTCTCCAAGTCACTGTGAAAAATTGCTTCACTGGGAGTAATTACTTTCCACTAAAGTGTGTTTTGAACAATTTATGTGTAAACTTTGATTAAGACCATGTTTTACCTTTCAATAGAAAGAAAAATCATGATCTATAAATATTAAGAAAAATAGGTTTGTTGAACATACGCTTATAAAGAAAATAGCAAGTTTGGTGTCTCAAGGCAGCAACTTCTGAGATATTTTAGTTGTTGACTCAAATGTGGAAGGAGTAGGTAGCATTATTCTCTGATCCTAGTTCTGTTACTACAGTCATTGAGTGAAACTAGTCAAATGCAATAATGTAGGCAGCCCACTCATTCCACCTCCTCGGTGAAATAGAATTGGAAGAGGTTGCCTCTGAATGTATTTCAACATCAGAGACTTCTCTGTTCTAAGAAGAAGGCCATCTCTGTCTCAATCCTGACGTTGTTTGTATCTTTGGGTTTTTTTTTTTCTGCATCTGGAATACACACGAATTTAGCTGGTATTTCTCATCTGTGTAGTTTTAGTATTTTGTAACTATTCCTAACTTTTGCCATACCCTACATCTCACTTCCTCTGCAAGACAAGCAAAAAAAAATAAAACCTGGAATTTAGTAAAGTCAGGGAAAACAACACACTTCTAGTCTCATTTTGAGAACTTTATCACTTTTAGTTTTAGGAAAAGATTAAATATATACTAATACTTTGGGTGTCATTAAGTAAATAAAATTGAATGTTGAATCCTACCAAGATTGTTCTCAATGGCCAACAGGCCTCTCTTCTGAGCTGTATTCAAACAATCTATTTTATGCATCCTAACTTTTGTGCTCCTAGATCTGTTCACTGCAAGGAGGGTATGTTTATTTTGTGAATTGCATGACTGCCCTTTCGGCAGAGATCTTTCATTATCAATTCTGGTGTGCAAACTTATCTGATGCAGTATCAGTTTAGCTCAGTGGAAAACCAAAATGTCGTTCTAATTTTAATATCTTCATCTTAAAAAATCTTACATATATATAATTTATATTATATATATAATTTATCTATATATAATTTATATAATATATCTAAAATTTATATATATATAATTTATATATATATAGAAAACTTTTGTTTTGTTTTGTTTTGAGATGGAGTCTTGCTCTGTAGCCCAGACTTGAGTGCAGTGGCGCAATCTCTGCTCACTGCAACCTCCGCCTCCCGGGTCCTAGTTCGAGCAGTTCTCCTGCCTCAGCCTCTGGAGTAGCTGGGATTACAGGAATGTGCCACCATGCCCAGCTGATTTTTGTATTTTTAGTAGAGACAGGGTTTCTCCATGTTGGCCAGGCTTGTCTTGAACTCCTGACCTCGTGATCCGCCCGCTTCAGCCTCCCAAAGTGCTGGGATTACAGGCGTGAACCATCACACCTGGCTATTAAAAATGTAAAAAAAAAAAAAATGTGTATTTTTATATACTGTTTTAAACTATAAATTATATGTAATTTATATATAAATTATACTGTTTTAAAAATATATTATTAAAGGGAAACATGCTAGACAAATCTCTATATATGGCTAGTCTGCTTACTAGCTAGTATGTTTGCTTCCAAAAATAACTTACATACAATAAACTACAGTGGACAATTATCAGAAAAGCTAATTGATACAGCATTTGAGGCTGAAATAATCTAAAATCTCACTAATGTTTATTTTGTTTCTGAAGTAGCAAAGTACTCTTGATGTTAAGGTTTCTGTGTTTTGATGGTAAGCAAAGATAACAAAGATGGTGAATAAATGTATAAATTTGTTGTGAAAATGGCAGTTTATTAATGAAATATCAAAATTAAAATTATACTTAGTCATAATCTTTGGTTCATAATACACTTTCATAACTGGTCCACAAATGGTTCATTTTTTGTCTGTCTCTCCCTTTATCTCTCTCTCTCTCTCTCTCTCACACACACACACACACACACACACACACACACACACACACATCCATACCCACACCCATACCCATACCCACACACACCTGTGAGCCTACCATCGAAAATGAGAGCTAGAATAGTCACAATAGATTATATCAACCTGTCTCTCATCTCATATCTCTGCTTTTGCCTAGTGATGTATCTTTTTATTGTTTTCATAATTCCTGTGATTTTACTTAATATAGCTTTGGCATAAACATTTTGCCAATATGTACACATATATTATTTAGTTTTAGGTGTTTTTAACTTTATCATTAAAGGTAAGATGCTGTAAATAATCTTTGGGACCATATTACTGTCACTTTATACTAAACTGTTACAATTCATCCATATTATGACATATAGTTGTATCCATTAATTTCTTTTCTAGGTATTTCATTGTTTTAACACAGAGTTTCTCAACCTTGATAGAATAATTGAGGTTTGGGGCTGATAATTCTTTGCTGAGTGTCCTTGTTCATTGTAGGATATTCAGCAGTACTTCTGGCCTCTACCCACAAGATGCCAGCAGCATCCCTCCAGTTGTGACAACCAAAAAATGTCCCTAAACATTTCCAAATGTCCTCTTGGGAGCAAAAGTCACCAGAGGTTGTGTACTACCGTTTGAAATATCACAGTTTGTTTATTCATTACATTGCCAATGTGTTCCTGCGAGGTGCTTGTTTTTCCATAATTTGTATCATTCTGGTGAACTTTCTGAAATATTCTCCTGATACACACCTTGCAAAACTTTTTCTGTGTGGAGTTGCTAGCTTGTAAGACATATGATCATAGCTCTTTGCTTAAAAAATGTCCAATACTTTTCCAAAATGCCTGTATTGAATTGCCCTTCTACCTGCTTTGTGAAGAGGGCCTTTGATTCACAATTTCTCCAACTCTCATCTTGTCAAATTTAATATTTGCCAAGGCTAGTTGAACAATTATAAAAGAGTATCATACTGTGGTCCTAATTTACATTTCCCTGATTACTAAGATTGAACATCTCCTCATAAAGACTGAACATCTTACAGTCTTATAGTCCTATTGGCCACTTGTGTTTTGTATTTTGTGAAATAGGGCCTTTGCCTGTTTTTTTTTCTCTTTCTCTATCTCATCTAAATTTTTCTTTTAACACTTGTGTTAGTTATATATGTTACAAATATTTTCTCTCAGTTTATAACTGTATTAGTCCATTTTCATACTGCTATAAAGAACCTCCTGGGACTGGGTAATTTATAAAGGAAAGGGGTTTAATTGACTCACAGTTTCACATGGCTGGGGAAGCTTCAGGAAACTTACAATCATGGCAGAAAGGGAAGCAAACATGTCCTTCTTCACATTGCAGCATGAGAAGAAGGAGAGCAGAGAAAAACGGGAAGCACCTTATATAACCATCAGATCTTCTGAGAACTTACTCTCTATCATGAGAATATCCTGGGGAAAACTACACCCATAGTTCAATTATCTTCACCTGATCCTTCCCTTGACACATGGAGATTATTACAATTCAAGGTGAGATTTGTGTGGGGACACAGAGCCATATAATTTCAATCCTGGCCCCTCCCAAATCTTATGTTCCTACATTTCAAAATACAATTATGCCCTTCCAAGAGTCCCCCCAAATTTTAACTTATTCCAGCATTAACCCAAAAGTCCAAGTCCAAAGTCTCATCTGAGGCAACACAAGTCCCTTCCACCTATGAGCCTGAAAAATCAAAAGCAAGTTAGTTAGTTACTTCCTAGATACAATGGGGGTACAGGCCTGGCCCAGAAAACCGTTTTTCCCTCCTGTGCCTCAGGGCCTGTGATGAGAGGGGAGGCCTTGAAGATCTCTGACATGCCCTGGAGACATTTTTCCCATGGCCTTGGTGATTAACATTTGGCTCCTCATTACTTATGCAAATTTCTACAGGGGGCTTATATTTCTCTCCACAAAATGAGTTTTTCTTTTCTATCGCATCATCAAGCTGCAAATGGTCCAAACTTTCCTGCTCTGCTTCCCTTTCAACATAGTTTCCAATTTCACATAGTTTCTCTCAAGTTCAAAATTCCACAGATCTCTAGGGCAGGGGAAAAATGCCACCAGTCTCTTTGTCAGAGCATAGCAAGAGTGATCTTTGCTCTAGTTCCCAAAAAGTTACCCTTCTCCATCTGAGATGATCTCAGCCTGGACTTCATTGTCCATATCACTATCAGCATTTTGATCAAAGCCATTCAACAATTCTCTAGGAAGTTCCAAACTTTTCCACATCTTCCTGTCTTCTGAGCCCTCCACACTGTTCCAAACCTGCCTGTTACCCAGTTCTAAAGTAGTTTCCACATTTTCAGGTATCCTTATAACAGCACCCCACTCTACTGGTACCAACCTACTACATTAGTCCATTTTCATACGTTATAAAGAATTTCCGAGACTGGGTAATTTATAAAGGCCTGGATATTGACTGTTCCTATTCTATCTTTTACAATTTATCTTTCATTTTATAAATTTCTGTATTCTCTTCCTCTTCATTCTGGGAGAGTTCCTATGTGTGATTTTCCAATCAATTATGTATTCTCCAGCTTTTTTCTATACACCATTTATCTCATCTTTTGTTTTCCTTATTCAGTTTTTGTTTTCATAATTATTTAATTATTTGTTACACATTTTTATTTTATGTTACCAATATATTTCTGTATTTTTACTGTGATTTCAATCTATATCTCAAAATTTTTAATACTTTTGCTTCTGATAATATCCAGTTTTTTAAATCTGTATTTAAAGTCCTTCCTGAGCTCACATTTCCCTGGGAACTCTCAGTGTTTTTGTCTGATAATGCATCTAATAAAAGCTGTATTCTAGCCTCTGTCAACCCAGGTGGTCTCAAAGAATGAGAAGGGGTGTCCCCGTGTTGTGGATCCCCAGTCAACTAAACACTTCGTTTTAATCTCTTTTTGTTCAGGTGTCTTTTTTAACCTCTTGCCTGTAGGCAAAGTGTTATAAGGCTTTGCAGTACCTCAGCATCAAGAGTTTAATAATGAAGAATGGATGATTTAAACCTAGAGGCTAGTCATAGACAGATGTTTCTTCATCTCTTCATAAGTTCAGGCCTTTGTGTTGTGCACAAATTATCCCTGCAGAAAACTACAACAGTGGTTGAGACATTGGCCTTGGTTTTTTGCAGTGAGGAGACAGGTATTTATTTTCCTAAACTAACTAGAGCATAAAGGAAAGGGAAAAACTCAGAGCACTCCAAAATGGTCCCCGTGCCACTCTTCCGATTACAGCAACCACAGACAACATTTCAAAACAGTCTTTCTTTTTTCCAGTTATTTGTTTATTTTTTCCCGAATCTTATTTTCCCTTCCTAGTGTCCTAGATGTTGATCTTTTAGGAGGGAAACATTAGTCTGGGCTACATTAAAACACACTGTTTAATAGGTCTGCAAAATACATATTAATTGAAACCTATTTTATTGCATTACTTTATTAATAAGAACAATAAGATTCAGAGAGGTTAATTAACTTTACATCACAGGACTACTAATGCAAGCTCTACCCTTAAAACTAGCAAGTTTCCTGAGTTGGAAGAGCATGTTTTTCTTTCTTAGTAGTACATAATGGAAGGAATCTTAGATACAATAAAATATAGTTATTATAAGTGTACTTTTTAATGAATACCTAGCCTATATAAATTTTATTATAATTAAACATAAAAGAATGGACATATAAAAAAGAGGAAATTTGGTGAGCTTTCTGCTTCCAAACATTCTACTTTGTTTATCAGAAAGTTACATTGCATGATCTATAGTTTATAAACCTATTCAAATATTTAAAAATTGGTAGTGATAATATTCCAGTAATTTTTTCAAATATGCTATTTCCTCCTTTTTCTTCACACATGTCAATTAATTATCTTTATATTATTTTCAATCATTTTAGAATTGTCACAATAAGGCAGAATATTGATTATGTAGTACTTACAGACTTTTATTCATATACTGAAAACGAATACAATTTTTATTTGCACAAAGATGCATGTTCTTAAAGGTACCCAGAAGTATAATTTTGATAGGCAAATTTGTTAAGTATAGCACGTACTATATTTTAAATGAGATAAAATGTTGCTTTTAAATATCCTTTTCCCTTATTGTGCTAATTGACTTAACCTTTATCTCCTCTGCTGGAGTATTAACTCTTGCATCTGAATAGCCACATTTTAATTTTCTTTTTAACACTCAACCTTAACATAGTTACTGCCACCTGGTTAGTGTTCTGTAATTGTCTTATGATTGAATTAATCAATATAAAAATATAATTTTTAAAATTATATTTTATATGAATGCTCTATTCAAAATTTAAAATCTTTCAGAGAAGCAAACATACAGTATTCAATTCTAAGAGCCCAGTACAGTGCCTTTTACATATCAAAAAATATGAAATATAGCAATGATACATTTAAAAAGAAATATTTGATTATGATGTGAATACTGTAGACAATTCAATGGCTTTTCTTCTTCATGAACTTATAATTTTAAGTGTATATTATATATACATAATTTTAAGTATATATTATGCATAATTTTAGTATATACATAATTTCATGTATTTTAGTATATACATATAGTATGTACATTCATAATTTTAAGTATATATTATACATATTTTTAGAATACATATAATTTTATGTATTTTAGTATATATATAGTATATACATAATACTATGTACATAATAGTATATACATATTATACATAATTTGTACATAATTTTATATATATTATATATACACATAATTTCATCCATATCTATATATATAATTTTAAGAAGTACCATATATGTATATATGGATGAAAAATTATGCATAGTAGTAGAAAATGTTACCTTTATGAAGTAGCATTATTCACATTGAGGTGGCAGATTCCAATTTGGATGGCCTCATATCTTCATCTATAGGTCAGTGTACATATGTTGTACCCTACTTGTATGTCAAAATGGTGCATATTTCACATGGGAATTTTGTATCTAGGTTTAAAGAAAGAGCAAGAAGGAAGATCACAGTGATTTTAGTGCACCTGCTATCACATACCAATTCAAATGGCTAAAATTAGAAAACAAACAAATAAACAAACTGACAGTAGCAATGCTGATGAATATTCAGGGCAACAGGAACTCCCATTTTTTGCTGCTGGGAATGCAAAAAGGGAGAGTAGCATTGGAAGCCAGTTGGGCAATTCCCTACAAAGCTAAACATAGTCCTGCCACGCAATGCAGCAAATTGAACTCAGATTGATTTGAAAGCTTATGTCCACACAAAAACTTACACATAAATGTTTATAGCAGCTTTATTCATAATTATCAAAAACTGAAAATAATCAAGGTGTCCTTAGATAGATCAGCTGTGGTGTGTCCATACAATGAAATATTATTCAGCAATTTTTAAAATACACAAATTCATATCTTAAAAAGACATGAATAAATATTCAAGAGCTGTCTTTAAGTGAAAAAAGCAATCTGAAATGACTACAGATTGTATGATTCGACATTCTGGAAAGAGCAAACAAATAGAGACCTTAAAAAGACCAGTGGTTGCTAGGGATCCTAGGAAAAGGGGGAAGGGTTAAATAGATGAGACATAAGGAATTTTTCAGAATGCAGGAGTATTATGTGTGATATGGTAATGGCAAATACATGAGTTTATGCATTTGTCAGAACCTGCAGAATTTTACAGCACAAAGAAACATAATGTGGGAGAAAACTATTCAGGAGGTTGTGGGCTCTCAGGACTGAATGCAGACTATGAGGAAATGTTCTAATTGCATTACAAATAATTAAAACAACTTCACTGAAGGGGTCCAGGGAAAAAATGCTGACCTAAATAACTTTGGAAATGAGTGGAGTCGGGATGAGTAAAGGCAAAAGAAACTGTACATAATCACTCTACTCAAGTTGGTATATTTGCTTCCATTTGGGGTGGGTTTACAATTCTGATACTGCTATACAGGTATACTAAAAGTGAGCAATTAAGCACATGCATGGTACATGGAGCCATGTTTCTCACTGTTGGAGAGAAAGTTTACAGACAGAGTTGGGATAGGTAGGGAGAAGTCTAGAGTGATCAGTGTGGTAATGGTCACAGCTGAAGATATCAGTATGAACTAATATTTGGTTCAATGTAACTACAGAGGGCAACACCCCAAAATACTGGGAAATATATATGTACACAGGATTATTATGCACACACATATTTTCATCCTCTATCAGCTTCGTTTATATAAAAGCAGTGAAATCAGTATCAAGGAATACATCCAACACCCAGATCTTGATTACTAATACCATTCTGCAATAAAAGGAAGAAAAATGGCTGACAAGCAGGATAAAAGTAGAAAATATACAACAGGAGCCTGGTAAAGTAGTACTCAAAATACACACACTCTTACACAGGTGGGGATATATCAAAGGGAGAAACCAACTGAAAGAACTCCCATTGGTCAAAGCTATAAAAATTTGAGCTATAATATAAATAAAGAGATATTTGATTATAACCCAACATATAAAATAAATATCCACTGAAGTCTATTTTGACTTAAATGTGGTTGAGTACAAAAACAAATGGAAGAGAAGAGACAAATCTCCTATGTAGGAATCCAAATAATTTATGTAAAAAACTCTACTCTTAAGGAGGTGAAACAAAACTCTTCACTCTTTAAGTGTGAGATGGATATAGTGACTGCCTCTAAAGATACAACATGGAAATGGGAATAAGACAGAAACTACACAGTAGAGAAACCTGACAAAACACTTCAGCCCAAGAACAAGATCAGCATCAACAGCCATAAATCATGTTTGTAGTATGTACCTGCTATGGCTTGAATGTGTCTTCTCCAAAACCCAGGTGTTGCCAATTGATAATATTAAGAGGTGAGGCTTTTAAGAGGTGATTGGGCCATGAGGGATCTCTCCCATGCATGAGATTAAGGACTTTAACAAAGGAGGCTTCATTCAGTGTTGGGCTAGCTTGCCCTTCTGCCTTCTGCCATGTGAGGACACAGCAAGAAGACCCTCACCAGACCAAACGCCGACACCTGGATCTTGGACTTTCCAGCCTCCAGTGCTGTGGAAGATAAATTTCTGTTCTTTATAAATTCCGAGCCTGTGATAGTCTCTTCATGCAGCACAGACTATGAAAGTGCCCTTGGTGTGATGTAATGGAAATGGCACTTCTTTATGCTCTTCTTGCCAGAAACCCCTAACGTCATTCTAACCATGGAAAGCACAAAATAAACAACAAAAAAATAAAAAGCATCAGAATAATTCCAAGAGAGAGACATTCTACAAAATATTCAACCAGTACCCCTCAAAGCTGTTATCAAATGCAATGAAGAAACCATCACAGCCAAGAAGAGCATAAGGAGACATGGCAAATAAATGTATTACAGTAACCTGGATAGAATCCTGGAAGAAAAAAAGAGCATTAAGTGAAATTTTAAAAACCGGTTTAAACTGTAAACTTCAGTTAATGGTGATATATCCATACTGTTTTTTTAATTGTAATAAATGAGCCATACTAATATAAGATGTTAAGAACAGTGGAAACTCAGTGGGGGGCACATTGGACTCTGTGCACCATCATCTTAATTTTTCTCTATATCTCAAAATGTTCTAAAAAGTAAAGCTCCATTTTTTAAAAATAAGCAAAATAGTCCTGCCCACATACAAGATAAATTTTGCACTTAGTATCCTCATTATACCTGTGAACAAGAAAAAAAATGCAAATTCTTTAAAGCAGTAAGAACATTTAAAATGTCTTTCATTGGCTTACATTATATTTATATTTACATATTTATATTTACATATAATTTTATCTTATTATTCCACAAATTAATGATCAAAAGCCCCTTGTAATCAACGTATCATATTTTACTGCAAAAAATTACAAATTAATTTTTAAAATATTTTGTGAAATAATGGTGCTACTTTTAAAAGGCCTTTAAGTATAATGTTACTAGTTCACAATTGATTTTAAAACATATAATGCAAATATGAACAAATTATGATTAAATCTAAAAAAGATACTTTTTCAAATGCATTTCAATGAGGTTGGGCTGTTCTGTGTATATGTGTGTGTGTTCTTGACTTCATTTATCAATGTGTCCACTGGTTGTGAAATATATTTTTCTATAAGATTATTTTTTATTTTTATAGATTTAAGAAAATACTGATGTAATTTAAATAAATTTTATTATAACAATGACAATGAAGTTTTTGAATTTTTCTGTTAAAAGCTAAAATAATGAATGATTTATCATCAAAAACCCTTTGTAATGATCTATCAACAAGTAATGAGTTTCTCCTTTAATAGTGTTGAAAGAAAAGAAATGTTAACCATATTATTTTCAAAATGATTTGTTATCAAGTCCTTAGTAGCATTTATTTCCTCAGAGTCTGGAAATTTTACCAAAAATGCTTAACAAGATTTATCAAATGACCATTTAATTATATATGTGACACTTTATTTTGAAGCACCTCATTTAATCTAATAAACTCAGCATTTAAAATCTAAATGTTAATTTTAATAAATTTTTATTATCATGATATATTTTAACAAAATACTTTTATCACAGATGTGAAACTCATTTTTGCCAATACTTTTAAGTTTGAGATTTAGGTCAGTACAAATATGGGAATAATTATTACATTACCTACATGTTTAAGCAAATCTTTATAGTCAAGCTGATCAGACAAATCAGGCTTACTTTTTCTCTTAAAGAAAAATTAATTCCATATTTCAATTGAAATAAACACATAAATAAGCATTTTTTAAAATATACACAGCACATTTTATAATATAGATTACTGAAAGTATTCAACTTAAGTTAGAGAATTAGCTTTAGATTTCATAATAAATTACTGAACATATATTTATTTTTATTTGATTTATAATAAGTCAATGAAAGTGTAGCTATAACTGTGAGTTATTAAAGAAGTGAAAAGTATGATGTAAAGCATATTTTTTTGGTAAATGTGTATTATGCGTGTTCTGGGCATTTGGGGATTAATTACCATGTATGTGTACATGAATACGTATTTATGCACATACAAACACACATGCATGCACATGCATGTGTGTAGTGTGTATGCATATGAGTTTATGCAGACACATGAGTGTATTTTTACCTATCTACATATGCACACATGTGCATATGTGTACCTGTATGTATATGCGTGTATATACATATATGCCATTTTTATTATGAAGTCTCATAATCAAATTTTCATTCTATTTGATGAAAGAGAAAATCATATACTGCTAAAAATTATTGGCCTGGAAGACAGTAGATGTAGCCTATAATGGTATTTTTTTTTTGTAAAGGGATGGTCAAAAGTGTAAAACATTTTATAAATTGAAATAGATGAAGACAATAATTGGAATAAATATTTAATAACCTCTTTAGAAAAAAATAAGATTTAACAACTTTATTTATTCTCACAAATATATGTAAAAGAGATAAAATAATTTTTTGCTCATGGGTCTTATATAATAAATCTTAAAATATTTCCTCGTCCAAAAAGTAAAGTGTGTTTTGACGTAACTTCATGATCACATTCTGGGTCTTCTGGAAGCACTGTTCTACTCATGATAGACTACTATGGACTGTTTGTATCCCTCCAATACTCATATGTTGTAATCCTAAACCTCAATTTGACGGTATGATACACTTATTAGGCCCTTTGGAGCTACTTAGGTCATGAGAGTGGCATCATCCTACATGGAAGTAGTGCCCTCATGAAAACACACAAGAGAGCTTGCTTCCTCTCTCTCTGCTCTCTGCCATGTGGGGGCAAAACATGAAGACAGTCATCTGCAAACCACAAAGAATGAACTCACCAGACACTAAAACCACCAGCACCTTGATTTTGAATTTCTCAGCCTCTGAAATGTGTGAAATACATTTGTACAGCTTAAACTACTCAGCCCAGAGTATTCTGTTAATAGCAGTCTGTACTAAGAAATTAACCTAGTGATAAGTACCTTGGAAAGCATTTTAAATATATTTGGGAAAAAAAAGTCCGTATTTGTTCTTGGTAGGTTAATTCGATATTTCTGTATTTAAGCTGAGTAAATGATTAGTTTATGTCTCTATAAGGTGCCAGTATCTGTACCTTATAGAACTATTTATGTCAAACTAGGAAAGTTCTCATTATAAAGTAGGCTAAAATTTTAACAATCTACTATGTATAACATAATGTATTTAAGATTAACATATATTGGTTGGGTCAAGGTTTTTGGATTAAATCTGGGTGCTTGTGCTCTTCTAATGTCCATGTAAGTTAATTGTTTCAATATAGACAAAACTAGACTGCCAAGAATAAGACTAAGCAAAGTGAGTGGTTTATATACAAGGGTTTCGTTTTTCCTGAATATCCTCATACAAATGGATTAACTTTGCATCATTCTGGGGCAGTGAGTAAAATTCATATGCATACTGTATGTTTCTTTCATTTTCAGTTCATATTGGCAATAATAACTTTCACGCAGCACTTTTCAAGGAAATTAATGACTGGTTGGAGTTAATGGACTAAGGAGCAAGCCCTCCCAGGCAGTCATTAATCTCTAGAAATCCCTTGTACTGCGATTCCAATTGCTTAAATAAAAGCGTGCAAGAGAATTTGAAGAGAAATGCTAGACCTGTACATGTCACTACAAAACAAATGGCAGTTTCGATCCCAAATAAATCTCTAAATGAACAAATAATTTGTGTTTCAATTGTTCTGTTTCCTAAAATGCTGTGCAGCATTTACTACTTTTCAAAGTGCCACTGCAGATTGTATTTCTTCAGGATGCAATGCTGGATGGAATTATCCTAAAGTGGATTTTCACCTTAAGTAGTAGAATGTAAATAGCTCTTTAAAGAACTAATTTGCAATATTAGTTTTTTATACTTATAAATAACTTTAGAAGGCCCTTGGGGCCAAAAAGCTGTAACTTAAGAAAAACTGGCAGTAATTGAGTGTACGTAAAATGTGTTTATTGATAGAACAGTGGCTTCTGCATTAATTGTCTTACTTATGTCTCAGTCATAACAAACAATTTTGATATTTTCTCTCTCTCAAAACACTATTATCCACTGGTATCACTGTGTATAGATATCCTCTTCTCTCCAAATGCCCCTTCTTATTCTTTGCTATATGGTATGAATATTGGTGTCCTTGGAAAATTCATAGGTTGAATATTAACCCCCAATGTGATGGTATTAGGAGATGAAGCTTTTGAGAGGTAACTAGGTTATAAGGGCAGAACCCTCAGCAATGGGGTTAGTGCACTGTAAAAGGACCCTAGAATGAGAGGGGAAAAGTCTGCACTTGGAAAAGGGTCCTCACCATAACTCGACCATGCTGGTGCCCTGATAGCACATTTCCAGCCTCCAGAACTTGTTTTATGCTAGCAAATATTTGGTAATTTGTTATGCATCAATAAAATGGATACACTGTACCACTTGCTTAAGAGTTCAAAATAAAATCCTTTGAGTATATATTTATCTGTTAATGAGAAATAAAATTCTGTTGTTTATAAACCACCTAAGTTATTTGTTACAGCATCCCTAACTGACAGTCCCTTTTCTGACTTGGTTTCTTTATCTTATCTAAATGCTAGTGTTACTGTGGGAACATGCTCAACCATTTCTTCTTATTTTAGGCTTATAAGCCTTCAATTATTTTCTACAGGTTAAAGTCTTACCCCAATCTGAGCTAACCTACTTTTCACGCAGTCTGCTTCTCTTTCAGTGATTTCAATCTGAGCAAACAAGTATCATCAACATCCACACCAGAGAAGTCATTTTCAAAATTCTCTTTTCTTCACTAAGCCCTGTCAATTATATTTTCAGAACAGCATCTCAAATTTATCCATTGCTTGTCAGTTGTATAACCACTTCCTAATCTGATGCGACGTTGCCTTTCACATGGATTGATGGGCAGCATAATTGATTTTTTTATTGCCATTCTTGTTCCACTTAAATTTCTGTTTCCAGAGAGTAATCAATGATCTTCCTAAAATGCATGACTATGTTACCTTACTACTAAGATCTTCAATGATGTGACATTGTCTTTTTAATACTGGTCATGCTATTTCATGTGGTTTACAAGATTACCAATAATCTGGCCTTCATGGATCAATAAAAAAGATAAATATTGTGAATAATTTTTCATTGTTCAGAAGTCCTCCCTTTACTCATTGTGATGGTCAAATCCTAGCCTCCTAGCATTCTTGTGTAATCTTTTCCCCTTGAGTGTAGACAGAATCTGTGACTTGCTTCTTATCAATAGATATGGCAAATGTGAGTGGATATTTATGATTAGATAAAAGTGATTATGTTACATAAAGATTGTAACACCTGTAATCATACTAGGAGGCTCTCTTTTTTGCTGATTTTAAAGAAGAAAGCTACCATGTTGGGAGCTGCCCTATTAATAAAGCCACATGACAAGGGGCTGAGGGTGGCTTCTGGCCTGAAACTATTAAAAAAACCGAGGCTCTCAGTCCACACACCTGCAAGGAACAGCATTCTGCCAACAACCACATGAATGAACTTGGAAGCAGATTGTTCCCACATGACCTAGGGAAGCCTCAGATGAGAATCCAGTCTTGGTAGACACCTTGATTACAGCATTGCAGGGGATCTTGCTGAGCTATGCCTTGATTTCTTTTTTTTTTTTTTTTTTTAGCTTTGTTCGTATTTTTTTTTTTTTTTTTTTTTTTTTTTTTTTTTTTATTTATTTTTTTTTATTATACTTTAGGTTTTAGGGTACATGTGCACAATGTGCAGGTTTGTTACATATGTATCCATGTGCCATGTTGATTTCCTGCACCCATTAGCTTGTCATTTAGCATTAGGTATATCTCCAAATGCTGTCCCCGCCCCCCCCACCCCCCACCCCACAACAGTACCCGGAATGTGATGTTCCCCTTCCTGTGTCCATGAGTTCTCATTGTTCAATTCCCACCTATGAGTGAGAACATGCGGTGTTTGGTTTTTTGTCCTTGCGATAGTTTACTGAGAATGATGTTTTCCAGTTTCATCCATGTCCCTACAAAGGACACGAACTCATCATTTTTTATGGCTGCATAGTATTCCATGGTGTATATGTGCCACATTTTCTTAATCCAGTCTATTGTTGTTGGACATTTGGGTTGGTTCCAAGTCTTTGCTATTGTGAATAGTGCCGCAATAAACATACGTGTGCATGTGTCTTTATAGCAGCATGATTTATACTCCTTTGGGTATATACCCAGTAATGGGATGGCTGGGTCAAATGGTATTTCTAGTTCTAGATCCCTGAGGAATCGCCACACTGACTTCCACAATGGTTGAACTAGTTTACAGTCCCACCAACAGTGTAAAAGTGTTCCTATTTCTCCACATCCTCTCCAGCACCTGTTGTTTCCTGATTTTTTAATGATGGCCATTCTAACTGGTGTGAGATGGTATCTCACTGTGGTTTTGATTTGCATTTCTCTGATGGCCAGTGATGATGAGCATTTCTTCATGTGTTTTCTGGCTGCATAAATGTCTTCTTTTGAGAAGTGTCTGTTCATGTCCTTTGCCCACTTTTTGATGGGGTTGTTTGTTTTTTTCTTGTAAATTTGTTTGAGTTCATTGTAGATTCTGGATATTAGCCCTTTGTCAGATGAGTAGGTTGCAAAAATTTTCTCCCATTCTGTAGGTTGCCTGTTCACTCTGATGGTAGTTTCTTTTGCTGTGCAGAAGCTAAAAGAACAAAGCTGGAGGCATCACGCTACCTGACTTCAAACTATACTACAAGGCTACAGTAACCAAAACAGCATGGTACTGGTACCACAACAGAGATATAGATCAATGGAACAGAACAGAGCCCTCAGAAATGATGCCGCATATCTACAACTATTTGATCTTTGACAAACCTGACAAAAACAAGAAATGGGGAAAGGATTCCCTATTTAATAAATGGTGCTGGGAAAACTGGCTAGCCATATGTAGAAAGCTGAAACTGGATCCCTTCCTTACACCTTATACAAAAATTAATTCAAGATGGATTAAAGACTTACATGTTAGACCTAAAACCATTAAAATCCTACAAGAAAACCTAGGCAATACCATTCAGGCCATAGGCGTGGGCAAGGACTTCATGTCTAAAACACCAAAAGCAATGGCAACAAAAGCCAAAATTGACAAATGGGATCTCATTAAACTATGCCTTGATTTCTGATCCACTAAGACTGAGAAAATAAGTATGTGTTGTTTTATGCTACCAAATCTTTGTTAATTTGTTATGCATCGAAGAAAATGAATTTACTCTACCACTGCCTTAAGAGTTCAAAGATTTTTGAGTACATATGTATAGCTAGGTGTCAATAATATAAAGCAGAAGATTATTTTTTTATAGTCAAACACAGACATAGACCAGTACACTTAGAGAGAGCAAGAATATAACTTTTCTTTTCTTTCTTTCTTTCTCTTTCTTTCTTTCTTTTTTTTCTTTTTTCTTTTTTTTTCTTTTTCGATGGCATCTCACTCTGTTGCCCAGGCTGGAGTGCAATGGCACAGTGTTGGCTCACTGCAACCTCCACCTCCCAGGTTCAAGCAATTCTCCTGCCTCAGCCTCCTGTGTAGCTGGGATTACAGGAATGCGCCACCACACCCGGCTAATTTTTGTAGTTTTAGTAGTGATAGGGTTTCAACATGATGGTCATGCTGGTCTCGAACTCCTGACCTCGTGATCCACCCGTCTCGGTCTCCCAAAGTGCTAAAATTACAGGTGTGAGCCACCGTGCCCAGCCTATAACTTTTCTCTTTAAACCTGCTTTAGATAATAACAGGAAAGTGTTAGCTCAAACAGTTAGGCATAGATGAGCTAAGCTAGTACTCTGAGGGGAAAAATGGTAATTAGAATAAAAAGAAAAAGAAAAAAATGTGACAAGCATACAATGTGGAGAGAAGATAAATGGGGAGCCCCAAGAGACATTTGAAGAAAAAGGAGCACTCACCCCTAGAAAGGGTGAAATAACTGAGACTGATACTTCAAAGCCCTGGCTATTTATTTATACGTCAAACTAGTCACAGTTGAGGGCATAGAAAACCTTCCCTCTTGCACCCTGGGAACTTAGAGCTGAAAATCAAATATTGAACTGTATTACTTAAATTTTACAGATAAAAAAAAAAAAAAAACTAAGTCCCAAAGAGCCTAAGTTAACTTTCTCAAAATCATACAGCTTATAGTTGGCAGGGCCTGAAATAAAAATGAAGATTTCACTTCCTTCAAACCATATATGTCTTTCACCCTAATTTGTTTTGAATTGTAGCATAACCGATTATATGGTTTGACTGATAAAACAACTACTCATTACAGGCAAGATGCTTCTGTATTAGTAAAACAGTTTCTACTTCGAAAAGAAAATGCAAATATTTGTATTTTAATGACCTTTGTTTTGAATCTTTCTGCCCTTTCAAAGTAAATATCTAAATGTTTACAAACTATTAAACCTCAAAGTGATAGAACATTAATTCTCAGGTCCCCTATATATTTATTAAGGCTCTGTATAGAAGTTAGCTTTTTAACTTAGACATCAAGTTAACATATAACTTGGGGTGGAATACCTTCCATCAGTTGTCAGCATCTGATGAAACCCCTGAAGGGTTGTTAGATCCTGTTTCATGTAAGAATAAAGGGTGAACAGATGCTAGAGCCGTAATGATGAAGGATAAGATGAAATGGAAGGCAAAAAATCCTGTAAGGGTGGCTTTGTCAGCTGAGAATCCACCTCAGATTCACTGGACAAGGTCAGTTCCAATATATGGGATGGCTGATAGTAGATTGTAATTACTGTAGTGCCTCAGAATGATATCTGGCCTCATGGGAGCATGTAGCCTGTGAATGCTTTTGCTATAGTTGTGAGTAGGCAGATAATGCCAATATTTCAGGTTTCTGGAAATGTAAATCATTCATTGTATAAACCTCGGCCAACATGTAAGAAGAGGCAGATGAAAAATATTGAAGTGCTATTAGCATGAAAATAGCAAACCATTCAGCTGTAGTTTACCTCTCGGCTGATATGAGTGAATAAAGAGAAGGCAGTGGAGGTGTCTGATGTGTAGTGTGTGGCCAAAAATAATCCTGTAATGATCTGGAGGATTAGGCAGGCACCAAGAAGTGAGCCGAAGTTTCATCATAGAGAAATATTCGATGGTGTGGGAAGATCAATGAATGAGTAATTAATAATTTTTATTAGCGTGTGTGTTTTGCTAGTATTGGCCATTAAGGTTCTTATGGTTGAAATACAATGATGATTTTTCGTGTCATTAGTCATGGTTGTAGTCCATGTGGGAATAATGACATATGTTATATTTTTATTAAGTGTTCTTTTGGGTATAGGGTTTGTAGGTTTGTCTTTAAAACCTTCTCCTGTTTATGGGGGGTCCAGGGTTAATTATTAGTGGTGCTCTGGGTTGTAGCATTGTGTTGAATTTTGGTAGGGCTTTTGTGGGGTTAATAGCCTTTTGATTTATTTGGGCAGTGGTTGTTTTTGGTTATATTGTGGCGACGGCTATTGAGAAATATCCTGAAACTTGAGGGTCAAGTATTGACATCTGAAGGGCTTTATTATTAGGATTATTAATAGAGTTGGTGCTGGTTCAGTGAATAGTGGAGCATGATGGGACAGTGGTCACGATTGATTTTTTTTTTTTTTTTTTTTTTTGAGACAGAGTCTCGCTCTGTCGCCCAGGCTGGAGTGCAGTGGCACGATCTCAGCTCACTGCAAGCTCCGATTCCCAGGTTCACGCCAGCCATTCTCCTACCTCAGCCTCCCAAGTAGCTGGGATGACAGGTGCCCACCACCACGCCCAGCTAATTTGTTGTATTTTTTTGTACAGATGGGGTTTCACCATGTTAGCCAGGATGGTCTTGATCTCCTGACCTCGTGATCTGCCCGCCTCAGCCTCCCAAAGTGCTGGGATTACAGGCGTGAGCCACCGCACCTGGCCATGATTGATTTTAATAGCGTAGAGAGTTGGATGATTTTTGAAGGTGAGAGGGCTGGGTTATTGCATGAGGATTCTGTGGGTGAGGCTGCCTTGTATAGTTATGGGTGTCGATTAGTGGTAGTTGCCGGTTGATCATTATTTATTAGTATTTATGTTGTGATTGAAATTACTCGGGGTAATAGATTAGATAATTAAGAGTAGGGTTAGAAGACATGAGATAAAAAAAGAGAGAAATTAGAGCATAATTAGACCTTTCTGAGTAGATACAGTAGTAGAGGCTGAAATTTGGGTTTGTGAAAGGGTCTTTGGTATAGACTTTTCTAGTCAAATTAGCTCTGTTAGAAGTGAGGCCAGGTTTTGGCTTGTGAATAGGCTTGAGTGGAAGGTTGTACGGTGAATGTGGTTGAATAAAATCCTAGTATGTTGGAGAAGTTGAATGTCTGTAATGGATATTTTAGTTTAAGGTTATTAGTTATGAGATCAATTTCTATTGCTGGCAAGAAGCCTAAGGAGGTCACACCTAGGGCTGTGAGCTTCAGGTGGAGTGGTATTGTTATTTGGGGTGATAAAACAGGAATAATACTGTTGGTGATAAGGAATCCGGTGAAGATGCTGCCAATTGTTAGGCCCTTAATTGAGTTAATTAGGAGGGGATTATTTTTGTTAATAATAATCAGTCATGAAGCAAGGTTGTCTTATTAGAGCCAAGAAGATAATATAGTAATGTAGATAGCTGTCAAGGAGGTGGCGATAGGAGTAATAGAAAGGGCTCAGGCGTTGGTGTATGACGTGTTTGCGGTTTCGATAAGATGTTTAGAGTACAAGCCTGTGAGGAAAGGCATACCTGTAAGTGCAAGGCTGCCAATAATATGGAAGGAGGAAGAGAGGGTTAAAATCTTGAATAGCCCTCCTATTTTTCAGATGTTGTTCATCATTGAGGCTATGGATGATGGACTCTGAACATATAAATAACATAGCTTTAAAAAAGGCATGAATACAGATGTGAAGGAATGCTAGGTGTGGCTGATTAATGCCAATTGTGACTATTATAAGGCCCAGCTGGCTCGAGGTGGAGAATGCTACAATTTTTTTGAGATCATTTTGTGTTAGAGCACAGATTGCTGTGAATAAAGTAGTATAGCTCCCAGACATAATATAAAGGTTTCAATTGATAGGTTATTTTCTATTAAAGGGTAGAAGCGGATGAGCAGGAATACTCCTGCTACAATTATAGTGCTGGAGTGGAGTAGGGCTGAGGCTGGGGTTTGACCTTCTGTGGTGCATGGAAGTCAGGGATGGAGGCCGAATTGAGCTGACTTTCCCGCTACTGCTAATAGAAGGCTAATTAATGGAAGGGAGTTGGGACTAGGGTCTAGAATAAATATTTGTTGAAATCCTCATGTATTAGAGGACAGGAAAAATCATGCAATAGCTAAAATAAAGCCAATATCACTGATGCAGTTGTACAGAACTGTTGGAGAGCTGCTGTATTAGCATCTGCTTGGAGGTACCATCAGATAATTAGTAAGAAAAACATGATTCCTATGCCTTCTCATCAGATAAAGAGTTAAAAGGGGTTATTGGCAGTAACCAGAATTAATATTGTGATGGGGAAAATAAGTAAGTGTTTGAAAAATAGGTTAATGTTGGAGTCTGAATGTATATACCATATTGAGAATTCTACAATAGATCAGGTAACAAATAGTGCTACTGGGATAAGTATTGTGGAGAAGTAGTCTGGTTTGAAGCTTAGTGAGAGTTTGAGAGTTTGTGTTGTTACCCAATGTCAGTTTGAGATAATGACTTCTCGGTCTGTGCATATAAACATGGTTGTAGGGATGAGGCTAATGATGAAGCTGCATGTCATAGATGTTTTTACATAATTTGGGTATGAGCATTTTTGCAGGGGTTGGCTAAGGAAATAGTAATTGGTAAGATTAAGGGGATTAGGGCTGTTACAGCAGTGGAAGAATATATGTTTGCTACTTTTTATTTGGAGCACCAATGTTTTTGGTTCCCAAGACCAATGGATAACTCTAATCCTTTAAAAGTTGAGAAAACCATGTTGTTAGGCATGGGGGCATGAGTTAGCCATTCTTGCGTACTTTCTCGGCAGACAAGAAGTTGCAGGCTTCTATTATTAGATCCAAAATCTAATATTTTGTTAAACTATAGCTACAGCATGCAAACCTCATAATAATTTCAGGATTTGCGGATAATAGGAAGATAGGTGCAAGATGTATAAATATTAATGCATTTTCTTGTGTAAAGGAAGGTTCAATACTGTCAATGTAATATGCAAGTGTCCCTTGTTGTGTCGTGATTAGCATATACAGGGAGTCAAGAGCTGTAATCAGTATACTAAGTCCTGTACGCAAAATAGTAATATTTGATCAGGAGAATGAGGCCATAATCACAAAGAGTTCTACTAGATTAGTGGTAGGGAGTAAGGCAAGGTTAGTGAGATTTGCTAGAAGTCATCAAGAAGCTATTAGCGGAAGCAGTGTTTGAAGGCCTCAGGTAAGTAACATGGTTCGGCTATGGACTCACTCATAGTTTGAATTTTCTATGCAGAATAGTAAGGATGAAGTGAGTCCATCAGCAATTTTAAGGGTGTCTGCATCTATAAAGCTTCAAGGGATCTGAATAAGGTTAGCTGTAGTCACAAGTGCTATGTGGCTTACAGAGGAGTAGGCAGTAAGTGATTTTAGATGGGTTTGTTGTAGACAAATAGAGCTTGTCAACTATTCCTCATAGGGACAACAGGAGGAAAGGGTAGGCTATATGTTCTGTTAGGGGGTTGATGATAAGAGTAAGCCATATTATACCATAGCCACCTAGCTTTAGGAGTACTGCTGCCAGTACTATTGAGCTGCCAATAAGGGCTTCTATGTAGGCTTTGGGGAGTCATAGGAGAAGTCTGTATAGAGGTATTTTTACAGTAAGTGTGGGCATATTGTTAAGAACAGAAGTTAAACTCTGATTATAAAGTTTTAAGTTTTATGCAATTGCCAGGCTCTGTCATCTTAACAAACCCTGTTATTGAGTAAGGTATGTGATGATTTGTTAGATTGAGATAGCATCATCTATGGAGTGAGGACACTTTATGAAGTGGGCCCTATTTTTCTTGTCCTTTCTCACTAGGAGAAACAATAGATAGAAACCGACCTGGATTACTCCCGTCTGAACTCAGATCATGTAGGACTTTGATCATTGAACAAATGAACACTTATTAGCGGCTACACCATTAGGATGTCCTGATCCAACATCGAAGTTGTAAACCTTATTGTCGATATGGACTCTAGAATAGGATTGCGGTGTTATCCCTAGGGTAACTTATTCCGTTGATCAAATTATTGAGTCAATGTGTATTAACTCGTTTAGACTAGTGAGGTCTTAGTTTAGGTTATTCGGAGGTTGAATTATGCTCCAAGTTCACCCCAACCAAAATTTTTAATGCAGGGCTAGGAGGCTAGGGCCTGTAGGCTTGTATGAGTTTTTATTTGCATTAATGAATTAAAGCTCCATAGGATTTTCTCATCTTATTTGTTTATATCCGCCTCTTCATGGATAGGTCAATTTCACTGATTAAAAGTAAGAGACAGCTCAACCCTTGTATGGCTATTCATACAAGTCCCTATTTAGGAAACAAGTGATTATGCTACCTTGCACAGTCAGGATACCACCACCGTTGAACTTATGTCACTGGACAGGCAGTGCCTCTAATACTGGTAATGCTAGAGGTGATGTTTTTGGTAAACAGGCAGGGTACGATTTGGTAAACAGGCAAGGTAAGATTTTTACTTTTTGTAATCTTTCCTTAGGGCATACCTGTGTTGGGTTAACATTGTAAATAATAGGGTGCTTATTATATTGTTTAATATTAGGCTGTTAACTGTCAGTGTGTTATTCCAGTCTGATGTAAGCTTATGCAATGGAGAACAACTTCATTTTACTTATATTAACACTATTGCTTCTATTAAATAATAGATTAGTCCAATGTGATGTTAGGAGTTCAGTAGAGTGATTAGAGTCTAAGCTAGTTAGATGTTGAGCTTAAATGCTAAAACAGCCAACTATGGTGGTAATATTTTTTATTCTCCATAGGAAGGTTGTTTCCTAGGGTCTAAAGAGCTGTCCCTCTTTAGACTAACAGTTAAACTTATAGGAAGATTTAGTAATTCTGTGGGTAAGTTTAAAGTTGAATTAAGATTCCATCTTGGACAACCAGCTATCACCAGGCTCTCAGTAGGCTTGTCACCGCTACTCATGAGTCTTCTCACTATTTTGCCACACAGGTGAGTGTGCTCTTTTAGCTATTCTTGGGTAGCCTGTCTGGTTTCGGGGGACTTGGCTATAGCTCTCTGTGTAAAGTTATTTCTCTTTAATACATTATGCGGAAGGTATAAGGGTTTGTCTTTGTTTTTATATGCTTGATACAGTTCTTTTCTTTATTTGAAGAATGAGAAGGTTATCATAAGAATTGATAGAAAAAGTCAACTAAAATAATACATCTTGTGAAAGGCAACAACTGGAGAAGATATTCC
The DNA here is from genome assembly GCF_009828535.3 of Hylobates moloch. Taxonomy (NCBI): domain Eukaryota; kingdom Metazoa; phylum Chordata; class Mammalia; order Primates; family Hylobatidae; genus Hylobates; species Hylobates moloch. Next base: position 21,311,115 of record NW_026652291.1, read on the forward strand.
ACACTTTCTAGGGATTGAGACAATCCAAAGACTAATTTAGATCGCCATCTAAACTATTTAAGACCTGAGTGTCAGCAGAGAGTTAAGTAGCTCATTTCAGTGGCATTGGAAGATCCAAGATATAAACAGCAGCAGAAAAAAAAAGTGAAATTGGGAAAATGAAAATAATACATTAGCTTTCTATAGTATCTATTGATTATTAATAAACTTCAGTGATTAATGTTTTATCACTAAAGTAATATTCCAACTAAGGATACTTAGACTATTCAGATAGGAGTATCATAAGTTAATTGATTTGTTTATGGTTGAATATATAGTTTATAATTAGAATCCACCTTTATTTTCATCTACATTACCTTGTGGTTACAGGAAAAAAGAAAGAAGCATATTGAATAAAATGAGAGGAGAAGAGAAAAATAAAAAGATGTTTACCAGGAGGGCTGATTCTAGACACATTCTACTATGGCCTGAGATCTCCGCTGAATTATTTAAGTGTAACCCAAACATAACTGGGAGCTAACTGTGATACAAGCAACCTATTATCAGAAATCAGAGGTGTTGATTACTACTTCTAATATGGTTTGGCTGTGTCCCTACCCAAATCTCACCTTGAATTGTAATAATCCCCACATGTCAAGGATGGGGCAAGGTGGAGATAATTGAATTATGGAGGCAGTTTCCTTTACATTGTTCTTGTGGTAGTGAATAAGTCTCATGAAATCTGATGGTTTTATAAACAGGAGTTCCCCTCATAAGCTGTCTTGCCTGCTGCCATGTAAGATGTGCCTTTTTCCTCCTTTTCCTTCCACCATGATTGTAAGGCATCCCCCAGCCATGTGGAATCATGAATCCATTAACCCTCTTTTCTTTATGAATTACCCAGTCTTTGGTATATCTTTGTTAGCAGCATGAGAACAGATTAATACAATTTCTTACACTGGCACTCAATAACTGCCATTTAATGATCATTTTAACTTCTGCATCCATTTTCATTTCTTAAAATTTTTACTTCAAGGAAAATAAGCAGAATTAAGTGAGATAATGAATATGGCAATGCCCAATATATCAACGTTTGTCAGCAAATTATTTTGGAATGTTATTTAACCTGATCCTCACTCAGATTTATGGAGAAGATTTGATTATGTCATTCTTAATATAAATTCCTAGAGGTCATAAAAGAACACTTCTAATTGTTTTTGCGTACCTCTCATTTTCTTCAGAATTCATTAATAAGAACTTATACCCCTTAAATGAAGAATTTTTGTATTTAAGAAGAAAGATAGATATAATATGTATTATGTTCTAGGCTTTTTACGAGCCTATGATCAAACTGAGAAGAGCATAACTGAGATTTCAGGGTATGGTTCTAAGTATTATAAATCTTCAGAGAAAGGAGATTAACGTCCACAAGAATACTCAGAGTAAACTCCATGGGACTGGCAGGATTTGGTTGAAATTTATTAGATAAGGAAAGAGAAGAAAGAAAGGCATTTGACGGTCTCTGAAATAATTACAGCAATAGTATCAAGGCAGAAATTGGGTATGTCAGGGAGGATATTAACATTCATTGTGGGCCTGATATGCACGAAACCAACTGTCTACATAAAGTACACAAATTAATTTCCAAGTAAAATCTTCAAAACGGTGACATACATATTTTATTACTCAAAATAACTTTTGTGATAGATATTGCCTTCAGTATCTTATATATAATCCCAAAGTGGGCTGACACCTCTCTGATCCTTTGGAGAGCAACAGGATTGCCTCACTGCTTGGATTCCACAATGGCCTTAATAAGCACTAAGCTTCTTCCCAACCTTCATAAGAACCCTCCAAGTCCCTCTGCTCTTCTATTCCTGAGCTCCCACATGCTCTCCCTGTCCAATACTAACACCCAACACACCAGTGAACTGTTCTTTCTATCAGATTTCACTACATATCCAATCACACCAAGGTTTTGCCATTTTAGTTGCTTTATTGAAGCTGAGACTTCAGATGAGTTGGTGAACGGTTCGTACTGAGCCTGACAAACTTCCCCACTTACCTGTTCCTCTTCTTCCTACCTCACGCACTCTAGTTCAGAAACCATAGAAAACTCCTACCTTTGATTCATGCAAAGTAGCCTCACTCCCTTCTCTAGAACCTTAACACAGTCTGACATCCCATATCCCACAAAGACTCAACTACCAACAAACTGCCTATCAAGTTTCAACTTTTCCAAAATCTGTTGTTCAAGTATAAGGCCATGTTGTAAAAGATTTTGAAATGAGCAAAAAAACCAGCTGAAAGCCCTATTCTGTCAAGCTTGCTTTTATGGCAGATCTTCATCTCTCATTGTCCCTGGGTTATTTGTAACTCTGAGTTGTAGAGATCTCATCATAATGCAAATAATTCCAGTCCATAGAAATGCAAATACGTTCTGTCTGATGGATTGTAGTTGATTATTGCCTTATAGATGTTGACTAATTGCGCATCTAGTCATAAATTCATTGTCATCATTCCTGATTATCTGTTTGTGTTTTTTATATTCCCTTCCAAAACAGCTGTACCATCTTACTGTTTCTCTCATTAATTAATGAGTTAATAAAATCTTTTGTTTATTTTTTTACCGAAGTCATGATATTAGCTTTCTAAAAATCTGTCCAATAAAATCCTCAATTTCCGACAAAATATTTTATACTCATCTACAAGGAGTCTTCAATGATTGTCGTTAACTTCTGGGAAAATATCTGAGAAGGCCCAAATTCAAGCTTAGAAATTTTAAAAGAATTTCTTTTCTATCAAGTACATTCAGAAAAACCCTTACTGCCTTCAATAGTCCATAGAATATCAACGTAGTAGATTTCTTAAATGCACTGTTCAGGTTGCCACCTAGAAATAACACCAGGTAAGGGAAGGACATGTTACTTAAATTTTGGTATCATAAACTAACATATATGCTCCTGGATTACATCATTTTATGTTCATCATGAACTAATAGAATGTAAGCTTCCGATTTTATGACCCACATTTTTTATGTTTGAAATAATATTTATTCATTGGAATCATAATCATAGGCCTTTTGAAAGGATCATAGTCCTTTTTTCAAGAAGCTGGACATGACATGACATTAAGCTTCTGGAAATTTGTCTGTACAGGGTTGCAAAGCAGGCAAACATAAAATGCCACTCTATTATAAATGATCAAGATGCATATTAGCTGATTCATCCTACTTTTTACCTGGCAAAATTTCAAGTAAGTTTGTATGGGCTTTATAAATGTTAATTATACGTGATTAGATGTATCTTACTCATATGTTTTGTGGAAAAATAAGGCGCAGTGTTGAATAGCTTCTCCCCTTGGACTGTTGTATTTCACAGGATGTATTCTTTTAGTTGAATTTTTCTATCATTTGTTATGATAACCTTCACATTCTTCACAATAAAGAGGTAATTGCCTGTTAACCTAGTGTCTGAGGTAAAAAGCCACTAACCTCTAGGAAGAAATTTTGTTATAGGATCTGTAAGAGAACTGGATAATAAATGATATTAATTTGAGTTTTTATACTTTGCGACTCTCCTCAAATTTGCTGTGAAAAGACTTAGGCTTTAAAAAAGGAACTTATCTACTCAATCATTCAACCACCCATTCATTCAATCACTCAAGTTATTAAATAATTACCGTGTTTCATGGGCTGCATTTAGAGCTGGGCATAAATGAATAAATAAAATATAGTACCGGTTTTGGCAGAGCTCTAAGTGGGTGGAGAAATACAGATAGCTAGTAGGGGGTTTAAATTCTGTCTTTGCGTATTATAAACTGTAAGATTTTGGCTCCTTTAAGTAATTTATCACTCAGCCTTTAATCTCTAAAATAGGGAACTTTATATCAATTATTTAGGGCTTTTGTGAAGACTAAATGTGACCATGTTAAGCAAGTGCCTGACACATAGTAGGCGCCTAACATATGGTAGCTATTCCTAATAAGATAAGACTGTTTGGAGAACAAAATGTTGTCAGGGAAACTGAGTAGAGAGTGATTTAGTAGCAGGTAGAATGGCAGATTGAGGTCATGACACTTGATGTAGTTTTTAAAGCCAGATCCAGAAATAAGCCAGACACAGAAAAAAATCTATTAGATAATTTTACTTATTTGTAGAATCTTTAAAAAAGTCAAATATACAGAGCTAGAGAATAAAACAGTGGTTACCAGAAACAGAGTGATATGTACTGAAATGGGTAAATATAGGATAGAAAGAAGCAGATACGTAGCATCAAGAAGTCTAGAGATCTAATGTACAAGATGAGGACTGTACTTAATAAAATGATATTGTATTAAGATCTTTGTTAAAGAAAAAGATTTTAGCTGCTTTTATCACTCAAAAGGTAACTATGCATGATGATGGATATGTTAATTGCTTCACTATGGTAACTACTTTAGTACCTCTATATATCCCAAAATGCCATATTGTAAACCTCACACATACACAGTAAAATTTGTTAGTCAAACAAACACAATTTTTGAGATATACATAGAGAAGAAGAAGGTGGTGTTATTTTCAGGTAATAGGATTGCATGTGTGAAAACAGGTTCGAGATTTTAACCGTTCATGTAAAATAATCTATTCAGTTTTTAGAAACAAAAGTGGGGGGAAAAAAAACCTGAACTCTCAATTTAGGGTAATTAAAACATTAAGATTCAGGAAAGTTTAAAACCTAGTATTGGATTTATTAGATTTAGAATAAATTATGACTATAATTTACAGACCTTTTTGCATTTCTTATTATATAATTTTTCCCAGAAAAGAATATGGTAAAATATATTCGTTTTTTTTTAAATTATTTTTTGGCTACATCTACTCACATCTTTAAAACAATAGTTATATGATTTATAAATGTTAGAAAAGAACTTTTTACTTTCTTTTACAGGAAAAATATAGGTGGAAAATTTACTCAAGAAAATTTTTTAAAATGTTAAAAATATACTCCCAAAGAATAGATGGGACTAATTCTCCAGAATTTCTAAATTAACCTCACATTTGCTATTCCTACAAAGTTTAGGGTTGCAAATTCTACCGGAAGTGGAAGGGGTGGAGAGACAGTTGGCCTAGTAGCATGAAGCATTGTGTTTAGTCCAACATCAAGCTAGACATTGCTATGAAGCCATTTGTGGATGTGATTAACATTTACAATCAATTGACTTTATTATTTTATTTGTTATTAGTAGTAGCAGTTTTTGAGACAGAGTCTCCCTGTATCACCCAGGCAGGAGTGCAGTGGCATGATTTTGGCTCACTGCAACCTCCACTTCTCAAGCTCAAGCAATTCTAGTGCCCCAGCCACCTGAGTAGCTGGTACTACAGGCATGCACCACCACGGTGGGCTACTTTTTGTGTTTTTAGTAGAGACGTGGTTTCACCGTGTTGGCCAGGCTGGTATCAAACTAGTGGCCTTAAGTGATCTGTGTGCCACAGCCTCCCAAAGTACTGAGATTACAGTTGTGAGCCACCGTGCTCAGCTGACAATCAATTAACTTTAAATAAAACAGATTCCCTTCCACAATATGGGTATACCTCATACAATCAGTTGAAGGTCTTGAGATAAAAAAAGGGTTTCCAGAGGAAGAAGAAATTCTGTCTTAAGTCTGAAACACAGAAACCCTGCCAGTATTTTCAGGCTGCTGGCTTGTGCTGAGGAATTTAGACTCAAGATTGCAACATCAATTCTCACCTCGATTTATCAATATGAATTTCCAGGCTGCTTGTTTGCCTTATGGGTTTCAATCCTGTTAGCTACAAAAACCACATTAACAATTCTATGAAAAAAGTCTTTCCATATAGAAAGATGATAGATTGGATGGATGGATGGATGGATGTAGAGCCAAATACCTATATATATTGGTTCTGTTTTTTTGAGAATCAGAACTCTAATACCCACTATAATGTACACAAAAAATAGATCAATTTTTCAATATCTAGAGCTTTAAATAAGGCTAGACTTGACAAGCATATTTCAGAACAACTGAAGTCCTTAAGAAGTATATTGAGTAAGAGAAAATGCACCATGCAGGCAACCACAATTCAGCCCTTCTGTATGATCTGTATCATTCACCAACTCTGTGACTGTCACCCTCCACTACCTAAACACATTTAGCTGCAAAATAACAAAATTAAATTTGCTGATCTCCACAGGCTTTTCCTGCTGTAACATTTCATAATATCTATGATCTATCATTGGTAATTATCATCTCTAGAAGGACCATAATATGCCAAGACTCCCAGTAACACAGGGCTGGAATAGGTAGGAATATGATGGAGGAGAGAAATTTCCTAAACATAAGGTAAGAAATAAACTTATAAGGAATTTGAAGTCCCTGTGTATGAGGCATGCATAGGTATCTGAAACAAATTTAATTGGTTCATTAAAGTGAAACATACTATAGAAACCCTGGTACCCATCTGGCCCAGATGGAGGCTTTCGTTGTTGTTTTTCATTTGTTTGCTTGTTTGATGTGTCAGCTTTAGCTTGTTCAATGATTCTATTGCTGTCTGGGTTGTAAGGATTTATGTCTCTGCATTTCTGTTATGTATTCATATCAGGTCTTGGTCTTTTTGACCATTTGTACGTGTAGTTACACAATAACTTTGGCCAAGAATCTGGGGTTTCTCCAGAAATGTGGTTTTAAGAACTATTAGAAACGTTTGTTGTGCCTGATGCCGAGGTTATTTAGGTTATTTATATCATCTTCAAGGTTAGGGAATGCCTCTAACATGACCCAGTAATGCTGGGATTTAGAAATTTAGTAAAAAAGATTCATAATACTGAGTTTACCTGCCTAGAACCTAGTAACAATAATTTTACCTCAGTTGTACCACATAATGATGGAGACATAATAATAGTAGTGGTAATAATAATAACAAAGTGAAAGGATATCATATATTCATACCACCAATGCCAGTAACATTTAGACAGAAGTTAGAAATTGACTGCCATCACAGAATACATTCTCATGTGTTGGATTGGTTCAAGGGAAAGTTACAAAATCTGATGTCCCTGATGAAATCATATTCTTAGAGTAAATCAAATGAGACTTTAGGTCCTGAATTATCTGGTCATGCATTTCTGGACTATATGCCTCAATGTCATTCTTGCATTAGTGTTAATAGATCTGTAGTACAAAGTGTGATCCCTGGCCCAGCAGCAGCGGCATCACGTGGGCACTTGTTAGAAAGATAAATTGTTGGGTCCCAACAATTTATCATCTCAGACCTACTGAATCAGAAAATGGGGATACGGTCCAGGAATCTGTATTTATAACAAACCCTTCAGATGATCCTGACTAAAATTTGAGAACCAGCACACCAATTTACACCTAAATCTACTTTACCGATACATATTCTTCTGTTTAACATCTCCAGAGAAACATACCTTCCTATTCTTGCATGCATCTAAAGACGGAACCTTACAGAGAAAAGCCAAACAAGCAGATAAACAAATAAAACAAACAAAAATAAGCCAGTGAAGGAATTCCAAAATGTACATTTGGAAGCAATGTTTCTTTTACTGCTATTGACTGGAAATTGTGTTTACAGTGAGAGACATGTGGCTAAATGAGGCTCCTTCCCCTGTGATCTCAGAATCTGAAATAAGTTTAATACTTATTCATCTTAGACTTCCACAGGCAGCTAGTGTGAAATCAAAGCACTGTAGACATCTTCAGACACTGCAGACCTAATATAGGTAATTCTAATGTTCCTTTTCCCTTATCTTTATACATCTTCATTACTAATCCACTAGTTCAAATGCTAGCTGTAGAGGTTGAGAAGAAGGCATTTATTAAAATCCAAATTCAGACAAATCTTAGGTAGTTAGAATCAGTGCTGAAAAAAAGAGAGATAAAAGGCCATTTGGCATCTTGATTAAAATTAACCAGAAATAATAGAATGTCTAGAGGAAGGAATAATATAAACACATAGCCTTAATTTCCTACATCCAAATTATTCAGCAATTTGACTCCACTTCCCATTGATTTTCTATTATAGGGACAGGAGACGATTTTGGAAGTATCAGAACTATTACCACATACCAAAGATAATGCTTCAAGCCCTTGATTCAAAATCTTTCATGTTTCCAAACAATCTATAATTAGAAGTCCACCTACCTTCAATTCTAGAAATCATTTCATAATGCAAATTTAATTGGCTTTATTAGCAGGACCGGATTAAGTAGCTTGTTGTGGTCATGATGAGTTTATCTGTTATGCCTATAATTAGGACTCCCACAGCCAATAAGCCCAGAGGGCCTCAAAGCCCACAGTCAACTCCTGTTGCCAAGAGCCACTTACACATTCTTAGATCATCAAGTGTCTACTCCTGCCGCCAACGCCAACGAGAGTCACCACCCCCTGCTTTCCTCTTTATATTTTTAATCTAGCATGTGGATTAATTTGCTTTCCGGCAACCTCAAGAGGCTAAAGGCTTCATGCATGGGCCTATTTGCTTTTCTCATAAGAATGCCAATTGCTATGAGAAGCTGGAGCTAGAAACTGGGGGCTGGGGACTGGGGACTGGGATTACTGCACTAATATCCCCAGACATTTAGAAACCAGGCAGCCTGCTGAAATGTTAGTTCTTGAGGAGAGAGCATATCTTCTCATTTTAATTTTACTATTATCATTGCTGTGATTTTAAGCAACTTTATTCATACCTTCATATATTTTGCAACTTTCCCCTTTCTTCTTTTGATCCTCCTCTGAGAACAGATAAAGCCTGCTCTTCTTGTTCTGTATTCCAAAGAGAAGCTGAGTTATATGTCTGTTAAAAGTAATGCCTTTTTAGGAATAGCTCATACGTACTCTAGAAAAGCTGCGGGTCAATTTGAATGTTATTCAGAAACCTTCAAAGACTTCTGTAAAAAACTGCATTAAGGCTTATCACTGGTTTAGTATACACAATAAACTATCTTCATATAGAGACAATGTTAACTTTTTTTTTTTTTTTGTAGCAATTAGGAAGCTTTAAGAATCCAGATGCCTGGTCCACATTCTAGATCAATTGAATAATAAACTCCAGTGGAGGACTCAAGCATCAGTATTTCTTAAAGCTTCCCAGAAGTTTCTAAAGGCAACCGAGGTTGAAAAGCACTGGAAAGTGATTCCACGTTAATCCCTTAAGAATAAACAGCACAATATCAGGTTGGATGTGGTTAGAGTCCATAATCTATTTCTTTTCCAAAAAAATTCTTGGATTGTGATTAAAAACTAATTATTAATAATCAGGATTAGAACTAACCAATAGAAAGACTAGACAGAAGCTTGTCAGCTTAGTTCAGAAGGCTTCTGTAGAATGTACTACTCTCTCCATGTTTTAAGGAACAATTTACGTTACCCATTAACGACTTTACAGAGGGTTTTTCTCACCTAGAAAAATATCTTATAGAAGTTCTGCCACTTATTATTTATATGATTTTAGGCAAGTCTTCTAATCATTAAAAGGAGCTAATATTACTACCTGCTTGATAACGTTGGTGGGTTTAAGAAGATAACTCTTGTTAAGTGATTTAGCATCAAAAAAATGTGGCATAAAATAAGAACCCTATAAACATTAACTATTATTATCAGCATGCACCCAAGCCAGGTGTTTTGGGTATGGAGACAAATACAAAATGTGTTTTGATGTTTTGATTATAGCCACTGAGTAACTGTTATTCTTAATTTAGCATGTCAGAGAAATCAGCTAAGATATTTTATGATTCATTTATGGAGTATAAAGAAACATAGCCATTTGCTTTGTCTTGCAGATAGTAATCTTTCAATAGGGTCTTTTTTGGTTAATGTTTCCCCCGCATACTCTTAGGGTAAAATAATCTTACAAAGAATGGTTTTGAGGCTGTCTAAACAGAATAACCTGTGGGGTACAAGATGGAGACTTTTGACTTGTCTTTTGTTCATCTTATCTTAACAGGATTTGAGTAAGGAAAGCTGATGTCTCTATCTACACCCTTTGAACAGTAGACAGGATAGTACAACAGTGCCTCATCTTAAGGCAATTGTAAAAATTCCACATCCTAGATTTAATTATTTAACAGGCTACTTCCTTTCCTAAACATGAAATAAAATGTCCCAGTTTCACCACATTAAATATGATAATCCAGGAAAAAAAGAGCAAAGTGATTTTTAAAAAGAAAGAAACATTAAAGGAGCTCATCAGGAAGCATTTCAGCAGCTAATTAAACTGGAATATGCAAGTGTCTAGTCTAGAGTAAAAAGGTCTATCCTTCAGATTTTGAATTTCATCAAATGCCATTTTTATTACTTGAGAAGATACACATTGGACATATCTTCAAAAACTTTATGAATTATTTGATTCATTTTGGTACTTATACTATGGCTGCCAAATAAAATACAAGATGCTTCAGTCTGTCCCCACAAATATTGTGTCTGCCCCCACAAATATTGCATGGCACAAACTTATACTAAAAAACATTTTTCGAAATTTAAATTTAACTATGTGCTTCTTTAAATATTGTATCCCAATTTATCCCATAAGATTTTGTGTTTTTAATAGAAACTTCGTAATGATTTTTGTCAGTTGAAAGGTATTGATTTTCATTTAACTTGAATAAGTAAAATAGGGTGAACTCTTCAGAGACCATAAAATACAATCATTTGAGATGATCAGATCCATTCTGTTGGCTAAAATCATGTTCTTAATGAAGAATCAAGAAAAAAGAAGTTTACATTGATGTATTCTGAATTATGTTTTATTTTCTTTGATTTTTTTTGCCAGAGCTACCTGAGTTGATGAATGTACATGCCGATGTTTTGTTTCGTGTTTTAATTTACAGAGTATAATCTTTTTTAATTTTAAATTTTCTGTGAGTAATCCAATTACATATATAAGAAAAAAAATCTGCAATTGATTCCTAACATATGCATTAGAATTATTGTATAATAATCAGTAAGTGTCCATTTCATAAAAAGCTACTATGTAAAATAAAAACTGAAATAATTAAAAGAAGCAACTTTTACACTGAACTTCAATTTGATATCATAAGCATATCAATGTATGACAAGCATGCATTTTTTAGACCCAGGCTTTCCTTCTACAGCATTGTGACCTCAGGTAATTTATTTAATCAATCCTTGCCTCTATCTCTTCATCAATAATAAAGATATCATACCAACACCTAAATCATAGGCTGTTTGCTAGAATTAAATAATAATAATTCATAGGAAGCGAGCGCCTTGGCATAAAGTATGCTTCAGAAAATATTAGGTGCTGTTTCGTTTATTAACATTAATTATCAAAGAATACTCCTAGAGCGTATTTCCAATATATTTCCCTTCATCAGTGAGCCCAATTCTTGATATTCTGGCTATTTCTATATGGGGTATTGCAGGTCTGCAGAGAAAAGGACAATCTAATTATGGTCAACAGTTGAAACCTCCAGGAGTTGCATACTATGTAGCAGAAAAAAGTAAAAAATGAGCCTGGTAAGGTGGTATTACCTGAAAATTGTTTCTAGTATATTCTATCCACTGATCTTCTCAGTGGACTCTCCTGTAATTGTCAGACAAGGTTGACTCTATCAAAGTAAACATCTATAAAGTTATTTAGAATTTTATTTAATACAGAATGACCCACATAACTGAAAATTAATAAAGAATAGCCGAATCCACATGAAGAAATGATTGCCATAGAGTTATTATGTAATTTTTATACATTATCATAACCACAATTTTATATTAAATCCAGACATGTCATACTGTACTAATTACAAATTTATTTCTTATGAAATTATTACTTTTTAAAAACTACCAGTATTAGTTCAATTTTTCTCCTCTGTTCAATTTTGGATATTGTTTTTGCCTTGCTTTGTCTCATACCTTTTTATTAAACAATTTCGCTTCTCTGTAACAGGGTCCTGATTACTTTTCTTCAGAAAAACATTTGTGTTTGTTTAACTGCTTAATTAAAAATTTGGCAGAGCAAAATTTCATCTTCAAATAAAAAAAGTTTCCTTTAAGCACAAGTTTTTATCAATAATGATGTTAAAAAGGCTTTGCTTTTCTCCTATGTACTTTGAAAACACCATTTAAATTTTAGACAAGCAATTTTTTTTTCATTTTATCTCCGTCTCCCACCTCCCCGCCCGCCATACTTCCCCTCTCCCTTACTACCTCCCCACTACTTTCCTTCTTCTTTTTTTTTTTTTTTTTTTTTTTTTGATTGCCCAATTCATAAGCTCTAGCTTTCATGTGATCCTGGGTGCCTCTTAGCTGCAGCTTTGTGATATGCATTTTTGCTTCATTCTGAACGCTCTGCGCTCTCTGATTGTGACTTCTTTGTTTTGATTCCTTCTTATTTTAGTAAAAACATGATAATCTTTTTACTCTTTTTGAGTAGATGTGGAAAATTTGATTACTGGGGGAAAAAAATCCTTGATGACTGTTTAAAGTCACAGGTTTAGCATTGCCAGAGTTTTAACTCCTTAAATATTTAGTCTTTACTGACATGTGAGCAACAAGGTCTGGCCTGTTGTCTCCTTCCCTTAAGGTTTTTCCCTCTTATCTCTGGTCAGCAATTGAAACACTAGGTAAAAGAGAAGCAGGTAGTATTTTTCATCTCTCTTAGACAAATGCATTATTCAAAGGTTATATGGTAACATAAAGCCTTTAATAGTGACAAAATAAAAATGGATTTATAATTGAGTGAGCTGGTATCCAATGTATCAATGTTTGTACGTTCATTAGCATATTAATCTACAAAACAAGTTGATGGAATGCAGACTTTCTTAGTTTTTAGTCTCCATTTCATATGACTGAGGTTATAGCATCCATCTTGTAAGTAGTAAAGTCCAGATTTGAACACAAGTAGCATGACACCAGGGCCTGAGTTTTTTACAGTGACAATGTGGTATCTTCCCATTGAGAACATTTAAACTGTTTTCACACCTGTATTACTCCTCAAAATCTCCTTTGCCTTAAACAATCCACTGGGAAAATAAAACTGTTATCCTTGAAAAATTGAGATAAAGTCTTATTCCTCTGTGTTGCTTTTGTATTTGACAAAACCTAATTGTACATATTGTTATCCACCCATTCATTCATTCGTGTATTCAGTAAAGACTTATTTTGGGCTTACTATGAGAATAATGCTTCGTTACTTCTGCCACGTTGAGGATTTCAGATTCTTTCTTTTTTTACTAAAATGAAACTCTGCAACTGCTGATTAAGTGAACAGTTTCTGTAAGAATGATTGATAAAAAGTGCTCAGAAGCATAACTGTGGGCCTTCCACTTGGTACCAAGTGTGCTGACTGTATTTGCTCATCATCAGATCTTCTTTCCTGGATAGTCCAATTCCTTTGCCTTATGGAAGACATCATTTTTTTATTTTGCTTCTAGCTTGTTTTTCTGGTTGACTCCCTCCCCTCTCTATTGCTTTTTTATACTGCCTTAGGTGTAGTAAAGTTTATATTATAAGTGCCAAAGGAAGTTCTTGTTGAATCATAACTTTTCCTTGTGCAAAAAGGGAGAGTGAGTAGTGTTATAACAGTAGGATCTATTCCTCACAAGGGCCTATGTAGGAGCTAGAGAATTGGCAGCATTATACAGTCCATAGTGTGATATTAGGTGTCATGAAGAAAAGTGGCCTTTCATGCATTTGGGGATCAGAAAACTGCATCAGGTTCATGGCAGAAGCACTAGCCTCCAGAGTGCCGCTTAAGGATAAGTTCACTGTGAGAATGTCAGCACTAATTGTTTGACAGGGTTTTTTAGGACAGTTTTCCACTCTTGCTGGTTCTTCGGGAGTCAGAATGTACACTGCACTGTAGTAACACAACTGCTTTCACAAAAGAAAGAGAAAGAGTATTGCAAAGTGGACAACAACTGTGATCCATTTTGTTTAGATTTGTTCAAAATGTATTGCACACAGCAAGAAATGTATTATAAACTTTGTCTAACTTTTGCTTCTATACATAGAGAAAAACCCCTCCCCCACTATAGCTTTTGTTGTTCCTTGTGGCCTATGTATTTGTGTCTTCTGCTTATTTCCAACTGACAACAAATGTTTTAGAGCAGTGCTTCTCAACTTGAATATCTGTAAGAATTTCCTGGAGAACTTGTAAAAACAGATTACTTGATCCTACCCACAGAGATTCTCATTTCATATGTCTGAAGTGAGGTCTAAGAATTTGCATTTTGGCTGGGCGCAGTGGCTCACACCTGGAATCCCAGCACTTTGGGAGGCCGAGGTGGGCGGATCATGAGGTCAGAAGATGGAGACCAGCCTGGCCAACATGGTGAAACCCTGTTTCTACTAAAAATACAAAAATTAGCTTGGTGTGGTGGTGCGCTCCTCTAGTCCTAGCTACTCGAGAGGCTGAGGCAGGAGACTCGCTTCAACCCAGGAGGCTGAGGTTGCAGTGAGCTGAAATTGCACCACTGCACTCCAGCCTGGTGACAGAGCGAGACTCCGTCTCAAAAAATAAATAAATAAATAATAAAATAAAAATTGCATTTCTTACCAGCTCCCAGATGACATTGATGCTGCTGGTCTTGGAATCACATATGAAATAGCATTGCCTTGGAGTCACTGAAAATTTAGAATTGGAGTGAATCCTATAGATCATAGACCAGAGACATGACGTGATTTGTCAAAGATCACACATCTACGCTGTTTACATATTGTAGTGTTTTCCATTATGCAACTCAGATGTTTTTATAAACTTACCATCATCACTCCAGAATCAACAGAATAGTTGCTCTCAGCATGGTTTCTTTGGCACATGTAAGTCATTTACAAGATCAAGTCAAGATAAAGTAGACTTTTATCCAATTCACACTTGTAAATGTGATTTTTGCCTCCTTACTGATTGTACAGACAGATTTAAAACAGTCTGTACAATCAGTAAGAGGATATAGATTGAGGAATTCATGGGTTTTTCTTTCTTTTAACACTGTCTTCAATGTACATGGTGGTTATAGCATCATCCAGAGCTTTAAGTAAAAGCCTATTACACCTGAATATCTTGTTTCTTTTCTTCATCTTGCATAAAATATTTAAAGCTAGTTCCAGCTACATAATTATACTCCTCTTTGGTGGAACAAGAAAGGCTTCCAACAGGAAAGTTTTCTGTATGCCTTTAGACCAGTTGAAAAACTGGCAACTTGTTCAATTTGCACAAAGCAATCATGGCTGAATAAAAATTACCTATAGTTCCTATCTAGTAAATAATTCTGCATTAGAGTAGGAAGAATGATCTGTCCTTGGCAATCGGTCCTGGTGATGTATTTTATCATGTCTTACCTGGAAAAGTCTCTAAGTTGTGGCAGACACATGTTTTTTGCATCTTTTTTTGACTTTTTTTTTTTTTGCCTGAGTGATGCAAGTTAAGTTTTCAAAACAATTTGTACTGTTTTTTTTTTCCTCCTGAGGTGATAAATGCACGTTTTTGACTATTGAACGTTTTTTAAGGAAGACCACAGAGGGAAAAAGCCTCACATAACAGTGAGAGATGCCAGAGGAAGGCCATGCCTTCTACAGATCCATGTATACTGCACTAATGATGAATAAAGAAACCCAAGAAAGCTAACAAGAAGGGATGGAAAAAGAAAGAGGGGCTAATTTGTAAGCCTCCATGAGAAATAATCTAAAATATTGTTCTAACTTAAGAAAAATCTAATTAAAGGAATGATAGGGGTATGATGACAGATGAAAGGAATTTTAAAGCAGGGAACACTGACATTTCAAGAGACAATTTACTGTCAAGAAGAGTAATTTTGCCCTGCAGGTAATACTAAAACAGAGCAAAACACTGTGATATAATATCATTTTAGAGAAAGCATGTCAACACAAATATGGTAAGTCACAAAACTCTTGAGAGAGAGATAACCTGCTTGCCACTGGGAATGCAAGTTTGCCTGTCCATTCATATCAATAGATAGGAATGTTATGGTCACACTTTCTGGGTAAGCACACATTAGTGTATCCATAGTTAGTACAATCTGCATTTATACTTCTTAAGAAACTGTACTGAAAAGAAGGAATTTAATTATAACTCATGCATGTGCCACAAAGAAAAATTCTGTGTTTAGTGAAACAAAACTCATGATTTGATGCATGGTTTAAGAACTCTAAATGGAATATAAAAGGGAGGTAATTAATGAAGACACATTTAAGAGAAGAGACAAAAGTTTGATTATAAATTTAAGTGTCTTATTTTTGGACATACAAGGAAAATTTTACCCACCTGGGTTTATCAAGGCAGTATCTCTTGCAATATGACTTGGGTGTATCAAAGCAATATGATTTTTCTTGACTCAAGAAAAGTCAAATGCATTAAAGTTTTAGAAGAATCTGTGAAAACAACAAACTGAGAAAGCACTACTACCCATCCCTCCAGATAGCTGCATAGATGAATATTTTCAAACCCTTCAGGAATGAGTATAATGGGTATTTTCAATTCTATTTTTCTATTTCAGCACACAGTGAAACAATTGTTTTCCAATTATTTTAATGAGTTCATGGTAATGGTAATAAGGTTCTTTAAAATATAACACACAAACAATTATAATCTTAAGATAAAATACACAGCTATGATCCATAGTGATATAATTGAATGATTAAATAAATGGAAGAGAAGAAATAAATCATTCTTACAGAAGAATTCCAATTAGTATACATAAACAATCTTCCCTCAAAGAGGTGAGCTTAATCCCACTATCTTAGTTCTCATGCTGCTAATAAAGACATACCTGAGACTGGGTAATTTATAAAGAATAAGAGGTTTAATGGACTCACAGTTCCACATGGCTGGGGAGGACTCACAATCATAGTGGAAGGCGAAAGAGGAGAATGGCACATCTTACATGGCAACAGGAAAGACAGCGTGTGCAGGGGACCTCCCCTTTATAAAACCATCAGATCTCACGAAACTTATTCACTATCACCAGAACATCCCAGGAAAGACCCTCACCCATGATTCAACCACCTCCCACCAGGTCCCTCCCACAGCACATGGGAATCATGGGAGCCACAACTCAAGATGAAATCCCTGGGTGGGGACACAGACAAACCACATCACCCACTTTTCTTGAGTGTGGGCTGGGCACACTGACTTGCTTCCAAAGGGAAATAATAACTTTACATTGGAGAGGAGCTTGGCAAAAATCCTATTGCCCAAGTGATCAAGGTTAGGGTCACCATGACATCATGTAGATATTATGTTACCCCTGATATCATGCTGTGAAAAGGCACTTTACTTTCTGTGATAGTCTTACCAAAAGCTCTAACTCCAATCTAATCATGAAAAAGAATTGTATAAACCTAAAGTGAGGGATAGTCTACAAAATACCAGACCAGTAATTTTCAAACTGTTGAAATCATGAAAAATAAGACAAGACTGAGAAAGCTGGAAGGAGAGCACACGAAGGAGACATAATGATTAGATGTTATGCCAACAAAAGGTTTTTTAGTTGATGGGAAAAACAAGTTCTATCTCTCTCTGATCTCTCCTTTTAGATACAAGCACATATTTCCCATGCTCCAACACAAATACAATCAATAACACACCTACAATTTAATAATAGCCTATTAGAATAATACAAAGAATTTACATAAGAAAAAATTAAATATAACAAAAATCTGTAGCATCTGTTACATGTATTGAACGGTATAAAAGGCACATAATGAATATTTTTCTTGTGCATAAAAGTACGTTATTCCTATCCAAATAAATGAGAAATGCAATGCAATAGTAGTGAAAATATTATAGTTTCAAAAATTTTGGCAATTTGATTTTTAAAAACATATATGGCAAAATAAAGAAGTAGATAAAGGAAGAAAAATAAGACTATTAAAGAAATTTCAAAGATAAAACATTTCCTTCCAGATGTCTAGACATAAGAAATCTACATCGTTTAAAAAGAAAAGACAAATTTACAAATACTAGTTGAATAAGATTGAGAAATGGAGCCATGCTTAGAGAGAGTTGGGATACTTAGCAATTGCTATCATGAGAAAAATGAGAATAATAGAATCTATTTTTTTAAATAAATAATTTTGAGGCAATTGATGTTCACATGGAAAAAATAAAATCTGATTATCTCACATGACATAAAAATAAATTTTAGCTGTGCTACTGACATAAATGAACATAGTGAATCTTTAAATGTGTTAGAAGAAAACAAAATAATATCTTTATAAGTAAAAGAACAAAATACTTAGGAAATAGAAATGCAAAAATAATAGGACTAAAATGTTTAAGTAAAGAATAATAAATTTTCTGCATTATATGTTTCAAACATGCATCTCCATATATGCAGAGCTACTAAAATAAGTGACATAGGAAACAGGTATCAGGTGCCAAAGTCCAGGCTACAGAGCCTGGGCTTGGCTTCAACTTTGTTCCGATATCAGGGAGGGTTCCAGGAGCTGCGAGAAGCCAGGGAGCGGGAGCAGGCACTTCTGAGCCTGTGGGGGAAGTGGGGCTTCCTGGACCCTGAGAACGCAAGGACATCTGGTCCAGAGCCCCGACTGGCGACAGTAGCTGCTCTGAGGAGCACTGGACTCCCACTCCCGCCAACTTGGTAGGCAACAGGGCTCCCGCCTGCTCCTGGCTCCTAGTAGCTCCCAACAGCCTCAGCCAGCCCTGCCCTAGTGCAGCCGGCTTCCTCACAGTGGCCACTCCAGATGGGCCCCTGCTGCCATCATAAACGTGTATTTGCACATATGCTTTTTCAAAACCACCTTGTTGCTCATGAATGTAAAAGTTTCTTCACTGCCATGAATTATAGATTGATTGCTTAGTGTTGTTTTCAACATTATTTACAACAGGAAGCCTACTGTTCTAGTTCACCCTTCACTCCTATGACCTAGCTGTTCCTTCATGTACCCGGCTCTCCCTACCTCCTTGTCACTGCTCTTAGATCCTCATGAAACAATGCTGGCTTCCACATTCTTTTGTGCCAATCAAATCCTGTTTGCCATTTAAATTATCTCTTGAGGGTCCATTGATGTTTTAAGATGTTTTCTCCATATCTGAATCTTTAAAAACTCTTACTTCTCTCATGTTTTGCTGCCTTTTGTAGTCTGTACTGTACAATGTTGTGTTTATTATTTTTCTGTTTGTTTTTAGTTTGTTTTATTTGTTACCTCTTCAGAGTTTGTAAAGTCTTGGTGACAGGGAGCAGGCTTATTCTTCTTTATAGCCTTCATTGTACCTGACACAGTAGCTCTTAATAGATATATTTTTAAAATGCGTGCCGGTTCTCCAGTAAAACAGAGATATCTGTAATTCTGGAGGTTCTATTAGGCTCTTGAGTTATGATAATACCAGTTTCTATCCAATTAACAATTCCCCAAATACTCAGTAAAAAACATACTCAAGAAGCTTGTATTTTAATGCAAGTTTCCATTTACTGAGAGGACAATAAACCATGTTTGCCTCTCAGTAAGATGTGATATGTTAGAAATCTCTTAGGCAAATAAGTATCCAATTCCAAGAACAAGTATCTCCAGTACAAACAAATCATCCTTCCATTGATTTTAATATAAGTTTACGTAACTGCTCAAGGGCAGCCTGTTGAGGGAAGAAGACCTGCCAGAATTCAACTAATCCATCATAATACTGGCTAAAGCTCCTAAATATATTCTATCAAAGAAAAAATAAATGGCATTTCAGGAAGATTGCAGGCAAAGATTTCTTTATATTTTATTTGAAATGATTTGTTTCACTTTTGGCAGAGAAAACATAGTTTTCTTGCATATATTTTGTATTATAGATTATTTTCTTCAAAAAATCAAAGTAGAAAGTTGGACCTTTCTAGCTGTTGGTTGCAAAAATCTGTTTTTTAGGATTTGATGTTCGCATGTTCGCAAATCCAGTGTCAGACCCTGGAAATTGTCCTACGTGGCATTATCTACATACTTCATAGTTCTCTTTTTATTTTCTATGGTCCACTGAGTCTACTTTGAAAT
The DNA here is from genome assembly GCF_009828535.3 of Hylobates moloch. NCBI lineage: Eukaryota > Metazoa > Chordata > Mammalia > Primates > Hylobatidae > Hylobates > Hylobates moloch. The sequence goes on from NW_026652291.1 coordinate 21,331,077, forward strand.
TAACGGAGGTTTGGAACTTGTATCCAAACTGAGCTCTAACTGAGGCAGTTAGAGCTAGTGCAGACATAAATCCCAGAGAAAATGGTCATCATTGCGTTTTTTGAATACTGTACTTTTGACTTTTCAGATGCTTCAGAAGAAAGAATTAAGGGAGTCTTTGCTTTGGATTTGTTTCCGGTTAGGTACGTGAGTTTAGTTTAATGATAAAGTGAATAAATCCCAAACTGAAACTGCACTAACAGTTATTCCCAGGGAAACCAAGTATCTTTATCACCATTTGGTATTTAGCAGGGTAAACAACATCCTTGATGAAGTCTTTCAACAAGAGCCTCAGCAGATAGAGGAATAGATAACACACAAGGAAAATAAAACTAAATATGGGTGAAATAAACACCATAAGAAATTTTAAGGTTACATTAGATATAATAATATTACTTTTGATCTTATGTAAATGGTAATTATTTCAAAATATTTTTCTTCAGTGGTAAAAGCATCATAATCTATATTTAGAGCTCAGTGACATTAATGAAGATATTATAATAACATATCTAAATAAAAATGTGAAAAATTTAATGTTCATAAAATTGAACCAGATAAATATGTTATAAAACAAACATTTTTAAAGACTACTGTTTGTATTTCATGTTTTCATTTATAAAATTAATTTTGCCTTACAATAAATGTATTACAATAAATTTACACAAATGTTTTTGTAATGTGTGTCAAGGACACAAATAGACACAAACACAAATACAAATAAGAAATGGATTAGAATAGATTTCTGGATGTAGCTAAAAGAAACATACATTCGAAAGAATACCATTAAAATGCATTTGAAAGAATACCATTAAAATGTATCTTGAAAAGATTTTAACAAATATTAATGATGTAGCAGTATTGTTAATGTCCATGTTATATAATCCTCTCTAAAATCTGAGTTCCACTTACACACACACACACACACACACACACACACACACACACACACATATCCTTGCTATTTAACAACTATATTATTTTCCAATTCTGCATGTCTTTCTTCACATTTGCCTCTTTATATGGAATACCTTCCCTCCCCTCCTTTTTTTTTTCTTCTTTTTTTTTGAGACAGAGTCTCGCTCTGTCGGCCAGACTGGAGTGCAGTGGCAGGATCTCGGCTGACTGCAAGCTCCGCCTCCCGGGTTCACGCCATTCTCCTGCCTCAGCCTCCCGAGTAGCTGGGACTACAGGCGCTCACCACCACGCCCGGCTAATTTTTGGTATTTTTAGTAGAGACGGGGTTTCACCATGTTAGCCAGGATGGTCTCGATCTCCTGACCTCGTGATCTGCCTGCCTTGGCCTCCCAAAGTGCTGGGATTACAGGCCTGAGCCACTGCGCCCGGCCCTCCTCCCCCACCCCTTTTTTCTTTTTAACAATTCTTTAGTGAACTAAAAGTGCTACTTACACTTTATAGCATATTTTACATATCTTCTCAAGTAAGCTTTGCACTTTCTCCTCATCTCTAAATCAAATTTAGATTCCTTTGGAGATCTTCACAGAGCACCTGTCCATAACTTCAGCAGGAGCTGATTGTTCTATTACTTTACTATCTCCTCCACTAAACTAAACGTCTGGACTTGGTCTTATATGTCTGTCCTCTTGCTGTTCAGCTCGGTCCTAGGGAAGAGGGTTTCATTTGATCAGTAAATCTTTGTTAATTTCAGATTTAATTGAAGACTTCCTATATTTATTCACTCTTCTCATAAGGAAAATGACTTTTAAATGGTTTTTAATTAATCTGTGCAATTTAGGTATACAATGAACTGATCTGAACAAACTCACATATAACCATTATTTTTTGTATTAATCTCCATGAATATAATTACCTTCTTTGCTATTGCCAGCTACCCTTGGAAAAAAAAGGTGAGAACAAAAATGGTGCATTGTTGAAAACTAGGAGCTATGAATATTTTATCCCAAAGCATACCTGCAATAATTATCTGAATTAGGTTTCACTGTAATCTGCCGGACAATTTGTGTATCAACTAAACTTCTATGCTCATACACTATCTCCTCTACAAAGTCTTCCTTGAATGACTTGAACCAATTCATGGGTCATCTCTGAATTGTACAGCCTATACAATTTTCACCTTAACATATCATTTCATATTATCTATTCACTATAAATATATGAATATTATCTCCTTATATGACTGTAATTTCCCTGAGGGCAGAGATAGTGTACCAATAAATCTCTAATATTTCTTGTCATTACAGATTGGTATGCATGTGCTAATTTCAGTGCTTTCTAAAGCTTTTTTGAAAGAATGACAGTCTTTGCTTCACACCTACTCTTTGCTAAGATACCTGCTCGGTATAAAAACAAACATGTAATCAAGCTTTAAAATGTATTAAGTGATAGATGCAGGTTATCTTAATAGATGAATATTATTCAGAACATGAAATCACAGCTTTTTAGAGTCATTGTCCTACCCACACACAAGCACACACTCATTTTGATTATCCATCATTCCTAGAATAGTCTTGAACAAATAAACTCGTTACATGGTTTAACAATCCATATTAGTTTGCAAATGATCTCCACAGTCATTTTAAGTCATGCTTTGTTAATGGACTAAAATGTTGAATTCGATTAGAAACTGGGACTGATAATCATTCTTAGTTAATAATCAAATCTTGATCCTTTGACCTTTTATTCTTGTTTCTGAATTTTTTCCTTTACACTTTATTGCATATTTTTACTTTGTTGATTCATGCATCATGCTCCTCACTTGTGCTTCTTGAAACAACTCCCAAATATATTACCAACACCCAAATTCTTATTTTAGGGCATATTTTGAAAGAATACTGACCAAGAAGTTATCCTTGAATGAAGTGTTTTAGCATATTCTAAACTACAGTTTGAACACTTAAAATATTTATTTAACGGGATATCAAATGGAACTGTTCCTGCTTTAGTGTCTCAAGATAGGAACCAATGGTAGTGACAAGCGTAGCTAATACACGTAATTTAAAGGAAGCTGACGACATTCAGGAGCATGTTTTTATTCCTATGACTTAATATCAGCAAATACTAAACCTCCCACCACCAACCTATACACGCCTACCTGGGTCTATATGAGAAGTTCCCCGGCATAGGGAAGAGAAGTAAATAATTATCTTATACTTGGCTCTAAGGGGAGTACAAGATTGTGATCAGATATGTTTCCCCTTATTCCATATAGGGAAGGGGAGAGGGAAGTTTGCACTTGAATACCAAGCCAAATGTGGCTAAAAAAATTATTTGCTGAAACGGTCTTAACTAAAAGAATGAGAATATAATAGTCCATTCCTTAATTGGATATGTTTTTAAAAGAGTGAACTTCTTGGTCTTACCCTGTGCTTACCAAGCAGCCAAAAAGAGAATTGAATAGAAGCAGGGCAACATGCAAACTCATCATAACAGCAGCCATAAAAAAGAATATTCATTTCCTTTGCAGGGACATGGATGGGACATGCAGGGACACTGGGGCCTGTCAGGGGTGGGGGGCAAGGGGAGGGAGAGCATTATGACAAATACCTAATGCATGTGGGGCTTAAAACCTAGATGATGGGTTGATAGGTGCAGCAAACCACCATGGCACATGTATACCTATGTAACAAACCTGCACGTTCTGCATATGTATCCCAGAACTTAAATTAAAATTAAAAAACAAAAAAAGAATGTGCTTATGTGTGAATTTCTCCTATGTGTGATTTTTCCTATGGATACTGTGCCACGTGGTTGTGTTTGAAACAGTCTGCAAGAACTGAACTAGGTATTTGCCTTACAGGTAACTGGGATAAAAGAGATAAAAATAATGAAAAACAACACAGACCTTAGTCAAAAAGTTAGGAAAATATAGAATTCAGCTGAGAGCGTTATTTTTATTTTTGAGGAGGAAAAAAATGCATGGGGAATCCAAGTTAACTGTTGAGCTTTGCAGCCTATAGCCATAGATTGCCTGGAAGACACACTAGCATTCACACGCATTCCCCTGAAGACAAGTGACTCATTGGAAAATGGACAGAGGAATGTAAGAAATTTCCTAGAGAAAACATGGGAATCGACATTGGTAAAGATGTCCACACTCAGTCATAATCAGTTAAATATAAATTAATTCAACATTCTGTTGCTGTTTTTTTGCCTATCTGGTAAGAAAATATTTAGAAGTGTGATACTATCTCTTGTTCTTTCAGTAAGTGGAGAAATCACCCATACACTTTTTTTTTTGTTTGGTTATTAGTTTGTATCTTTGCATATTTATTTGCACTTATAGCATAAAACAGTGTAAAGATGTTTGCTTCTAAAGGTTTTTGCTCTGGTTATTTTGATACTGTTTAAAAAGTCAATTAATATTTAAAATTTAATAACAAAACAGTAAAGCTTGTTCATCTCATCATCAGCACCAACTTGCAATCCCAGAGGTTTCCACTTTTATCTGTTTATGTTTCTTATTTACCTTTGAATCACTATTGTTAGAATTACATTATTTTATATTGTTAGTTTTATATATTACCTATTGTCTTTCTGTCAATAGACAAAATATGGGGATTAGCTTTCTTATTCCATCTGCATTAAAATTCTTCTAGCTGGGCATGACGGCTCAAGTCTGTAATCCCAGCACTTTAGGAGGCCAAGGCGGGCACATCACTTGAGTTCAGGAGTTCGAGACCAGCCTGGCCATGTGTAAAACCCTGTCTCTACTAAAAATACATTAGCTTGGCATGGTGGTGGGCCCCTGTAATCCCAGATACTTGGGAGACTGAGGCAGGAGAATTGCTTCAACCCAGAAGGCAGAGGTTGCAGTGAGCCGAGATCGCGCCATTGCACTCCAGCCTGGGAAATAAGAGTGAAAATCCGTCTAAAAAAAAAAAAAATTCTTGTCTCTCCCATAATTATTTATATCACAATTTGTTATTGAATCAGTAGCCCGTATTCACAACCTAATAGTATATAAATCTTGCTTTCTATGTTCTTATAACCTACCATTAGTTAGACTCAAACATCCTGATAAATCAATCATCAATCCATCAGCACTCTTCCCGAAACCTCAAATGTTTCAGGTTACCTACTAGAGCTTTCTTTCTTTTCTCTTCTTATGTATCTTACTTTTCAAACCCTCCATTTCCTGGTTTAATTTGAATTGATGATTCTTTGATGTTGAGTTTTGGTGTTAAGACTACCATTTGGTATTATCTTGGTTGGGTTTCCATTCGCCTGCATCTCATACGTACTTTTTTAATATCGGTCATGCTTGGGAAGTACATATTTTAAGCCTTTATGCCTAAAGCAGGTTTTTGTTTGAAAGTTTATTTTAACCCTCACATTTGTTAATAGTTTAAGTTATATGAAATTCCAGGATAAAAATGTTTTGCCTTAAAATTTTGAAGCCATTGCCTCATTGCCTTTTAGGTTCTGGAGTTGCCTTTAATAAATATGCAGCTATTCTGAGTCCTAACCAGTCCCAACACTCTTCTAAACGTCCTGTGCTTGTTTACCTGTTTTAACTCAGTGCCTTAAAACAATTTATTGTTGTTCTTCATGATCGTGTAGGTTGGCTGAACTTACCTGTGGTCCTTCATGATAATGCAAAAAACAGTGGTTGGATATAGGTCATCCAAAAGTGTGACTGGGTGGGATGTGCAAGATGGCTCATTCTCATGGGTTGCAGTTGATGCTGGCTATTATCAGTTGAGGTACTAGATAGGGCCGTCCCTGAGAGCCTACATGTATTGTGGCCTTTCCTTGTGCCATGACATTTCACTGCATGGAAACTAATTGTGGAAGAAGTGTCCTAGGGCAGAAACTAGAGAGCTTCTTATGACCCAACCATGCAAATTTCTCTGCGTCATTGTTGCCACATTCTATTTCTTATAGGACTAGTCCAAATTAAAGGGGGGATAGTGATTAGACAAGGAATAAAGTACTTGGAAGTATGGTTTATTGGAGGGCCATCTTTAGAAATTGACCACTGCTTCTTTTATTCCCAAATTCATCAGTGATCTACATTACTGGGTGTTTGTGTGTGTGCATGTGTTGGTTTTTATAATATAGAAAATCATGCCCTTATTTCTAGGAAACATTTACATTAAAAACATTTTTCTTTCACTTCATTTTTTTATGAATTTTTTTTTTAAAGTTTGTATTAGTTGAATAATAGGACTGTTAGATTATTCCTTATTCATCTTTTCTATTTCCTCCTACCCTTTTGTTGCTCTCCTCTGCTTGCCTGGAGATTCTCTAAATTATCTTTTAATACTTCTAGTAAACTTTTATTTCTTTTTGATATCTCACACACACACACACAAACTTCACATCCTGATTCTTTCTCTTTGGTCTTATTACATAGTATTCTCTAATTTTTTAAAAAATAATATATTCTTGCTAGTCTTTGAAATATTAATTACAATTGATTTGATTTTTGTATTATTTTCTGTGTTTTGTTTCTTCTAAGTTTCCTCTCTCTATTAATTTTATCTTACTTTCCATCATGAAGGCTTTCTTTAAATGTTGTGATACTGTATTTAGTATTCATTCATACTTGAGAAAAAAGTACTTGCGATAGTTTGCTTAGAATGACGGTTTCCAGCTTCGTCCATGTCCCTACAAACACCGCATGTTCTCACTCATAGGTGGGAATTGAACAATGAGAACACATGGACACAGGAAGGGGAACATCACACACCAGGGCCTGTTGTGGGGTGGGGGGAGGGGGGAGGGATAGCATTAGGAGATATACCTAATGGTAAATGACGAGTTAATGGATGCAGCACACCAACATGGCACATGTATACATATGTAACTAACCTACACGTTGTGCACATGTACCCTAAAACTTAAAGTATAATTTAAAAAAAAAAAAGAAAAAAAGAAAAAAGTAGTGGCATGCTCCTGTAGTCCCACCTACTTGGGAGGCTGAGACAGGAGGATCACTTGAGCCGGGAGGTGGAGGTTGTAGTGAGCAGAGATCACACCATTGCAGTCCAGCCTGGGTGATGGGAGTAAATCCATGTCAAAAGAAAAGAAAAGAATAAAAGAGAAGAGGAGAGAAAAGGAGAGGAGAGGAGAGGAGAGGGAAAAGAAAGGAAAATAAAAAAGAAAAGAAAAGAGAAAAGAAAAGAGTTAGCAAAAATGGATTGGAAACTCAGTGGACATAGGCAAAGTTGTCTCTTGTATTTCAGTGGTGTGCTGGCTGTGAATATTATATTCCATTGGTAGCAACACAAAATTGTAGTATCTATAGATGGGTTCTTTCTCTGGGATATTTTTAGGTTCTCAAATAAATAATCTGTATTGTTCTGGGATGCCTGTTCCAAATGCAGAATGAGACAGGGACTGCTGTTTCCACCTTTCGGGTTGGTCATTTTCACTAAATCTAACATTTTTGGCTCCATGTTTTCTCCCTGCTTTAGCTGTGCCAGCATTCTGAGCACTAATTGTTGTCAATCTGTAACTGTATCTCTATTCATCTATTTTTGCTTATGAATAAAAAGAAGTCTTTGATTCCTCAGGTCAAACGCAATCATTATTCCCACTAGAAAAGGATGAAGAAATCATTTTCACTTTTACATTTATACCTGAAAAACTTTCCTCACAAAATGCATTATTTTAACAATTTTTTGACTATTTGGCAGAAATCATAGCTATGCTGGATGTAGAAATAATTTGGAATTAGAAAAACAACTTGGTCCTCCAGGAGGTACAGAGAGAAGCCCCTGGGAACTAAATAAAATTTTATCTACACTGCACACCTGTAATTTTCTAACTGCATGGTTTGTGCCTTGGAATTCCTCGGACTCTGGTTGATGAGCTGCTGGCTGCCTAGAACCTTACAGATGGCTTATTTCAGGGAGAGTGAATGCATAGAACTCTATTCTCATAGGCCTGTCAGTAAGAGGGCATATTATACCCTAAAGCTTTTGGATAAAGAGAAATAGAGATTTGCTTAATAATAAATCAAGAATGTCTCCTCTTAGAGGTAAGAACCTAAGTTTTTTTTCATAATAAAGCCGACAATATAAACAAGTTGTTTCTCATTGTCAAGGCTAAAGACATCACTGGTAAGAATTTTGTTAAGAGCCCAGGAAAACGTGTTTTAAATTTTGAGCCACATCCTCAAATCCCATGAAAGACATGAGTGTTCAGCAAAGTAATGCAGAGGTGGGGGATAAGAAACATTATTTTATGTTTTTAAAATTTCAGTAATTACAAATTTTGTTCTTTGAATGAAATAAAATTTAAAACAAAGTGAAATGTATGTGTGTGTAATGGTCAACGGTATAATCTGAAGAATGCCTTTATCCAATATAAGAAAGTATTTGTATTTAATAACATGTTTAAAGAAAGAAACGCTCAGAGAGTGAGTTTTCTTCCTACGAAGTAGAAGAAAACACTAAGAAAATAGTATAAAATTATTCATGACAATATCCCCCTAAGGAGAAAAAAATACCTAGTTTAGCACTAAACAAGAGTAAGTTAGAAGAAACAAATTTTTGAAACATTATCAAATGGATGTGAATGAAAGAAATGATTTTAAAGAATACTTTCAATTATAAAGGTAGTTGTTAACCGTTATATATTCAAAAAACTTTTCAGCATGGTAATTTAAAATAACTTCTCAAAAAACATGCTGTATATATTTTAATGTCTAAGCTAATAAAATAGTTACTTAGCACATAATACAACTTTAAAGTCATCTAACATCAACATGCCTTTCATATTCTGAGAGAAGATGTGTGCATTTATGTTTTGTATATACACAAATGGTCTGTTTACATTATATATACTAATGTGCAAATGGTTTTTTCATCCTGGAGTAATAAAAATACCAGAGTTGTAAAACAATTCAAATCATTCAAATAGACTTGTAGTCTAATAGTTAACCTTTATCCCTTGCCCTTTAATCCTTCCCCAAATATACAAATTTCACCACTGTTAAACAATATCCATCATTTGTATTTACATTTAACAATTGTACTTTTCTGTGTGTTAATGTATGCATGTGTGTATACATACAAATATGATTTTTTTCAAATAAGAATCAAATATGAAATGTTCTAAAATCTGCTTTTAAAAATATAATCTTATAGATAATGCTTTATATTAAACTAAAGATCCATTTTATTATTTATAGCAGTGTGCTGTATCCCATATTGTGAATTTAACAGAGAAAATAAAATAATTTATCTGTTAATAAACTTTAGGTTGTTCTCAACTGTTGTAACAGTCACTGTAGTAAACTATATCACACATCTCTTTGTGCACATGTATAATTATTTCTGTAGACCACGTTTCTGAAAAGAAAATTGCTGGGACAAAGACTAGACATGTTTTATATTTTGATAGAATCTGCCAAATTGCTTTACAAAACTTTATACTTATTTATGATCCTATCAAAATTCATAGAAGTGCCTTTTTATTTATTTATTTTTATTTCTTGCCAAATGTGGAAGTTGCCTTAATTTGCATTTCCCTCATTAATAGTGAAGATTTAGAAAATGTTGCATATCTAGTCACATTTATATTCACTCTTCTGTCTTGACTATTCATTTCCAATGTCAATCTGCTTTTTGAGTTTAACATTTTTCTTATGGGTGTGTATTTTTGCTTTCTTCATTATTTTTCATTGATCTCTTTTGCTTTATTGTCTGATTATTTATAGATTATTTATTCTTCTTTCTTCTCTTTTCATTTCTCTGTTAAACTGGAACTTTAAACAGTTTAATATACTTATTATATATTCTCTACATAAAGCCAGACACACATTTCTCAGTTGACAAAAAAATAGTCTTCATATGTCCCACTATACTATCTTCTAGCTATAGTTGAAAATCATCTGACATTTTTCCAGATTGTTGATAATACTTCTATATTATGTTTCTTCTAGTTTTATAATTTTATTTAACCTTTAGATTATATTTTGCCAACATTATCAATAATTTAGAATTACGTATTGTTTTTACTAATTCCTTTATTACCATTATCTTTTACCTTTATATGTCTTCTTTCTCTTGTATCAATTTTTGATTTGCTGGAATATCTCCTTATGATTTATTTTATGAGTGTTTGACCTGTATGAAATTTCTTAAAGTTCTTTCATGATTGAAGATGTCTTTATTTGACTCTCACATTTTAATGTCATTATAACTGAATCTAAATCTAGAGTCAGAATCCTTTACCATCAATATTTTGTCAATGATCAGTTTTTTGAAATCTGATTTATGTTCTATAAAAGAACTCACTGTATTAGACTATTTAAACAGGAAAGCAAGACTTTATTCAAAACTATTGCAATATGGGAGAGAGAGCGAACTCAACTTGAGATTAAACTCAACTTGAGATTGAATTTTGCAGAAACAAAATCTCCAAGAATTGCAAGTTCTGGAGTGAGCTAGTGGAAAAGTACTGAAGAAATGAGTGGAATTGAAATTAGTCTCCTACCCTCTCACAGAGACTGAAATATAAAGCCACTGCCTTTTTGGATGATTACATTTTAAATAAATGACTCCCAGGTCTTTTAGAAAGACGTTCATTTATAGGTTATAGAAGATTTATATCTCAAATAAGCAGAGAAAGAATTTACAGTTCCAAGTTTTCCAAGAAAAATGCTTTAATAAAAGGGAAGTCAATGATCTATATTTGGGAATAAACCTGTCTAAAGTTTACTTGAGCTGAGGGAACATTAAAACAGTCTTGGTTTTCTTTAAGGTTGCTTTCTTGTTTGTTTGTAAGCATATAAAGTAATACCTATATTCCTGGAAATTATGAGTTTCACCCATATGTGTAAAATTAGGGGTCATTTTGTATTGTAGTCCCCTATTGTACTGAGTATTATTATATTCAGTATCATGGGTCTCTATCATTTGTTTTGTCATTTCTACAGTTCATTCTGACTAAAATTCTTTCAGGCACCGTTACAAACAGATCTGGGATCTCCTTTGACTATTATTTTTAAATAATAATGTTCATGTCTTTGTCATTCTGGACCATGCCCTGTGACAATAATGTAAGTGTCATTTCTGATCAGTTAACTTTGTTTGTGGCGATGTTTTCTTAGTTATTCAGGATTTCTATTGACTTTTTAAGACAAAATTATTCTTTAGAAACAGTTTTAGATATACAGAAAAGCTTTGAAAATAGTAAAAAGAATTTCCATATCCCTGAGCTTAGTTTCCCCTATTATTTACATCTTGTATTAGTATGGTACATTTGTTATAATCAAACCAACCAATATTGATTGATTCTTTATTATTAACTAAAGTCTATACTTGCATTCAGACTTTTTTGCTTTTACCCAGTATATAGATTTTTCTGTTTCTGGATGCCACATTACATTTAGTTGCCATGTCTCTTATGATCCTCTTGACTATAGCAGTTCCTTAGGCTTACCTTGTTTTTGATGGTCTTAAAAGTTCTAAGGAGTACTGGTCAGATACTTTGTATTATGTCCTTCTATTGCAATTGGTTTGATATTTTCCTCATTCTAGTCCTGGGTTATAAGATATTTAGAGGAAGACAAGACAGGTCGTGTGCCCTTTGTCACATTCTAGCAAGAGTATGTGCTATTAACATGATATATGACTGTTTTTGTTTACCTTGATCCTCTGGAAGAGGTAGTACTTTTCAGATTTCTCTACTGTAAAGAGAGTATCTCTTGTCTTTCTATACTCCACTCTGGAAGGAATTCATTAAATACAGCCTATACCTAAAGCACAAGGAGTCAAAGACTCCACTCTTACTATTAATACTTAATTTACTAATTGGTTTGGATCCTAAGGGCAAAAATCTCATCTCTGAATTACAATGAATGGAAGAGCATCTCTGAAAATTTAAATTAAACTTCCCCTCCTACTGTTTCTTGGTGCACTTTTATTCCAGCTCCTGATAATTCCTTTAGTTCTGTTTTGCTGAAAAACCTTTTTATTTTAGTCATCCTGTGTGTCTTGGTATTTTTGATGAGTTCTCCATTCTTTCAAAGTGCCAGAAGCCTGATCTTTCATGTTAGCCCTGGAGGAAAATCAAGAGCAACCAATTCTTTTTCTTCACTGACATTTTCCAACAAAGCTGGTATCTAAAGAAGCGTGCCTTTTATTCTAATTTTCTAAACTGCATTTGCCATCTTCTAGTATCAATTATAATCTCTGGTTCTTATGCAGATGTATTGGTGACTACCAACCACACTTCCTCTGGTATCCAAGAGTCCCTTTGGTCTGCGAACAGTACAAGAATTAGGGATTGGTATTTTGGCTTCTTAAAACTTGAAAAGTTTGTGAAAGGCTTTAAGCTAAAGATGCCTCAGGGACAACAGGATAATGCTAAACACACAACTCAGAATAATCTCTTGAGTTTACTCTGTGCTTACTTACCATCTGGATCACTTCTCTCCCAACCACTACTTCTCGCATTGTGTAAGCGCTCTCTCTCTCTCATACACACACACACACACACACAAACACACACACAAACATACACACATACTTTCTGATCTTATCTCTCCCTTCACAGAGTTTCCTATCAAATAACTCTCTCAAAATGTCACATGCTATGTTACATTTCTTTGCAATCTGGGTAGAGATAGCCGTCAGTGCATATTGTACTATTCCACTCCTTATTAGGGAAAATGGGGACACCAGTTACTAGATCCGTCAGTAGCCCTGATCTCAATTTTCTATTATCCTCCATAATCATAATTCATAATCTGGTAGTCAGGTCTTATACTTTTAAGTAGAATGTTGTGTTTAGTAGTTTGTTGTGTCATCTAGATTTTACCATTTATACCAATTATTACATCTTACCAGGAACAGTTATTTTTTTCATTCCTCTGTTAGTATACTTAATGTGAAAAATAATATTGCCACTTTTCTGGTTTATAAGAACAGTGCAAATACTAAAATCAGAGAAAGATACTTTAAAGTGAAACTCTTTTATCCAACTGTTAGGCCTACTTTCATATATAATGGATCTAAACATAATATTTACTCCAAACTCTATTCTACTTTGAGATAAAAATTATATGCATATGAAAACATGATTATATGCATAAAATTGAGATGATTTGCATAAATATCACATAATTTTGTTATAAGTTCTTAATCTTTAATGAGAATATAAAAATGAAGTCATTTATTATGGAGACATTTAGGAAATTAGGTAATATTTAGGTAAAATATTTTCAGACCTACATAGCAGAAGAATTGCTAAGTAACACCTTGACATCAGTTTTGTCTCCACAATTTAAAAAAATTTCTATTAAATAAGTGTATGTTTATATCAGGGAAGTAGTTCATGTTTGCTTCTTATGACTCGCTAAAAACAACCTGTTGAGAATAATGAAAATAAACACTTTGAAGTCTTCAATTAAGTTTGTGAGCAAGAGTTATTAGATTTATGAGAAGAATTAATGAAGAAAGTGTGAAAGGAAAATAAATCTTAGGGCCCCAAAATCACTAAGCTAAAGGGAAAAGTCAAGCTGGGAACTGCTCATGGCAAACCTGCCTCCCATGCTATTCAGTCACCCCTCTGCTCACTGAGATAAATCTGTAGCTTATTGCCTCACTTGGAGAGGCTAATCAGAAATTGAAAAAATGCAACCATTTGTCTCTTATCTACCATGACCTGGAAGCCCTCTGCTCACTTTGAGTTTTTCCACCTTCGCCTTGAGTTGTCCCACCATTCTGGACTGAACCAACGTTCATTTTACATATGTTGATTGGTGTCTCATATCTCCCTAAAATGTATAAAACCAAACTGTGCTCTGACCACCTTGGGCACATGTCCTCAGGACCTCTTGAGGTTGTGTCACAGGTGCACGTCCTCAACCTTGGCAAAATAAACTTTCTAAATTAACTGAGACCTGTCTCAGATTTTCAGAGTTCACAGAAGTTATGTGGAAAGATTATTTTACCAAATGAATTGGTAGAATTAAAGGTGTATTCTAACTCTGTATATAACTAACCAAAAGATCTACTGATGGGAATATAATTCTCATAAGTCCAAAAAAAAAGGGAAGGGGGAAATTGCACATGTATCATAAAGCTATAATGGTTGTCATTAATTTACTTCTTATGTTTTTCTTTATGTGATATATCAAGAAGAGTCCAAAAGTTGTAAACTAGTAAAGACATAAAAGACACCCTCTTCATTCACTAAATGGAGAGCCTAAGAGTCAATGTGACTATTTCACTTCAATCTCTGAACTCCTGAATGGAACTAACCTAGCACCTAATGTCCTTTTAGCTGACTGCAATCAAAAGACATTGTTACATAAAAATGTCTGCCCGGTAGGAACTAAATTGGAACAATTATTTTTCTTGGTAATCATATTATCAATTATGTATGGAATAATAATTGTTAATTATTCTTATAATTCTAAGAAAACTATTATCAGATCATTAATGCTAACTGTATTAGTCTGTTTTCAGACTGCTGATAAAGACACGCCCGAGACTGGGCAATTTACAAAAGAAAGAGGTTTAATGGACTTACAGTTCCACATGGCTGGGGAGGCCTCACAATCATGGTGGAAGGCAAGGAGGAGCAAGTCACATCTTACTTCAATGGCAGCAGACAAAGAGAGAGAGCTTGTAAAGGGGATCTCCTCTTTTTAAAACCATCAGATCTTGTAGACTCATTCACTATCATGAGAACAGCACAGGAAAGACCCACCCTCATAATTCAGTCACCTCCCATGGGGTTCCTCCTATGACATGTGGGAATTGCGGGAGTTACAATTCAAGATGAGATTTGGGTGGGGACACAGCCAAACCATATTACTAACCAATCAATCTTGATAAATTAGAAACAAGAAACTCAAGTACAGGAACATTAAAAAAAAAGTATTTTCAAGCCAAGTTTATTTGTTTGTTTACTTTATTCAATTAAAAGAAAACTTCAACATTGGGAGGCTGAGGCAGGCAGATAACTTGAGGTCAGGAGTTCAAGACCAGCCTAGGCAATATGGTGAAATCTCATCTTTACAAAAAATACAAAAATTAGCCAGTTGTGGTGGCACATGCCTGTAATTCCAACTACTCAGGTGGTTGAGGTAGGAGAATTGCTTGAACCCAGGAGGCGGAGGTTGCAGTAAGCCAAGATTGTGCCACTGCACTTTAGCCTGGACAACAGAGCAAGTTTCCATCAAAAAGAAAAGAAAAGAAAAAGAAAACTTCAGAGTAAGATGTTGAAAATACACATCCTTTAGTACCCTCTATTTTGATGTTAAAATATGGCCAATAGGCAGGGTGTGATGGCTCACGCCTGTAAGCCCAGGACTTTGATAGGTTGAGGCCAGTAGATCGCTTGTGCCCAGGAGTTGGAGATCAGCCTGGGCAACAGGGCAAAACCCTGTCTCTACCAAAAATACAAAAATTAGCCAGTCTCATAACTTGGTCTAAAAATAAATAAATAGATAAAAATTTAAAAATAAAATTAAAAATATGATCTACAAAAAGTAACAGCACAAATAAATTATACATTAACTTGGAAATAGCATTATAGCATTTAATGTCTCTCGTTCTCTATATTCATATTAAGTTTAATTAATATTAACTGTTAGAATAATCATTCAAAGTAAAACGTTGGTCAATAACTCTTGCCCCCGTAAAAGCATCTGAAATGTTAAACGATCCTTGTGTTATTGATTCTTATACAATTAATCTGTGACTTGATTTTTCAGTAATATTAGGAAAACTGTGAGCATGATCTTTCCCCTTGGCTAGTTGTTTTTTCCCATTTATAAATATAAAATCCATCCTCAAAATTTTCTAGCAACATAGAAAAAATTACTTTTGTGCAAAGTTCAAAGAATTAAAGCTCTAGAACAATTACCTACACTCTTGGTGAATCTCCTTGGCACAGATAATATTGTGTTTCACCTTCAACTCTTTCAGTACTTCAAGCTTCAACTCTAGTAACACTTTCAGAAGAAGAAAGAGAAGACAAATTAAAAAGCAAAAAAAGGGAAGAAGACGTGCTAATATTTGTTAAACACTTAGCATGACAAGCAACGTGCCAAATGCTTAAATTAAACCATTTCATATTGAGAAAGTTGTTATGATTATCTTCAATTTTGAAATGAGTTTGCTGAGAATTAGATATGCTAAGTAGCTTGTCCTTAGCTATTCAGATCTTAAGTGCAGCTTGAAAGTGACTAATTCTTGAGTGTGTGCTTATGACATTTTTGCTCTGCAACACCAATTTGTTTGCTTTTCATGTAATCACTATGTTCTTTCACAAACCTTTCCCTTCATCCTCTTTCTCCAGTGTTACCTTCATGTCCTGCCCAATTGTCAGAGCTATTTCAGCCTACCAGGTTCAGGTAACATGCCATTTTGACTCTAATAACTGATTTCTTCAAGCAGAATAAAGCATATTCTTCTCTCATTCCATCTCCTTCACACTGCATAAAATGCTGTACATTGCAGCTTCTTGGTATGTATTGCTAACTCTTGTCAGCTTGCTTTACAAACCCCAGAGCAGAGCAATGTAGTGTTCATCTTGGTGTCCAGAGAACCTGTCGCAAACATGAGGTACTTGATGCATGTTGTTAATTGTTAAATGAAAACTGAACAAAAGCGAATGAGCAACGATCCATCAAAATGAAAGGCTGAGAAAATAGTAAAAGATTCAATCATCCTCCATCCAACAATCATTTGTTAACATCTGCCTGGACTTTTCAACATTTTGATCACAGTAGTGCCTCAGTAGGAAACACTAGAGCTTGATTACTAATGAGTAAGTTGTATTTTAGACTTTTTTTCTATACTATCTTAACATTCAACAAAACTTCTACATCACTTTCACTGTTTATTAAAGGCCTACAAAGCAAAGAAACCTACATTGTTTGGGTTTATAACACTTTTTAAAAGAGTTTACCATTTTGTTTTAATTTTTTTTTTTTCTTTTTTTTTTTTTTTTTTTTTGAGACGCAGTCTCTCTCTGTTGCCCAGGCCGGAGTGCAGCGGTGCAATCTCGGCTCACTGCAAGCTCTGCCTCCCAGGTTCATGCCATTCTACTGCCTCAGCCTCCCAAGTAGCTGAGACTACAGGCGCCACCACAACGCCCGGCTACTTTTTCATATTTTTATTAGAGACGGGGTTTCACCATGTTAGCCATAAAGGTCTCGATCTCCTGATCTCATGATCCACCCGCCTCGGCCTCCCAAAGAGCTGGGATTACAGGCGTGAGCCACCAGGCCCAGCCTGTTTTATTTTTTTATTTAATTTAAATACATTTAATTAATGTATAAATGACACTATTATAGCATTGTTATTATAAACATTAAACTATATAAGAGGCGTTAAATAACTAGACCCATAGTAGCAAGCTTGGGCGACCAAGTTTCTTTCTAAAATGGGATGGAGTCAAATGCCAATCACCAGGGTAGTGTATTACTGTACAGGATTTAAAAACAGAAGGCACTGGCTAACTTAGGAGACACAATAGGTGGGATTTTAAAAGATACATAAGGGAAGGGGAAAAATAGGTGAAACTTTTAATATTTGGAGACAGATTTAGAGGAAAATAGAGATGGTAATAATGAATTATTAAATTGCATTGTTTGTTCTATAAGGTAAATCTTATTCCTCTCCCCTTCAGAAAATTTTCAGTAAAATCTATATTACTAATACTTGCTTTTAGAGGCAAATTTTTTTTCTGGGATACATGACGACGTGTTCATTTTGCATCAAGTTGGGTGCAAAGTGAGACTAGAGACAGCCCACGGGAATGTAGTAGCCTCTGGGACTCAGTTATAATTGTTAATATTCATCCTTCTTTATGTAAGGATGATGCTGTCAGGAACAGTATTAACAAATCTGCCATGTCCAACTTTAAGAACCTTGCCTACTACCTGTATCATTTTCTACTGTCATCTAAATGGTCTCCAAGAGGTCTGGGTGTTCCACATTTTAGGCCTCTAAGAGAACTATTTTCTGCTTAGATGCCCTTCCTTTTAATAAGCTAACACAGTTCATGAATTCTGCTTCACTCTATTGCTGGGAATTTTCATTTAGTTCAGTTTTTTTCTAAATTCCATTTAGTCAGATTTAACAGGTGGAATAGAGTGTCTTCTGCCTCATGCATAATACAGTGAAGGGCATTTTGAGTTACGAGTCCTCAGAAATTTCTTCCAACTTTAGCTGTCTATGCGTCAGATCAAATGGAAACAAACACTCTATCCTCCTGGCAGACACAGATCTCAGAATGTAGATTAGTCTTCATCAGTTCAAAGCATTCCAAAACATCAGTTTATTTGTGATGTCAAAAAGTACAAGACAATAATAATTTATTTTTTTTAATTTTTAGGCATTTTGATTAAACCATTACTTTAAGCATTACATAGTATATACTCAACAATTAGGCAGCTTCTGTAATAAAAGTATAGATCACAATTCTGATTCTATTTATTTAAGTAGGAAAATAAATTTTATAATTTTGTCCTAAATGTGAATTTTGTGTAATTCTGATTTTGTAAGTATTTAAATGGAGATGCTTATTTTCTTTTATTTCATAGTCACACATTTAGCTTTGAAATTTTTCAATGGGAATCAGCAAAATATTACTTTTTTCCATATCATATTATAGCTTTGTATTAAAAAAATCAATAGCTATTTTAATTAACAACAGGTAAAGAAAAGTGTAAGACACACAAAAAATAACCTTGGGAACAAAAGTGTCAACACACTTATGACATTACATTTTCTAGTACAAACCAGTACAAACTGGTTTATAGAAATGAGGAAAGTCTTCTATAAAGACTGAAAATAAACAAATCCTTCAGCTGAGCTGTGTGAACACCGATAAATCCAAATGTTAGCTGACTGGATGTATAAGCTCATAGTAAGTGGGTGAGTGTGCATTGTGATGTACATCGTCTTTTCTTATACACAAAAGCCATATTCTTGCAGGTGTGCATAGTGGCAATAAAGGTTGAAAATTACTACAAGCTTTAAAAAGGTTTGGTCTCAAAGTGGAAGTGGCATTATTTTTTTCATCTTACAGCGCAGTACCTTTTCTTTTGATTCTATAGTTTCTTCTCCCTGCAGCCCTCCCTCTCACTCACTTCCTCTTTTCTTTACCACTGCACACTATAATGATGCACGGCTAGAGATTCCTTTCAGAGAAGAAAAAAGGAAGTCTCTAAGTGTTGGAAATGGGCTGAAAATGTGTTCCTTCTACTCAAGAATGGCTCTTGCAGTGCATACTGAGCAAAATCTCATCTTCTCTCTGAATTTGGGACACACACAAACGCGCACACACACAGCGTTTTTCTTCTGGTTTGTAGGCATCAAAGCCATAGATGGTGAATGCTATGGCTCTTTGAGGGTATTTTAGACTAGAATAGAGAAAGTTTCCACTTTTATTGCTAACAAATGGAATTTCTGTCTTCATACAGCACACTCAGTTTTTTAGTTAAAAAATAAACAAGTAACAAACATACAAAGAAATGTACAAAAAAATGAGAAGAAAGCACAATATTTTCCTTTCAAATACGAATTTCATTTGAGAATATATTCATTTTCCTGTATTAATTTTCACCCCTGAAAGCTCTCAGTATGTAAAAAATAAAATAATAGGCATCATTTTTCCTTAAATATGTTATCTTTTCACTGATTATAGAAAAAAAGCCTTTCCTAAAACGAGGGACTACAAGTTACGAGATTAGAGAAACCAGATAAATACATGTAGAAATAAATATAGCCTTCTTTTTTTTTAAGGACTTCATTATCCTGTCTCAGAAATGAGTGTGCACATTTACAGTAACTTCTGCAAACACAGAAAGCCATGATGCTTCTAGTGTTAACATCAAATTAAGTAATGTTGGTTTTTTTGTTTTCTCTGATAGTGAAAAGTCAAGTCAGGTTTATAAATTTTGGCCTATCTTCTAAATTTCTGGAAGTGAGTATGTTTATAGTATTGAGTGAATATTGGCTGGGCTTCAAAATGAAAAGGCAAAATTCCTGACATAGCAGCTTATCTTTAACAAATATTAATACATCCACACACACCCCCATTATTTTTCTTCTCATTTCTGATAACAGAAGATAACACAGCCTGGGTGTGTTTCTTTTCGTACTTAGGAAACAGTAGAGAAAGCATAACCTCACAGACTCCAAACTGAGTAATTCTTGAGTCATGCCTTAGCTATGGTCCCTTAGCACAGTTTGATAACTGGAAATCACAGGTAATTCATCAGATATTATCAGTTCCAAATTTGACGTCAGAAAAAAATGATAATATTAGTGAAAGCCATAAAATCAGAGTGGCATATTAAAGTTGCCTCTGTTGAAGAAGCATCTATAAAATCCTAAGAAGTAGGTATGAAAATATCTGGACCAGGCAACATAAAATTTTAATGTACATCCAACGCTGCACGCTGTCAATCCTGGCAAAACATATTTGTAAATTCTGTTTGAGTTTACTGATAAAGGGGGGAGGATTTGACAGCATATTTGATTCTGCTAAATTTGCTTAGAATGAATCACGAGTAGCATGAACCAGGCAACAAAAACTTATCTCAGGTAATAAATTCAATTTCTCTAAAAGATAAAAGTCATAATAGATAAATGAGTATTTTGAGTGACAATGACTATGACATGAGAATATGGTGATAAAGAAATGAGCAAGCCATCATTGTGAAATAATCTCTAGACAAGGTTCTTCCCAGCAGATCACAGTTACGTGTATGTAGCTAACATGAGCAATTAGAAGACTTAGCAGGAGGTTGGAAAATTTAACTTAGACAATGAGTTCCTAGAGCATCTTTCCACCTACTTGCATTTTTATTCCTGATGCCCAGAACAGAATCTGACACTTAATAAAAGCTCAGCAAGCATTTTATACTTAAAAAAATCCTAATTCCAAAAATATGCCTAAAAACATTTATTTGATAAAAATTAAGGCAGGCCATTAATTTTAAGGATGCTAAATAATTAAAATTATCTTATGCATATCTAAACAAGTGCAAAATACTAGGCAAGTTCACACTGAATCACTGTTCAACTGTTGCAAGTTGCTTCTGAACACAACATAAATGATAAGTGATAAGTATTTAATAATTAGAACTGTCCAAAAATTGACGACAACAGAGACAGGCCTATTTAGGTACTGAGTTCTTCATCACTCAAGGTTTTAAGCTGAAATGATGTAATCATCCTGGAGGCTGGATTCAAGTAAACTTGATAGTAGTAATTAGTCAGTTGGCTGCTAAACACTTTTCAACACATGTATTTTATCATTTATTGTTTTTCATTTCTTCTCATATCCAAAAAATAAGAGATAGTTTAGGTAGGATGTTAATTACAGACCTTTTCTTCCTTTGCAGTTCTGAAAGCATTTAAAAATAACTACTGGTAGCCTAGAGTAGGATTAGCCCACTACCTGTACCTGTTTTTGTAAATAAAGTTTTATTAGAAATCAGGTTCTCATTGTTTGTATATTGTCAATGTTTTTCACTACAGTGACAGAGATGAATAGTTGCAACAGCCTCTATGGCCTTCAAAGCCAAAAGTATTTGTTGTCTGGCCCTTTACTGAAAAAGGTTGCCAGCTTCTGGTCTAGAAACCTACTTAAATTATCAACATGATTTTCAATAAACTATCCAAACATTATTCCCAAAACATAATAATTATTTTATGTACTAAAAGTATGAGATTGGGCATTGTAGGACAAATATAATTGATTTGTATTATTTGCCTATAAATAGCCAAGTTTTATACCAGTATGCCCAGGCTGAAATTGTTTTTAAGGTATACAAGCATATAGTCAACCAACCTGCTTATCTAAGTACAGATACTTTCATTAACATTAAACAAATTATATTCACTAGTGGTTGACTTTGTACTCTCATAATAAAACATTGTCTTTGATCTATGTGTCAACACCCTCATCTGTGTTTCAGTCAGGACGATTGCAAGAATGCATAATCTAAAACTCTTTTCTCTAAAAGCATTTCTAATTTAGAATGTTCTAATAAAAGAACAAATCTTAAGAAGTTACTCTGACAGTCTATTTTCCAAAAAAATGGTACCCTGTAACTTTTTCATTTTAAATGTTTTTATTTTGATTTTTTGTAACAGAGATAGTAAACTTTATATTTCAATCTGCGTTTCAATAAAATAAAAAATCTACATGAAGTCATTCAGCTGAATGAAAGTTTTCTAAATTATATGTGCCCTCTTTTCTACTCTTATGCAGGGTTCGGATATTCATAAATATTTAAAAAGTCAGGTTTTCAAATCCAATATTACTGCAATCCATTTTAACAGTGAGAACTGAATTGTTTTTGCCCCCGTAGGTGAATAAGATAGACAAGCTAATTGCCTTTTAAACTTACAGATTTTCAGCGCGAGATCTCATTATCATTTGCTTTCAGGAATAAATTTCTCTCAAATTTTGATGGAGAGTATAACTTCTTTTACCGTAAAATCATGAACCCTTTACCTTCTCTATCTTTCTGTAAATTCCTATGCAGAGTACTTGATAGAAGCCTGATTTTTCTCATCACTGTTTCAAGTGCTTCTTAGAATAACTTGAGAGAACAAGGAGCATACCACATTAGCATAACAGAATACTTGAAAAATCAATGACTATGTCTAGGTAGAAATGATTGCACCCCATAACCAATATTCTAGACATTTAGAAAGGTTATATGGAACTCATTTAAAACTCTATTCATAAGAATAATTATAAATGAAAAGCTTCTATTCATCATATTCCTATCATTTACATATTTTTCAACTGGTATAATAAAAATAATCCCTCTGGGAAGGTAGCCTGGCTGAAAAAACATAGCTGTTTGACTCTGCAGTTAATTAACACAAATTCACATACACTCAGATGCATTCAGACACACATACAAGCTTGAGGGCCTGCACACCAATTTTATATGTTTTAGGGTAGGTGGTCTGGATTTCAGGCTAGGGTAGATTGAGATAAACAGATTTTAGGAGGAGAAACATTCAAGGCACAAAGGGAATAGAGAAAAAGCATTGTAAAGACGTGTTCAAGGGATGAGCATTTACCAAAAAATGATAAGGATGAAGAAAGAGAGTTAAGGGCTATATAATTATGATTTGGATTCAGCCTGAGTATATTTTAGTTTTGAGTTGGGGGGTGTGCGTTAATTGTTTTTACACTATTGTCTGAATTTTAGAACTATTTCTGAAGCAGTCTTCAATCATTTTCTAGATATGTATAAGTGTGTTTTGTTTCAACTACAATTACTATACTTAGGACATGCAGTTTGTTAGAATCCTTTTTGAGTTTTATAAGTACATCGTGTATGTAAGAGACAGAAGTTATGTGTGCTCAAGCAGGTAATTGACAAATGAGCTTATTCATTTGCTTTCAATATAAAAAAAAGAAATCTAAAATGTGTAGCACATTGAGGTTATTTATCTGGATTAAAAAAGGTTATGTGTGTACACATGCACAGTAAATGCTGTTATTTTATTTTTTATTAAATGGCTACTGAGTGTGTTAGTTACAATAACTTTTTTTTAGAAACAGAATTTGTAGTCTCATGAGCATGTATTTTGAGGAAACAGATAAGAACACTGGGGGCCAGATTATTATTAGGTCTGGCTATCTCCAGAAATATATATTTGAACAATACGATTTCAGACACTAAAAGTGAAAATAGGAAGGTCAGCGTAGCCTTGTTATGGTGGTGCTATCGTAGAGTGGTTGCAGTGATGAATGGAGTTGGAGAGATTTGAGATTTATTTTGAAGATAAAAAAAGAGCTTGAAAAAAACAGCATCTTACATAACTTCAATTTTTTTGTATTTGATAACCTTGTAAATGTCATTTAATGTGACATAGGAGAATTTGAGAGGGCCAGATAATTATTTTAATGGTTGTTTCAAGTGTTTGGTGTGTGTATGTGTATAATGTCAATTTTGACATATTAATTTTATGATATCCACAAGACAGACAAGTGTAGATGTCAAATACCTTGAAATAAATGACTGTGAATCTCAGATGTAGCATCAGGGCTGCAGACACTTTGGAACATGTCTCATGGTAAGGAGAGTCATGAGAATTAGTAAGATTACCTAGATTAGTGTAAAGAAGAAGGATAAAAGGGCTGAGAATTAAGTCCAGAAACTCTCCCAAATTTAGTAGCGGGGTACAAAAATAAATGAGTAACAAAAGAAGAGAAGTTAATGAAGTTAACAAAAACCCAGGGACAATTGGTGTCATGTGACCCCAAAGCAAAGACTGTGTCAAGAGCTGGGAATGGGGCTATAGCAGTGGGAGAAGGATGGTTATTACTGCTAAATGCTTCAAAGAGGTAGAACCACATGAAGTCAAAAACATTTTCATTGAATTTGGAAGAGTAAAATTCTTCTGACCTGATTTACAGCAGTTTCAGTCAAATCAGTGTTAAGAGATGTTAAGAGATAGAGTAGAAATTGAGATGGTGGATATAGACATTGCTCTGAAGAAGTGCTACTGCCAAATGATGTAGAGCATAGGGAGGTTGTAGGAGAAACATACACACATACATATGCATATAAGGATTATAATATATAAATGTATATAGCAATTTTTATGCATGAGTGTGAATAAATATATGCATATATATGTGTCTGATATGTACACATAATGCATATAGTAATTTACATATATCTGCGTGTATATATGTGTGTGGCACAGTCACACACATACACACAAATACATATACAGATGCTTCCTGGCTTACAATGGGATTTCATCCTGATAAATTCATCGTACGTCAAAAGTATTGTAAGTTGAAAATGCATTCATACCCCAGTAAGTCCATCATTAGGTCAAAAGTATTGTAAGTCAGAATACATTTAACACCTGGATAAGTCCATTATAAAGTCAAAACATTTTAAGTCTAATCATTGTAATTTGGGTACCGTCTATGTAGATACATAAATTATACATTAAGGGTGACTGGGTGCCAGATTGAATGTTATGAAAATGAATTTCAAGTGTCACAGCCACATTCACCCATTACAAATATGTACCACATACACCTATTATAAATATGTACACATGTATGTGTTCATGTTCATACTACAATGGCAGAGTTGCCTAATTGTGATAGAAATCAAATGGCTTACAATAACTAAGGCATTTCTACATAGCCTTTTAAAGTAAAAAGTGTATTCATTGCTGGTCTACATAACGTGGAGGAATTTGTAGCAGAGAGGGTATTATAGTCAGGGAATTGAAAGGAAGGGAGAAGTCGGGGGAGACTAGCAGCTCTTTGAAGGTATTATTTTGGAGATTGGTGAAGTTTTGGAGAACAAGGGACGAGGGAAAAGTATTGAAGAATTTCGGAGAGCGGGATATCAATTAGTTTCTGACTTTATTGGGAATGCAGATCGGAGAAAGGCTGGGGTAGAAAACTGAAATAATAATTATAGCCTTCAGTGAATATCAGCAGGACTGATGGGACTATAGGGAGGGTAGACTAGGTGATAGAGCCCATTGTGGCAGTTTCAGTAGGACACCATTGGTGTATACATATATGTTATTTGTGATTTTGTTTATCTTTTTTTAATAAGCAAAAGGAAAAGTGTCCTGATATGTTTTGGCTTTGTGTCCCCACCCAAATCTCACCTTGAATTGTAACAAGGCTTTACCATGTTAGACAGGCTGGTCTCGAGCTCCTGACCTCAAGGGATCTGCCCACCTTGGCCTCCCAAAGTGCTGGGATTATAGGCATGAGCTACCACACCCGGCCTTTTTTACAGAAATTTCACAAACATCTTCTAAAATTATAAATCACTCTAAAATATGTAATTCTTATTCACAGATCTTTTGTTACCTAATATACTTAAAATCTTTATAATGGAGGCAATTTATTTCTGAATTTTTTTAAAAAGTGATTGAAGTCCAGAGAATCCAAAAGAAAATAGCTAGTCAGTAGTTAAGATTAATGTAGATACATTCTTGGAAATTTAAGTCTACCAGTGCTTCTGCACATGAATGCATTTGCAGACACAGAGTAGAAAAATTACCTAAATTTGATAACATATAGGAGAGAAAAGAAATAAACCAAATAACTTCAAATTACCCACTAATATTTAGAGGCAAACATAAGAAAAGCTTCAATCTTCTCACCTGTAAAATGGGAATAATAGCCAGGTGGGGTGGCTCACGCCTGTAATCCTAGCACTTTGGGAGGCCGAAGTGGGCAGATTGCCTGAGCTCAGGAGTTCAAGACCAGCCTGGGCAACGTGGTGAAACCCCATCTCTATTAAAATGCAAAAATTAACCAGGCATAATAGTGTGCATCTGGTGTAGTCTCAGCTACTCGGGAGGCTGAGGCACAAGAATTGCTTTAATCTGGGAGGCACATGTTTCAGTGAGCTCCTGGGTAGGAGAGAGACTCCGTCTCAAAAAAATAAATAAATAAAAATAAAATCAAAATTACCTAACAGTTGTATGTCATCAATAAAATAATGTGTTTGAAATGGCTTTGCAATTATAATGTATCATTAAGATGTTAAGTGATTGTATCTGTAGCTCTTATACAGTACTCTATTGGGAAATATTCTGTAACTGGCAAGCTTTGCTTCATTTCTACTGCAAAACTCACAAGTCCAAATTCTCTATCGTTAAGTTACTATTGTTTCTGGACCAAATACTTTCAAAGTTTCTGCAATTTAGTCCTCACTTTTTTCTTGACTTTGACGCACACTGTGGTTCACTGATTACAAACAGTAGCAAAGTGTGCATGTATTTACTGATCAGGAATCTAGCTTAAAAGACATACATTCATGACAGATGTTTACCTTCTTAAGGAATCACTGTCCATGTTTATAAATTTATTCAGTGAGAATTTAACTTAAATAACCCTATTTAGATTTTCAATAAGCCAACACTGCATTATTTCTGTCATCATCTTCAACCTTAACCATTACCCTTGCCATCATGATTATCCTTGCCATTCATTATTGAGCTGCTGGTTCCCAGCTAGTCTCTATGCATGGTGCTGTATAGAGACAGATTTCTTGTGCTATAGCAAAAGGGATTAATGAGAGTTCTTAGATTATTTCAATCTTATTATGTACGAAATCTCCAGATCATTGAGGAAAAACTGGGAAATAATTTTTCCTTTGTGATTTTTAAGATAATGTATCCAATATTCATTATTTGTATCCACATGCAAATGCCATGCTTAGACACAGATTCATTGATTTGCTGTTACTAAACCAGCCCCCTCCACCTTGTGGGCTTCAGGGGAAAAACTGAGAAAAAAAAAGAATCCTAAAAATAAAATTTTATACTCCAAAATCATAGCACTGTGAAACTAAAACACTGTAAGGACTTAGCAGTTCTCTCTTTTACTCTATTCTCAATAGGCAAATTTTCCTAGGAATGATGTTTTTTTCTAGTAGACAGATTCTCTCAGCTGACTGTAAAGTAGGGGAACAAGGTAGCAGAGTGAATTAATATACAGAATAATGAATCTGTCAAGTGAATCTGGGGCATCAAAAATCACTTCTGATTTTGAAATTTCCTTCTCTGATATCTGCTTTGCCCCAAACCTCTCTACATTGAAAGTATGACTTTCTAATCTTAAAAACATTTAGCATGAACATGTCAAATAGCAGAGACATGGTGAGTTAATAAACTTTCATTTGATTTATAATAAACAGATTTTGGTGTTGATTAGAATCCTATAACTTACCTGCAATACCGTTTGTTGGGCAGATGTCATTGCCTCCCTTTCTTAAATGAACTTAATTATCATTATAGAAAACATTAAATTTGACTGCTTTATTGAGAGATCAATATGGGTGACAGTGAAATAAATATTGTGCATCATTTTAAACTGTTGTACAACACACAGGCTGCCAAATTAGTGAGAAATGGCCCTGATTATCAGACATTAATGGAGCACTAGGTGTTGCTTTTTAGGCCTCTGCCTCTGTGTCTTTGTAAGATGCCTGTTCTTAGGATTGAAAGACAATGAAGCACATAGGTACTCAGGATCAATGACAGAAATCCATCAGGGCTCTTTATTGTAAACAAAAATGAGATTTTTTTTTTTTTTCATGGCTCAGGGATTCTTTAGGAACATGTAAAAGCATTATTTGGCTTATAAGGGTGAATGAGGGTTGCTTTAACTAGCTGTGGTTTTATCTGGGCCAATTTAATTTCACTTGAAATTCATGAGTTCAGAGACTCAAACTAAATCTCAAAAACTCTAGTGGTTTCTATTCATGTTCTTATTGTTCAAAAGTACTTAAATGAGACACAAAAAGTTTCATAAGGCTTTCTGGACATGGCGTGGTTGTTCCAAAGACACTATTTTGATGATTTAGATAGACTTGTTAGAAAATAATGCAGAAGATGGTGGTAACAATGTATCTGCTACAGCTAGAATATTGTATATAAAATTAAAAAGTGCTTTGTGAAAAGCATATTTCTGCTTTCATTACTTAAGAAGCATCTAAGCAATTTTCAAGTTATTGAAATATAGGCACTATATGTTAATCTTGACATTACACTTCCTACTGAATCAGATTCACTCAAATTTACAACTATTGAACTTACAAAATTTTATATCAGCAAAGGAGAAATTTAATTTTATTGCTCTATAATAAAGATTCAAAAAATTTTATTACTGAGATATTAGCATACTTCCAAACATGTAATTATTCCCATATTTAAAGAGAATGTTGGTAAACCTATAACCACACATACAATGGCAGCAGAGTACAATAAGAATTTCTAGATAGCAACTAAGCTATTTCTGATATACTAACATAAAGAAAGGAACAATCAATGGGATGTATGTGAACTTGGATTCCCAACAGCATTCTTTATGTGTCAGAAGCTGAATTCCAAATTAGTCACATATCTTTAAAATAAATCTTCACAGATACAGTAAATCTGAGGTTCTACCACTTATATTTAGATGCCTTATAAAGGGTTTGCTCTGTTCTCATTTTATTTTGATGGGCTTCCCTAATTTTGTAACTTACTTCCCATAAACTCTTCGCTACATGACAATTGCATGAATTTCAGGGTGCATTTCAAAGGGTGTGAATTAGCAACATAATTAAAAGAAATGATACAACGTAGCAAAATAACAAATAAATGGCATTCATTTATTCAGACATTTAATAAATGTGGTTATGTACCAAGGGACAGGCATTGTGACAGAGAATGGGGATAAAACAGCCTGTAAAACTGATCTCATCCGTCCCTGCTTTTAGAGAGAGGCAAGGTATAAATGGATGGTAATTCTATTGCCACGGGTAGATACCATCAC
The DNA here is from genome assembly GCF_009828535.3 of Hylobates moloch. Lineage (NCBI taxonomy): Eukaryota > Metazoa > Chordata > Mammalia > Primates > Hylobatidae > Hylobates > Hylobates moloch. The sequence goes on from NW_026652291.1 coordinate 21,360,363, forward strand.
ATATTTTTATTTTGGAAGAGGTCATCCCTCAGCAAGTCTATATGCCACCATGTGAACATTTCTCTTTCACTATTTTGTTTGTATATCTGTTCATTTGCTGTATTGCCTAGCTCCCCGTAGGAATGTAAGCTGTTTGCAAGTAGGAATTCTGTAAAATTGCCTCAATCACCTTTGTACCCTAAGGGCAGAGTAGATACATTTCCTAACAACCATTTGTTAAATTAATTAATAAAGGAAAAGGTCATCAACTATTGCGGTCTGAAAAGGCTGGATTGAAAATTATGAGTTTTTATTCTTTGATTTTTGTAATGGCATTTTTATATTTGATTTTTTCATTAAAAAGGAAGCACCATTTTAGAACAATAATTATTTAGATGTTTCCATTTTCATTTTTCTGGGTAAATTATTTTTAATGTATCTAGACATTATTTTAAGACACGTGAAATGTCAAAGAAGAAAAAATATAAAATAATGAAAATAGCTAACATTATTTTTTTCTGTGTGTGAGGCACTGTACTATATTGTCTACACATATCATCGTATTTAATACTCAAAAATCTTGTTGATGTTATTCCCATTTTAAAGATAAGGAAACTGAAGCTTAGATGATTAAATATCATGATTATGACCACTCAATTGGTAGATGTTGAACTAGGAACTCAAGCTTTGCTCTGTCTGATGGCAATGTCTTAACACAAATATATGCATAAATGAGAAATACCAGAGTTTTCAGTGCAAAAAAATACAACTTTTTATGATGAAGCAAACATGTCAACATAAGTTATTAGTAAAATAAACATATATTTCCCAATCATTTTGAAAGAGTAAGCTGTCAAAACAGCTATACTTACATACATGTTTAATGGGAGGCCTATGGTCAAATATCTAAATTCTAAAAGAACTAGAGAAGCAAGAGCAAACACATTCAAAAGCTAGCAGAAGGCAAGAAATAACTAAAATCAGAGCAGAACTGAAGGAAATAGAGACACAAAAAAACCCTTCAAAAATCAATTAATCCAGGAACTAGTTTTTTGAAAGGATCAGCAAAATTGATAGACTGCTAGGAAGACTAATAAAGAAGAAAAGAGAGAAGAATCAAATACACACAATAAAAAATGATAAAGGGGATATCACCACCGATCCCACAGAAATACAAACTACCATCAGAGAATACTATACACACCTCTATGCAAATAAACTAGAAAATCTAGAAGAAATGGATAAATTCCTGGACACATACACCCTCCCAAGACTAAACCAGGAAGAAGTTGAATCCCTGAATAGACCAATAACAGGCTCTGAAGTTGAGGCAACAATTAATAGCCTACAAACCAAAAAAAGTCCACGACCAGATGGATTCACAGCCAAATTCTACCAGAGGTACAAGGAGGAGCTGGTACCATTCCTTCTGAAGCTATCCAATCAATAGAAAAAGAGAGAATCCTCCCTAACTCATTTTATGAGGCCAGCATCATCCTGATACCAAAGCCTGTCAGAGACACAACCAAAAAAAAAAGAGAATTTTAGACCAATATCCCTGATGAACATAGATGCAAACATCCTCAATAAAATACTGGCAAACCAAATCCAGCAGCGCATCAAAAAGCTTATCCACCGTGGTCAAGTGGGCTTCATCCCTGGGATGCAAGGCTGGTTCAACATACACAAATCAATAAACATAATCCAGCATATAAACAGAACCAAAGACAAAAACCACATGATTATCTCAATAGATGAAGAAAAGGCCTTTGACAAAATTCAGCAGCCCTTAATGCTAAAAACTCTCAATAAATTAGGTATTAATGGGATGCATCTCAAAATAATAAGAGCCTATTTATGACAAACCTACAGCCAATATCATACTGAATTGGGCAAAAACTGGAAGCATTCCCTTTGAAAACTGGCGCAAGACAGTTTTCACCACTCCTATTCAACATAGTGTTGGAAGTTCTGGCGAGGGCAATCAGGCAGGAGAAAGAAATAAAGGGTATTCAATTAGGAAAAGAGGAAGTCATATTTTCCCTGTTTGCAGATGACATGATTGTATATTTAGAAAAGCCCATCAACTCAGCCCAAAATCTCCTGAAGCCGATAAGCAACTTTAGCAAAGTCTCAGGATACAAAATCTAAGTGCAAAAATCACAAGCATTCTTATACACCAATAACAGACAAACAAAGGGCCAAATCATGAGTGAACTCCCATTCACAATTGCTTCAAAGAGAATAAAATACCTAAGAATCCAACTTACAAGGGATGTGAAGGACCTCTTCAAGGAGAACTACAAACCACTGCTCAGAGAAATAAAAGAGGGCACAAACAAATAGAAGAACATTTCATACTCATGGATAGGAAGAATCAATATCGTGAAAATGGCCATACTGCCCAAGCTAATTTATAGATTCAATGCCATCCCCATGAAGCTACCAATGACTTTCTTCACAGAATTGGAAAAAACTATTTTAAAGTTCATATGGAACCAAAAAAGAGCCCACATTGCCAAGACAATCCTAAGCCGAAAGAACAAAGCTGGAGGCATCATGCTACCTAACTCCAAACTATACTACAAGGCTACAGTAACCAAAACAGCATGGTACTTGTATCAAAACAGAGATATAGACCAATGGAACTGAACAGAGCCCTCAGAAATAATACCACACATCTACAACCATCTGATCTTTGACAAACCTGACAAAAACAAGAAATGGGGAAAGGATTCCCTATTTAATAAATGGTGCTGGGAAAACTGGCTAGCCATACGTAAAAAGCTGAAACAGGATCCCTTCCTTACACCTTATACAAAAATTAATTCAAGATGGATTAAAGACTTAAATGTTAGACCTAAAACCACAAAATCCCTAGAAGAAAACCTAGGCATTACCATTCAGGACATAGGCATGGGCAAGGACTTCATCTCTAAAACACTAAAAGGAATGGCAACAAAACCCAAAATTGACAAATGGGATCTAATTAAACTAAAGAGCTTCTGCACAGCAAAAGAAACTACCATCAGAGTGAACAGGCAGCCTACAGAATGGGAGGAAGTTTTTGCAATCTACTCATCTGACAAAGGGCTAATATCCAGAATCTACAAAGAACTCAAACAAATTTACAAGAAAAAAAACAAACAACCCCATCAAAAAGTGGGTGAAGTATATGAACAGACACTTCTCAAAAGAAGACATTTCTGCAGCCAACAGACACATGAAAAAATGCTCATCATCACTGGCCATCAGAGAAATGCAAATCAAAACCACAGTGAGATACCATCTCACACCAGTTAGAATGGTGATTATTAAAAAGTCAGGAAACAATAGGTGCTGGAGAGGATGTGGAGAAATAGGAACACTTTTACACTGTTGGTGGGACTGTAAACTAGTTCAACCATTGTGGAAGACAGTGTGGCAATTCCTCAAGGATCTAGAACTAGAAATACCATTTGACCCAGCCATCCCATTACTGGGTATATACCCAAAGGATTATAAATCATGCTGCTATAAAGACACATGCACATGTATGTTTATTGTGGCACTATTCACAATAGCAAAGACTTGGAACCAACCCAAATGTCCATCAGTGATAGACTGGATTAAGAAAATGTGGCACCTATACACCATGGAATACTATGCAGCCATAAAAAAGGATGAGTTCATGTCCTTTGTAGGGACATGGATGAAACTGGAAACCATCATTCTCAGTAAACTATCACAAGGACTAAAAACCAAACACAGCATGTTCTCCCTATGGGTGGGAACTGAACAATGAGAACACTTGGACACAGGAAGGGGAACATCACACACTGGGGCCTGTTGTGGGATGGGGGAAAGGGGGAGAGATAGCATTAGGAAATGAGGAGTTATTGGGTGCAGCTCTTCAACATGGCACATGTATACATATGTAACAAACCTGCACGTTGTGCACATGTACCTTAGAACTTAGAGTATAATAATAAAAAAAGTTTGTAGTCCTTTGTGAAAATTATAGAGACATAAAAAGTGATCCTCTTTATCTCTAGTAAAACTTGCTTGTCTTAAAACCTATTTTGTCAGATATCAATACAGTCATGCACTGCATAATGTTTCACAGTCTATGATGCATCACATATAGAATGGTGATGCCATAAGATTATAATGGAGCTGAAAAATTCCTATGACCTGGTGATGTCCCTACTGACTTAATGTAATAGTGCAATTACTTTATATTTCTATGTTCAGTGCAGCTTAAGTATACAGTGTTTATAAAGTCTACAGTGGTGTACAGTAATGTTCTAGGCCTTCACATTCACTCACCACACACTTACAGACTTACGCAGAGCTTCTAATTCTACAAGCTTCATTCATAGTGAGTACCCTATACAGGTGTACCATATATCTTTGGTCATTTGTATGTCTTCATTAGAGAAATTTCTTTTCAGGTCCTTTTAAAAAATGAATTGTTTTCTTATCATTGAGTTGTTTGAATTTCTTGTATATTTTGCATATTAAACCCTTACCTGATACATGGTTTGAAAATATATGCTCCAATTTCATAGGTTTTCTCTTCACTCTATTGTTTCCTTGGCTGTGCAGAAGCTTGTTGGTTTTACAATCTCATTTGTCTATTTTTCTTTTGTCGCCTCTGTTTTGAAAGTCTAATCCCAAAAATAATTGCCTAAACAGTGGTTTAGAAAATAATTTATTAAATTCATTATCTTAAATTATAGAGTTCTGAATTTTAAAAAGCTTCATCTGAGGCTAAAATCGAAGGTTTTATTTCTTCTGGAGGCTCTGAGAATTTTCCCTTTGACTTTCTCAGCTTCTAGAGGCTGGCTATGTTCCTCAGCTCCTGGCTGCATCAAGTTGATCTTGGGTTTTGTTGTGACCGTTTCATTTCTGTTTCAGCCTTTCCTGCCTTTTATAAGAGCCTTTGTGGACATGTTATACCTACCTACATAATCAAGGATAATCTCCTCATCTCAATATCCCTAATGTAATCACATTTACAAATTCCCTTTTGTCTTGTTTAAATAATATATTCACAGGTTTCATAGATTAGAATTTGGAAATTTTTTGAGAGGGGACAAGAATTTTTTTTTTCTGCACACCACACTATGTAAAATATAACTCAATCTAAAATAAGCAAACATTTAAAAAAAGGGAGAACTGCCCCGGCATGGTGGCTCACACCTGTAATCCCAGCGCTTTGGGAGGCCAAGGTGGGCAGATCACGAGGTCAGGAGATCCAGACCATCCTGGCTAACATGGTGAAACCCCATCTCTACTAAAAATACAAAAAATTAGCCAGGCGTGGTGGCAGGCCCTGTGGTCCCAGCTACTTGGGAGGCTGAGGCAGGAGAATGGCATGAACCCAGAGCTTGCAGTGAGCAGAGATCGTGCCACTGCACTCCAGCCCGGGCAACAGAGCGAGACTCTGTCTCAAAAAAAAAAAAAAAAAAAAAGGAGAACCATGTTGTCTGAGTCTGTTTTGTGCTGCTATAACAAAACACCTGAGACTGGGTTCTTGATAAAGAACAAAAATTTATTTCTCACAGTTTTGCAGCATAGGAAGTACAAGTCAAGTTGCCAGCAGGTTTGATGGCTGATGAGGGTCTGCTCTCTGGTTTCAAGGTGGCACCTTAATGCTGCATCCTCCATAGTGGAGGAAATCTGTGTTCTCACGTGACAGAAGGGATGGAAGGTTGAAAAGTGGACAAATGCTTTGTCCTCACATGACAGAAAAGCAGAAGACAGAAAAATCTCTTCTACAAGCCCTTTTGATAATGGCATTAATTCATTCATGAAGGCTCTGCCCACCTCCCAGGAAACCCCATCTCCAAACGCCACCCCACTGGGGATTAAGTTTCCAATACATAAATGTTTGGGGATACATCAGAACATAGCACACACAGACACATAGCTGAAGATACTTTTTAAGACTCAAACTATATTTCTCAGTAGGAAATAACTGAATTTAAGAATCCTCAGTGTATATAGCACAAATAAAAGAAAGCTAGGAGAAATATTTTTGTGACCATTTACCAATGCTAATAAGTTTTATTTAAAGAAAAGAAAATTCTGCCTCCTACCACAGAACCCAGCAATCTTTGAAATTATATAAACACAATGCCTACACATTACTTCTATTCTTCCTGATAACAAAGGTGGTTCTAACAATTATGACTCATTTGATAGGAAGGAAATGATGGATCTTAAAAAGTTGCAAGTTGCAAAGTTCCAAGTTTTATTTGACATTAACTCATCCAGTACATTGTATTCTTATGTTGCGAAAGTTTAAAAAGTGGTAAAGTGTATTTCTCTTGTCTATTTATAGTTGTTCTTCGGTGAGCTTCTTCAAGGCAATTTAGTTAAAGTTTTTCAAATTGGATTTGAAAAAGTAAACACATTTAGAACCACTGAAATGTTAAGTAATATACAGTAAGTGATCTACGGAAGTAAACTTCTTAGTCCTTGGGGCAGGAGGGACATAGAAGTTTCTTTTGCCAATCACAGTCTTGTTGTGACATCTTATCCTCCAGTGAAACTTTTAACATGTTTTATGAGGAAAAGCTATTTTCCTCCATGTTATCAGTTAAAATATATTTTCGTTCCTTCCAAAGGACAACTGCCAAGATTAGTGCTATAAACTTTAGGACTGAAGTTTTGTTTTGTCTGCTCTGGGAATGTCAGTACCTTATTTTGTTCTTAGTGTGAGGAAAATTATATGATGCATCTATTTTATTTATCTTCCATTAGACCAATGCACATATCCCTAACTCTCAACGCAACAGCACTTGCAAGTGTAACAAGTTTAGTTCTGTGTGTCTGTGTCTCAGTGATAGAGTCCTGGGAAGTTTTATATTACGTTTTCAAATTTTTACAGCTTTATGGCTAGAACTCTATGAATTTTCCATAAATATCGGAGAAAGAAAGCAATAACCTTGATATTTGAGAGAACTAGTACATAAAACAAAAGTAGACAGGAACATTTGTTTAGGAGATCTTCTTTCTTTCTTTCATATATATATATGTGTATATATATATATATGTGTATATATATATATATATATGTGTATATATATATATATATATACACACACACACACACGCAAAACTAAAAAGAAAGAAAAAAGGTCTCCTGAACAAATGAATATATGTTATATATATAAATATATATGTTATATATATATATATGTAACACATATATATTTATATACGTAACTATACATAACTTTGGACTGTATTGGACAACAATGCTAATATTTCTTACAATCTAATCTCTTTCTTTGATAACAGACATTACTCATGCCCTTTCACTTTGCTTGGGAGAGCCATTACCAAGAGAATGATTCTTTTAGTCCTTCTGTTTTCATTGCTCTTCCAGTGTGTGTGTGTGTGTGTGTGTGTGTGTGTGTGTGTGTGTGTGTGTTTGCATGCTTTGATATATACTAGCCAAGTTGGAAAGGTATATTTATTAAATCAAAGAAAGATCAGTTTAGGAGACATATTTTTTTATATTTATTTCTGGATGGATCTTCTTTCTCCTGTGTTTTTAGAAATTGTTGTAATACAAAAAATAATCAACTTATGATGAGTTTATGTTCAGAAAAGACAAGATTATATTGTAGATACTGACAACCCTAAAATTCCAGTGGCCTAAAATGACCATGGTGTGTTTTCTTTTCTCCCACTTGTCAATTTCTGATTGGCTGCTGCTCCTCTTCCTATTATCATTATTCTGGGACATAGGCTAATGGAGAAACCACATCCAAAATGCTGATGGTTACTACGAAAGAAAAAATAAACAGAGAGAGAGAGAAACATGGCAAATCAAACCATTTCTTAAAGACCATATTAAAAGTTCTTAAATAAACATGGCATACCACGTCTGCTTAATTTCATTGGCCAAATTAAATTACAGCTGTGCCTACCTCTGAAAATATCGAAAGGCCAATGTTACCATATGCTTAGGAAAGAGAACTCAAAATTAAGACTGGATAATTTCATGCCTGCTAGTAACTTTAAGAATCTTATGTTACTTACCAATTGACACAATTCGAATTGCTTCACTATTTATATATGTGTGTGTTTCTATATGAATTAGTCTTTCTCGTCTTTTCCAACCATGCTAGTGGCAGGTTATGTATAAAATACCCATATTTTCCACTTTATATCTTGATCATAGGTATTAGTCACACATAGTGCTGCTTCCTACAATTGGTTTATTTGGTTGGCTTTATCTGATAATGAATAGATTTTAATTCATAAGGCACTGCATTATTATTTCTTTACCATGTAATGCTACTGTTATTTTTTGTTTTGGAAATTTTATAGATGATTCCTTTGTGGAGTTTTTCTATTGCCAATGTCTCCAGTAACAATGGCCCATCTGTGTCAGAAAAGAGATAAATGTAGGAGTGATGGCCAACATTCAGATATATTGAAGTTCTACAGATGCCGCTTCTTTCATTTTCCTCCCTGTCAAATCAATGCCTTCTGCTTTTCATTCTATCAAGATATTGAGTGATCTCAGGAAGCACATTCATTTCCTGTCACCTCTACAGTGACAGTTATCTGAAAAATGTGAGACTGAATTTATGTGTTTTTCTTCTCAATTCTACCATCAATATCTTGTAAAGAAGTCAGTAGAAATAGCACAAGGGTTAATGCTTCATGTCAGTTGCAGTTAAAATATACTTGGCTTTCAAACTTTTGAGGTCCTCAATCGTTCTCCTCTCTCTAGTGCATGTTTGGGGAATTCACTCTTTCTAGCATGATCTATGGCATTTCTTAACATACCTAAAGGCCTTCCCTTACTTCGAAGAACTGTAACCACCCTGGAATGAGCTGACAACCTTGAAATTATGACTTGGCCACCTAACTCAGACGTTCTTTGGTCCCGACTTGCACGTTGCTGTTGATTCTCGATAACATTTCTGAGCTGAACTGCATTCTTGATTTCCATTCTTGTTTATTGTGCCCAGCCCCTTTGCTTTCTTTCCTTGAGTCTGATTTCCATTTATATAACCATAATCCAGCAATCTTACTTTTACCTCTAGTGTCTCCGTTGCTTAATAATCTTGCTTAAGGAGTGGACTTGATCAGAATCTTGAGTTTTGCTGTGCTCTTAGGCCTGCTGTTACCTCTCTAACCTCATGCCTCACTCTTCTTTTTTCTTGCTGTGCTCTGGCAACACTGGGCTTCTCCTTACTCTGTGAGTAGTCAAGGCACCATACCACCTGAAAGCCATTGCATTTGCTGCTCCCTATGTCCGAAATAGTCTTTCCCAGATATTCCCATGGGAAACCTTTGCTTTCTTTATTTGTTTTTCCAAAAATCACCTTTACGGTGAAGTCTGGCCTGGCCACCCTGTCTGAAATTGCACAATGCTACTGTTATGCAGAATACATAAGGAGAATAGGAATTAAATGAACACATAAAGAGGAAAGTTAATCATATTATCACAGGGTAAACTCATATTAAGGTTCAGCCTGGGAGGCTATGTGAATTCTTGGCTTCACAAGAAGGAATTCAAGAGCGAGCTCATAGAGTAAACCGAAAGCAAGTTTGTTGAAAAGAAAAGGAATAAACTGGTGGCTACTCCACAGTAACCTGCATAGTACTCATAGTATACTATGTATAGTAGCCACCCTAAACAAGGGGTGGGTTATTCATGAGTTTTCTGGGAAATGGGTGGGGAATTCCCAAAACTGAGGGTTTCTCTCCCTTTCAGACTATGTAGGGGTAAATTCTGGACTTTGCCTTTGCGTTTGTAAATGTCATGGCACTGATGAGAGTTTCCTTACCACATCCTGTTTCATCAGCAAGGTCTTTGTGACCTGTATCTTATGAAACCAGTTCTACCAAGCTCCTATCTCAAAATGCCAACTTTAAACAACTAAGTTCCATAATTCATTATTTTTGTGAGCTTGATTAAAATATTACAATTATTGGTCACAATTGTAGGATGCCAAAAGAATGAGGGTCATGATCAGCTCAGTATACCACTGGAAGCTATATGAGTAAGCAGCAAACTGTTTCTCATAAATGGAGAACGTTGGCAAACTGACAAACTGTGTCTGCAGCCCAGAAGGACTGCTGAGGGCAGTCATGACCCAAGCACAAATGTTTCTTGTGTTCAGGCATAATTGAAGCCTGTTAGCAATAATGTGAACCTGTGATCAATCAAGCAGCTGACCAATCTTTACCCCCTCCTCCCTGCTCTTGTTACTCAATAAATATGAAGGGCTGTGGTAACTCAGTGGAGTTGCCTTTGCTCACTAGAAGCAGGGAGCTATTTTCTTCTTCCCCAGTTCCCTTTTCCTTAAAATAGTTACTTTTTTTTTGTTATCATTTTCTACATTCATCCCTTCGTTTGGTCTCTTAATGACGGTCTCAAGTAGTAACAGTAATAACTGCTGTAATGGTGGTCTCAAGTAGTAGTTGTGTCAGTCAGCTACACACAATAGCATTGGTTGTTTATAACAAGAAATTTGAATAAAAAAAGTAGATATTGTCTCGTGCAAATGAACATTACAGATGTATCTTTAGCTTGAGGTGAACTTAATACAGCATGTAACTGACTTTCTTCATTGTTTTTTGATTCTGCTTCCTGAATCTTCCCTTCCCTACTCAGGACTACATCCTTCTTCATTCATATTCAGCAGAAAAATAAAGATGTCTCCTTCAGTAGCTCAAAGAAAAGCCCTAGAATTAAGTTTAAATTTATCCTCATTACTCTTCCATGGCTGGAAAATTTAGAGTACTGTTTGAAAACGGAGGGAAAAAGAAAAAGGGAGAGAATTAAACAGTTTCTTGTGCACTTCCTTCTCTCTTGGGATGATAATAGTTATTGAGTAACTTGAAATTAACACATTAATTTATTTAAAGTGTCATATTAATCTCTTACAAGCTACATTCCAGCATATTCATTTATCACATGCTGTGCGAATGCTTTTTTTCATTTGCAAATTTTTTGCTGATAAGGGCTATTTGATAACACAGTCACATGCAATAATTTATTTTCAAGTTAATGCATTTGGGGTCTAGTTTTAATGTGCTCTTAAAGCAAGCAGTCATGTCCCCCTCATGTTTTTCAGTATTTGTGTCTGCTTAATTTAGAGCTTTTATAAAAATTATACTGTCATATCTTGTGTTTTTTCAATTGCAGCAGTGTTTTAGTTAGTATAAACAAACATGTACACTAATTCTTTGGGGGAAAATAAGTGCTCAAAATGCATCTAGGTTCTGAACAATTGGCAAATGGCAAATGTCATTTCAAGTGGTTCAAATTTCCACTTCCTTCAGCAATTTTTATATATTTTTTAAAGCAAGAATGGAATTTATAGTTATTTACAGTAAATCATTATAAACCTATCTCATGAATATTGCCAAATTGACATTTAAACTTACCTTTCCATTTATTAATAGAAATATTCAGAAATTGTCACTAATTATGTTTGCTGGAATGGTCATCTATGTAACTTTTTGCCTTCAAGCAAAAGCATCTGAGCCCATTACATTTATATAAGGTAGGAAGAATACAAATTAATTCTGGTTTGTTGAGTCTGGAGGTCCTAATTGATTATTTTGATTGAATTTATCAGTCAAAATTCAGTCAGTCAGGTGAATCTGCTTCCTAGACCTGTTCTTATATCATAATTAGCTTTTGTTGATTGGTAGTCTCTGCCCTGTAAAGATTCCACAAACAATTTGAGAGAGAAGAAATTGTGTACCTGAGTCTGTTTGATGGAGGATGGTTTAGTTTTCTGCTTTTCATAAGTTGCTTAGGTTTGTACTTGTAACTTGTTACAGAAAGCCAAGGTTGTGTTAATAGATATCATTTTCTAATTATTTTCCAGGAAAAATAGACTTCTTTTTTTTTTAAATGGAGTCTTGCTATGTCACCCGCCTTGAGTGCAGTGGCACAATCTTGGCTCACTGCAACCTCCCCATCCTGGGTTCAAGTGATTTTCCTACCTCAGCCTCCTGAGTAGCTGGGACTACAGGTGCCTGCCACCACCCCTGGCTAATTTTTGTATTTTTAGTAAAGATGGGGTTTCACCATGTTGGCCAGGATGGTCTCCATCTCCTGACCTTGTGATCCGCCTGCCTCGGCCTCCCAAAGTGCTGGGATTACAGGCATGAGCCACCGTGCCCAGCCTCCATTTATTTTTACCTCTCTAAGTTGTCAATTTAAAATTCTCCATGAAGGTTGGAAGGTTGGTTTTATACATTTTAGGGTGACACAAAACCTCAGTCAATACATGAAGGTTGGGTATGGCAGTGCACACCTGTAATCCCAGCACTTTGGGGTGCCCAGGTGGGAGGATCACTTGAGGTCAGGAGTTCAAGACCAGCCTGGCCAAAATGATTAAACCCCCATCTCTACTAAAAATACAAAAATTAGCCGAACATGGTGGCACACATCTGTAATCCCAGCTACATGGGAGGCTATGGCATGAGAATCACTTGAACCTGGGAGATGGAGGTTGCAGTGGAGCAAAGATCCTACCACTGCACTCCGGCATGGGCAACAGAGCAATACCCTGTCTCAAAAAAATAAAAATAAATAAATAATTAAAAATAAAGTTCTCCATAAGGTCCAAATGTCTTCATCTTGTCTATTAGATGTCAATGATTCATATTTATTTCTCACATAATCCTGACATATCTCTTCTTAACTTTATTATTGTTTTTCTTTTTGTGTGGGTCCTGATCACTTTTGAATCATGCTCCTCCAAATTCGTTGGATAGATGACCTAAAAAAACCTTTCTTCAGATCACATGAGAAAATGGCTTAAAGAATAAACACATTTCTGTTACATGTGTTTAAAGTAATTTATTTAGAGCCTCCCTGAATTATGGAATTAAAGCCTGAATATAACCAAAGTATAATGAAGTCTGTAATTTACTGTCATTTTATAAAATTCAGCTACCTTAAAATTCTCATATGCAGAAAAATAGAATCACAGCACTTTGGCAGAAGGACTTTTTAGTATCAAGTCTTTTGGTTTCAATGGAATGTTTTATATTGCTTTGGATTGGTTCTGTAAACCAAAATGTATATGAAACAGGTATTATTTTAGTTTATTTTTTCAAAGTTATAAGGACATGCCTGTGACATAGCTTCAGGAGGTCCTGAGAATTGTTTGTCCAAGGTAGTCAAGCTGCAGCTCAGTTTTATACATTTTTGGGTGACATAAAACCTCAGTCAATACATGTAAGATGTACATTGGTTTGTTCTAGACAAACTGGGGACAACTCGAATGTGATTTGGCTCTGTGTCCCCAGCTAAATCTCATCTTAAATTGTAATCTGCTGTGTTGAAGGAAGGACCTGATTGGAGGTGACTGAATCATGGGGCAGACTTCCTCCTTGCTGTTCTCATGATAGAGTTCTCATGAGAACTCTGGTTGCTTGCGAGTGTGTTAGAACCTCCCCCTTCTGTCTCTGTCTTTCCTGCCAGCTATGTGATGATGTGCCCACTTTCACTTAGTCTTCTGCCATGACTGTAAGTTTCCTGAGGCCTGCTTAGAAGCAGAAGCCTGTACAGCCCACAGAAACATGGGCCAATTAAACCTCTTTTCTTTATTAATTACTCAGTCTCAGGTAGGTTTTCACAGCAGAATGAGAATGAATTAATACAAACTTGAAGGTGGTTCGGGGGTCTTCCAGGTCATAGGTGGATTCAAAGATTTTCTGACCGGCAATTGGTTGAAAGGATTTATTGAAAGACCTAGATCTAATAGAAGGGAGTGTCTGGATTAAGATAAGGGATTGTGGAGACCAAGGTTTTTATTATGTAGATGAAGCCTCCAGGTAGCAGGCTTTAGAGAGAATAGATTGTAAATATTCCCTATCAGACTTAAAAAATTGCCAGACTTAATTCTTTTCCAGAAGAAGAAATGGATCAGGAAAGGGAAAGGAATTCTCTATACAATGTAGATTTCCCCCCACAAGACATTTGCTTGCTCATGCAAGCTCTGTAGAGCCATTACAAAATATGTCAAAGAAATATTTTTTGGGATAAAATATGTTGATTTATTTTAGGGCCTACTATCCGTCATTTTGGTATCTTTATTGTTACAGAGTTTACTTTGCCAGTTTTAAGGTCTTTGTTTTAATGTTAAATGCCGGGCAGCTGTGCCTAAATTCTAAAGGGAGGTGTATTAGTCCATTCTCACACAGCTATAAAGAAATATCTGAAAAAAAGAGAAATATCTGAAACTGAATAATTTATTTTAAAAAAGAGTTTTAATTGGCTTATAGTTCTGCATGCTGTACAGGTTTTGGGGAGGCCTCAGGACACTTACAATCATGGCTGAGGGCAAAGGGGAAGTAAGCAACATCTTGCATGACCAGAGCAGAAAAAAGGGAGTGAGGCACTGGTGTTGGGGTGGGAGGGTCCCACACACTTTTAAACAACCAGATCTCATGAAAACCCTATAATGAGACAGCAGTAGGGGATGATATTAAACTATTAGAAACAGCCCCCATGATCCAATCACCTCCCACCAGGCCCACCTCTGACAATGGGGTTACAATCCAATGTATGATTTGGGTGGGGACACACAACCTAACCATATCATTCTGGCCCTGGTCCCTCCAAAATCTCATATTCTTCTCATATTTCAAAATACAATCATCCCTTCTCAGTAGTCCCCCAAAGTCTTAACTCATTCCAGCATTAACTCAAAAGTCCAAATTTCAAAGTTTTATCTGAAACAAGACTAGTTATTTCTGCCTATGAGCCTGTAAAATCAAAAACAAGTTAGTTACTTCCCATATACATTGGGGGTATAGGAATTGGCTAAGTACTCCCCTATCAAAAGGGAGATATCAGCCCAAGGAAAGAGGCTACAGGCTCCATGCCAGCCTGAAATATGGCAGGGCAGTCATTAATCCTTAAAGATGTCAAAATAATCTATTTTCACTCCATATTTCACATCCAGGGCACACTTTTGCAAAGGATGGGCTCCCAAGGTCTTGGGCAGCTCCACACCTGAGGCTTTTCAGGGTACCACTGCCTTGGCTGGTGTTGAATGCCTGCTTTTCGAGGAACACGGTGTAAGCTGTCAGTGAGTCTACCATTCTGGGGTTTGGAGGATGGTGGCCCTCTTCTCATAGCTCCATTAGGCAGTGCCCCAGTAGGGACTCTGTGAGGGGGCTCCAACCCCACATTTTTCCTCTGTACTGCCCAAGCAGAGGTTCTCCACGAGGGCTCCACTCCTGTAGCAGACTTCTGCCTTGGCATCCAGCCGTTTTCATACATCCTCTGAAATTTAGGTGGAGGCTCCTGATATGGTTTGGCTGTGTTCCCACTCAAATATCATCTTAAATTGTAGTTCTCATAATCCCCACATGTTGTGGGAGGGACCCAGTGGGAGGTAATTTAATCATGGGGGCAGTTATCTTCATGCTGTTCAGGCTGTTGTCATGATACTAAGTGAATTCTCATGAGTTCTGATGATTTTATAAGGGGCTTCCCCATTCTCTCAGCTCTCATACTTTCTTTCTTGCTGCCCTGTGAAGCAGGATGTGTTTGCTTCCCCTTCCACCATGATTGTAAGGTTCCCGAGGCCTCCCTAGCCATGCTGAACTGTGAGTTAATTAAACATTTTTTCTTTATAAATTACCCAGTCTTAGATATGTGTTAGCAGCATGAGAACAGACTAATACAGCTCCCAAGCTTCAATTCTTACACTCTGTGCACCTACAGGCTTAAGACTACATGGAAGCCACCAAGGCTTATGGTTTATGCCTTCTGAAGCAATGGTCCAAGCTTTACCTTGGCCTCTTCTTGCTACAACTGGAGCTGGAACGGCCACGTTGCAGGGTGCTATGTCCTGAGGCTGCACAGAGCAGCAGGGTCCTGGCCCTGGTCCACAAAATCATTCTTTCCTTCTAGGTCTTCTGGACTATTAAAGGAGGGGCTTCTGTGGAGGTCTTTGAACTGCCTCTGGGGCCTTTCCCCCACTGTCTTGTCTATCAACATTTGGCTCCTCTTTACTTATGCCAATTTCTGCAACTGGCTTGAATTCCTCCTCAGCAAATAGGTTTTTATTTTCTAACACATGACCAGGCTACAAATATTCCAAACTTTTATTCTCTGCTTTCCTTGTAAATATAAGTTCCAGTTTTACATCATTTGTTTGCTCATGAATATGAGCACAGGATACTAGGAGCAGCCAGCCCATATCGCGAATGCTTTGCTGCTTAGAAATTTCTTCTGCCCGATAAGCTAAATCATCACTCTCAAGTTCAAAGTTCCACAGATTCCTAGGGCAGGGGCACAATCCAACCAGGTTTTTTATCAAGCACAGCAAAAATGACCTTTTCTCCAATTCCCAAGAAATTTCTCGTCTCCATTTGAAAACTCCTCAGCTTAGACTTCATTGTTCCTGTCACTATCAGCATTTTGGTCACAACAGTGTAACAAGTCTCTAGGAATTTCTAAACTTTCCCTCATCTTCCTGTCTTCTGAGCCATCCACACTGTTCCAGTCTCTTCTCATTACCCAGTGCCAAAGCTGCTTCCACATTTTCAGGTCTTTTTTTTTAGCAATGCCCCACTTGCCGGTACCAATTTTCTGTACAAGTTCATTGTTGCACTGTTATGAAAAAATGCCTGAGACTGGGTAATTTATAAAGAAAAGGTATTTAATTGGCTCATGGTTCAGTAGACTATACAGGAAACATGCCTGGGGAGGCCTCAGGAAACAGAATTATGGTGGAAGGCGAAGGGGAAGTGGCAACATCTTACATGCCCGGAGCAGGAGGAAGAGAGACAAGAGAGGTGATACACCCTTTTAAACAACCAGATCTCTCAATAACTCACTTACTATCAACAGAACACTACCAAAGGGGCAACGTGCCCCCATGATTCAATGACTTCCCACCAGGACCTACCTCCAACATTGGGAATTATAACTTGACATGAGACTTGGGGAGCAAAAAAGACCTAAACTGTATCAGGAGGAGTGTATAATGAGGCCTGTTTGACCCCACGGAAACGTCATGGTCTGAACTCGTTTTTGAGGTTAACTTAGGAATGTCCTTGGCCAAAAGCAAGGGTCCATTCAATTGGTCAAGGGGCTTAGAAATGTATTTTTAGTTTAAATCCTGATAGTAAATTGCCAATCTATCTCTTTTATAAAGTATGTACCGTATGTTTCATAAGTAATGGTGATTATCAGACATACCTCCCCTCCCCAACCCCAGCCATCAAACGGCAAGTTAAGAATAAATAAAGTGCAAAGAGGGACAATTTGACTTCCTCTTTTCCTAGTTGAATACCCTTTATTTCTTTCTCCTGCCTGATTGCCCTGGCCAGAACTTCCAACACTATGTTGAATAGGAGTGGTGAGAGAGGGCATCCCTGTCTTGTGCCAGTTTTCAAAGGGAATGCTTCCAGTTTTTGTCCATTCAGTATGATATTGGCTGTAGGTTTGTCATAAGTAGGCTCTTATTATTTTGAGACACGTCCCATTAATACCTAATTTATTGAGAGTTTTTAGCATGAAGGGCTGTTGAATTTTGTCAAAGGCCTTTTCTTCATCTATTGAGATAATCATGTGGTTTTTGTCATCAGTTCTGTTTATATGCTGGATTATGTTTATTGATTTGCATATGTAGAACCCGCCTTGCATCCCAGGGATGAAGCCCACTTGATCATGGTGGATAAGCTTTTTGATGTGCTGCTGGATTCAGTTTGCCAGTATTTTATTGAGGATTTTTGCATTGATGTTCATCAGGGATACTGGTTGAAAGAAATAAAGGGTATTCAATTAGGAAAAGAGGAAGTCAAATTGTTCCTGTTTGCAGATGACATGACTGTATATTTAGAAAACCCCATCTTCTCAACCCCAAATCTCCTGAAGCTGATAAGCAACTTCAGCAAAGTCTCAGGATACAAAATCAATATGCAAAAATCACAAGCATTTTTATACACCAATAACAGACAAACAGAGCCAAATCATGAGTGAACTCCCATTCACGATTGCTTCAAAGAGAATAAAATACCTATGAGTCCAACTTACAAGGGATGTGAAGGACCTCTTCAAGGAGAACTACAAACCACTGCTCAACAAAATAAAAGAGGACACAAAGAAATGGAAGAACAGTCCATGTTCATGGATAGGAAGAATCAATATCGTGAAAATGGCCATACTGCCCAAGCTAATTTATAGATTCAATGCCATCCCCATCAAGCTACCAATGACTTTCTTCACAGAATTGGAAAAAACTATTTTAAAGTTCATATGGAACCAAAAAAGAGCCCACATTGCCAAGACAATCCTAAGCCAAAAGAACAAAGCTGGAGGCATCATGCTACCTGACTCCAAACTATACTACAAGGCTACAGTAACCAAAACAGCATGGTACTAGTATCAAAACAGAGATATAGACCAATGGAACAGAACAGAGCCCTCAGAAATAATACCACACATCTACAACCATCTGATCTTTGACAAACCTGACAAAAACAAAAAATGGGGAAAGGATTCCCTATTTAATAAATGGTGCTGGGAAAACTTGCTAGCCATATGTAAAAAGCTGAAACTGGATCCCTTCTTTACACCTTATGCAAAAATTAATTCAAGATGGATTAAAGACTTAAATGTTGTTAGACTTAAAACCATAAAAACCCTAGAAGAAAACCTAGGCATTACCATTCAGGACATAGGCATGGACAAGGACTTCATGTCTAAAACACAAAAAGCAATGGCAACAAAAGTCAGAATTGACAAATGGGATCTAATTAAACTAAAGAGCTTCTGCACAGCAAAAGAAACTACCATCAGAGTGAACAGGCAACCTACAGAATGGGAGAAAATTTTTGCAATCTACTCATCTGACAAAGGGCTAATATCCAGAATGTACAAAGAACTCAAACAAATCTACAAGAAAAAAAACAGACAATCCCATCAAAAAGTGGGTGAAGCATATGAACAGACACTTCTCAAAAGAAGACATTTCTGCAGCCAACAGACACATGAAAAAATGCTCATCATCCCTGGCCATCAGAGAAATGCAAATCAAAATCACAATGAGATACCATCTCACACCAGTTAGAATGGCGATCATTAAAAAGTCAGGAAACAACAGGTGCTGGAGAGGATGTGGAGAAATAGGAACACTTTTACACTGTTGGTGGGACTGTATACTAGTTCAACCATTGTGGACGACAGTGTGGCGATTCCTCAAGGATCTAGAACTAGAAATACTATTTGACCCAGCCATTCCATTACTGGGTATATACCCAAAGGATTATGAATCATGCTGCTATAAAGACACATGCACACGTTATGTTTATTGCGGCACTATTCACAATAGCAAAGACTTGGAACCAACCCAAATGTCCATCAATGATAGACTGGATTAAGAAAATGTGGCACATATACACCATGGAATACTATGCAACCATAAAAAAGGATGAGTTCATGTCCTTCGTGGAATATGGAGGAAGCTGGAAACCATCATGCTCAGCAAACTATCACAATGACAAAAAACCAAACACTGCATGTTCTCACTCATAGGTGGGAATTGAACAATGAAAACACTTGGACACAGGAAGGGGAACATCACAAACTGGGGCCTGTCATTGGGTGGGGGATGGGGGAAGGATAGCATTAAGAGATATACCTAATGTAAATGACGAGTTAATGGGTGCACCACACCAACAAGGCACATGTATACATATGTAACAAGCCTGCATGTTGTGCATATGTACCCTACAACTTAAAGTAAAATAAAATTAAAAAAAAAAAGAATAAATGAAGTGGCAGGGTGCCTTGGCTCATGCCTGTAATTCCAGCACTTTGGCAGGCTGAGGTGGGCAGATCACCAAAGGTCAGGAATTTGAGACCTGCCTGCCCAATATGGGGAAACCCCATTTCTACTAAAAATACAAAAAATTAGCCAGGTGTGGTGGCAGGCGCCTGTAATTTCAGCTACTTGGGAGGCTGAGGCAGGAGAATTGCTTGAACCTTGGAGGTGGAGGTTGCAGTGAGCCGAGATTGCACCACTGCACTCCAGCCTGGGCAGCAAAAGCAAAACTTCATCGAAAAAATAAAAATAAAAATAAAGAATAAATGAAGTAGGCAGGTTCTGGGGTCTTTCATTTAAAACAAGTATTCCTGAAGCAAAAAAGTTCGCTAAGCATGCTATAGTGCCAAATAATTGAACATAGATTTTAAGTTTCTTATTGCTAACAATGCCTTATGATCCCTTTTTGACCCATTAGCAATTTATCAATTGTCTTTAATGTGTAGATTTTTAAGAATAACTAAAAGGTTAAACTCAAAACCTATTGGTAAAGGAATTGTGGGGGTATTTGCATCAGAGGAATCACAATTTAGCTTGCCATTTATTTAAGCTAATTTAAGTTTTTTCCTTGCTGTTATTATATCAATACAATGAGAACTTAAATATTCCTTTCTCAGGCTCATGTCTCATTATCTACTGGATATGGCATTATTTTTAGTATATTAGTTAGCATATGGTCTGGGGCAGGCATTTTTTGTTATTTTGGTTCTGGAACATTCTGGCTTGCGATCTTGGGCACACAATTTAACTTTTCCAAAATCAGATTTTCACATTTTAAAATGAGTATTTGAATAGTACTTATTATTTTTTGCAAAGCTTAAATGATGTATTAGGAACAGAACTAACTGTCAAAAGCATAAAGTCAGAAGTCAACAAATATTTGTTGTTAGTGTCGGGTCATTTTTTGTTGTTGCTTGAAGATTCTTTTTACTTTTTTGGGCAGCCTAGCTTTAATCTTAAGAAAAAAATGACAAAAACCAAAAGGACATAAGAAAATTGTGGAGGTCCTAGATATGACTATTATTTTGATTGTAATGAAGCTATAAGTGTTTGAAAATGCCCAAACTCATGAATTATATACATTAAATATGTGGAGTTCTTTGTATATCAGTTATACCTTAAAGAAGCTGTTTTAATAAAATAAAATATTGAAATTATGAAAACATGTAGTTATTATGAGATAATTTGAGAACCAAGACTACTTACAGTTTCATTACTTAACTTTGAGAACCAAGACTACTTACAGTTTCATTACTTAACTATCAGACCAAAAACAGGCTGCTTTTTAGCAACATAACTTTATGATTCATTCCCATATTTTCCGGAAAGATAAAACTGGGATCCATTTCTCAACTTCATTGGTTGCTTAACAAATTAATGAAAATGAATATAGTGTTCAACTAGCTTTCTTCTCAGGACAACATATTGTTCATTTGAGTAAATAGTCCCTTCCAAACATGAAAGCTGACTCAACTGGGCAAACACGTATGTATAAATTATTTCTTCGAGACTTTCATCTTGCATCTTGCTGTGTCCATCAGTTCTAAACTCCTACATCAAAGACATTAGCCATTCCTTATCATATCTCTGCACTGAAAAGGCTACCTAAAGCCACTAGAGCATGAACCCCACAAGACTATAGATAAACATTCCTGACCTCCCACTTTCTGAGACAGTACTAAGACTCTCAAGGTGGTGCTTTTCCTCCAGTAAGTAATTAATTCATCTTTGCTTCATCAGTAAATTACTCTGGTGGTCTTTGTGGAGTGTTGGCAGTGGACATAGGTCAATCAGTTGTGACTTTGCTATACAAATTAAAGAAACTCTGCTTGAGACCTGGATTTCTCTACTGAAGTAGATTGGACTTTTTTTTTTTTTTTTTTTTTTTTTTTTTTTCTTTTTTTTTTTTTTTTTTTTTTTTTTTTTTGAGACAGAGTCTTGCACTGTAGCCCAGGCTAGAGTGCAGTGGCACGATCTTGGCTCACCGCAAGCTCCCTCTCCCAGGTTCACGCCATTCTCCTGCCTCATCCTCCTGAGTAGCTGGGACTACAGGTGCCCGCCACTACGCCAGGCTAATTTTTTGTGTTTTTAGTAAAGACGGGGTTTCACCATGTTAGCCAGGATGGTTTCGATCTCCTGACCTCATGATCCTCTCCCCTTGGCCTCAGGAAGTGCTGGGATTACAGGCGTGAGCCACCATGCCCAGCTGATAGATTGGACATTTATCTGTTCTTTTTGCCTATCTTCTAATGGGTGGTATTGCTTTGTATACTGAGTTGATGGATGGAGATAATTTCAGTCTTTACAGTTGCTAAGTGCTTACAATATTAGATATTTTCTAATGGATCTTAAAATTTTCACAGAAAGGAATGGAAAAGTTTAAGGCTGAGATGGAAATTGTAAAGGGAAAAAGGTTAAGAACACTTTTGCCATTTGTTGGGCATGTTGTTCTATGTATGAAAGTAATGTGGTCCCTTCCCCACCCCAAGAAAAACTGTGGTTTGGAAATTTCTCCTTTAACCCTTTATGCTTCTAAGAAAAGTACTGTTGGTTTCATTAGGTGGTCCTTTTGAAGATAACTTTTTAAAAATAGATTATTTTCCTTGCTATCTTGAAGCGTTTTTTGTAGTTTTATATAGGAGAAGGAGGTAATTTCTCACTCTGGTTCACCATGAATTTGGCAGGATGACTGTAACAGATATTGATATGACTTGGCTCTGCCTTCCTATCCAAATCTCATCTCTAATTGTAATCACCAAGTGTCAGGGGAGGGACAAGGTGGCAGCTCTTTGGATCATGGGCGCTGTTTCCTGCATGCTGTTCTCATCATAGCTGATGGTTTTAAAGTGTGGCACTTCCTTGTTTTTGCATGTACTCTCTTGTGCCACCTTGTGAAGAAGGTACTGCCTCCCCTTTACTTTCCGCCATGATTGTAAGTTTCCTGAGGCCTCCTAGCCATGCTTCCTGCTTTCTGTTATGCCAGCAGAGCTGTGAATCAATTGAACCTTTCCTTTATAATCATCCAGTCTCAGGTAGTATTCTTTATAGCGATGTGAGAAGAAGCTATGTATGCTGGTATCATTTCATCATATAATGTGATAACATTATAATTTTTAAATATAGAACCATTGAGTAGTTATGCAATTCAGTAAAAATTCCGAAGTTAAAGTGCACTTATTTTCTTTCAACAGCTACTTTGTCCTTTTAAATGTGTTGTGTCAATGAAGGCAACATTTTTCAAAAGTATTTAGTTATTTTTCTTACTTTCGTCTCTTTTTTTAAGGTTGGCTAATGTAGAATTTATGTGATGTCAGATATTGCAAAGCACATTTGCTATTCAATTTTTGAGAAGGATGTGATGTAATATGTAAAATCAAAGCTTCTGAAACCAAACCGATTTACATTTGAATTGTAATTCTACCATTCTCTTGCTGAGAAACTGTGGGATAGTTCCCTAAACTCTCTAAATGTAAATTTTCCCCTCTAAAAAATGGGAAGAATGGTATCAAACTCATAGGACTGTTTGTTTGGTGGATTCAAATTAAATATAAGATTGCTATTCTACATTTATCCAGTGGCTGACACAGGGCAAGTAACCAATAAATGTCAATTATCATTATTATTATCTCTTCTCTACCCATATAAAAGGTTTTCTATGTCAATAAATGTTGTTGGCTTTTTCAAGACAAATATTAAACTACAAATGAGGATAAACTATCAGACTTTTCCACATTTCTAGATAAAATAGATAAGTATAGAAAGCCAGAATTGAGATATATGTCCCTTTCATGACCCTGACATGTATGAGAAAATGTGATAAAGATAGCAAAGCATTCCTGGGAAGAGTGTGACTGGGGTCACATTTTATAGTGAGGGGAGTTGGAAGTCCCAGAGCTTGGAATAGAGCCTTCACTCAGCAACAGAGATAGTGTTTATCCACCTAAAGTAAGGAAGCCTGATCTCAACTGAAGGAAAAATGCCAAATATAAGAATTGGCCTAAATATTTTTCCAAGTGGTTTATGGTTGCAAAGTCCATAATTAGAAACTGTTCTTCTCTGGAGAAGAAAAATCTGATATGCTGCTTCTTTGTCTTCAATGAGAGATATAAATCTGAAAGTTTTGGAATTTCACCAGGATAGAAGGAATGCAAGCCAAATCTTAGTGAAGTCTGAGTTTTCAGGAAATTGAGTAAGAGATGTCTGGCTTTCCTGCTTAAAGTATTCTTTTAGGCCCAGACAATATTCAGATCTGGATGATTTATATCAACAGTGAAGATGTCCCGCAGATTGAAACACCTTCTACAATGGTTTAATGAAAGTTGAATTTTTTTAGGATGCTCCCTGAAAGAAAAGTCTGTGAGATTAAAAGATGATTCCTGATTTTGTGTTATTATGCTGTGAGAATAAAATCCAAGCTATATTCTTATTATGAAGTTGGCTAAATTTGACTTACTTTCCTCAAATCCTTAATCTCTTTCTAGAGAGACAGAGGATAAGTGGGTACTTTGGAATTTGCTTGACAGGTTTTTAAAATGAAAGTTATTTTGGAGAAAAGAAATCTCCAATTATTGTTCAGGAGAGAGTATATCTAAGTTTTTGGCTCTTAGAAAAATGTTTAATCCCTTTATGTATAAGATATTTCAGTTCCAGGCCAGGGCATTCCTATCTACTCTATTGCAAAAGTAGTGTGAAAGATCAGCACTCGAACTCTGAAAACTCAGTAATAATACAAGTGGAAGAATTAAATAATTATGTAAAGTACATAACACACTTTAATTAAAGAGTCAGGGGACTAGACCTCAGTTTGTTAATTTATGCTTGTTATCTATTTTAATGTAATCAGAGAATATTTGTGTTTATGTCATTTTGACCAAATGACTAAAATGCACACAGGTGCTTACACACACAGACCAACACACATGAAAAAGAAATAAAGATGACATAAAAAGGAAGACAAAAAGAGAGAAAAAAGAAAAAGAAAGACATAATGAGAGAGACTAAGAAATAAAGAAGGAAGTAGATCATGCCTGTATTCCCAGCACTTTGAGAGGCTGAGGCAGGTGGATCACAAGGTCAGGAGATTGAGACAATCATGGCTAACATGGTGAAACCTTGTCTCTATTGAAAATACAAAAAATTACCAGGTATGGTGGCATGCACCTGCAGTCCCACATACTCAGGAGGCTGAGGCAGGAGAATCGCTTGTACTTGGGAAGTGGAGGTTGCAGTGAGCTGAGGTCATGCCACTGCACTCCAGCCTGGGCGACAGAGCAAGACTCCATCTCAAAAAAAAAGAAGGAAGAAAGAAAGGAAAGAAAGAAGGGTGGGAGAAAGAATGAGAGGGAGAAAAGGAAAGAGATTTAAAAAAAGAAGGAAGAAAAGAAAAAAGAATTTGAACTGTAGTTATATAATACCAAATATTCTGATATTATGTAATTAAAAATAGAATCCAATTTGTTGACATATTAGAGACAAAGAGATGCAAATGTCTATGATCATGATCACTTCTCAATCACAAGTTATAAAAAATCCTAATTATCAATCATTTGTTCATTCGTTTGAAGGATAAAAGTGGTCAGTTCATTCCAGGAAAACAGCCATTACTAAAAATTTTGTTCTTCATTTTTGGAGAGTTACCTGCAGAGGTGGGGTTATGGGGTGGAAATCAATGACTGAGTGAGAGTGGGCCTAGGAATAACTTTCCTTTTCATGTTAGAGTTGCAGTAAAGGTGTTAACTCAGTGAAGAAAGCAACTTCGTTGGCTTTAAGTCTTAGTATTCTACTAGAAAAAGATGAAAAAGTGAGCTTCTATTTCTGTTAAAAAATGCACATAGGCCGGGGGCGGTGGCTCATGCCTGTAATCTCAGCTTTTTGGGAGGCCGAATCAGCTGGATCACAAGGGCAGAAGTTTGAGACCAGCCTAGCCAACATGGTGAAACCCTGTCTCTACTAAAAATAACAAAAATTAGCTGGGCATGTTGGTGCACACCTGTAGTCCCAGCTACTTGGGAGGCTGAAGCAGCAGGATCACTTGAAACCAGAAGGCAGACGTTGCAGTGAGCCAAGATTTCACCATTGCACTCCAGCCTGGGCAAAAGAGCAAAACTCCATCTCAAAAAATAAAAATAAAAATAAAGAAATAGAAAAAAATGCACACAATGGACTAGATTAGATTATCTTTGAGAGTGTATAACAAGGTTCTCATTTCAAATGCAAATAAAATCCAGAACTGGAAGTTTTACCAGTAGCAAGCCTTGATAGATCAAATCAATTGTCAAGTGTTTTGTCACAAAATTAGAAATAAATGTCAAGATGGAAGAAAGTCAGACTTGCTTAATTGACCCATAAAATGTGTCTATTAAAATTCTTTCTATTTAAGGAGATAATTTGATTATTTTTCCTATGCATACAGAATCTTGGAAAGCAAATTATCTGAAGATTTTGAAGACAAAAATAATAAAAAACAAGAAATTGAATGGAGGAATAATATGATAGAGGTAATAGAGATATTTAGATGAGCTCTAACTCATGTGTATTAATGATCTAGAACAAGAGCTAGAAAGAGGACTAACACACGTAAAAATATTAAATAGCTAAAAAGTTAAGGAATCTTTACAAGTCTCAAAATTAGGTGAAAAACAGAGAAGCCATGATAAAGTTAAGAAATAAGTATATAAATAATTACAATAGTAAGAATAATTAAAAACAAATTAAAATACATGGATACAAAAACACAAAACATCTTAATTTCTTCACTGATTTTTTTTCCTTCAAAAGAAGAAAGGAAAAACAAATTTTATGGTGCAGCAGTAGTTTTCAAATAATTTTATTTAGTTTTATTTCTGCACTAGGAAATAAGTCACTATTTTCGTTTACTTTAGTGGAAATGAAAGCATAAAATGATGATCTGGCCTGTCTGTGGTCACTCAGTCACACAGCCCTCTGAATTAAATGAGCATGGCCTGGAAATTGTGCTAACATCAGATGTACATTCTGAAAAACATTTGGCTATTTCCCCTCTTGTTTATAAAATAAATCAAATTGGAAATGTTTAAATGGGAAGAATTAGATGGGCTGATAATGCTAATGCAGGGAATAATGACGAGTGTCTTAGTCCTTTCAACCTGCTGTAGCAAAATGCCACAGGCTGGGAAATTTTTAATAAACAGAAATTTATTGCTTACAGTTCTGGAGTCCTGGAGGTCTAAAATCAAGGCATTGGCAGGGCCAGTTTCTGGCTGGAGTACTGTTCCTCATGGATGGCACCTTCTAGCTGCATGCTTACCTTGCGTAAAGGGCAAACAAGCCCCCTCAGGCCTCTTTCATAAAGCACTACTCCCATTATCGAGGACTCTACTTTCATGACAGAATCACGTCCCAAATGCACTGTCTCTTAATAACAACTCATTGAGGATTAGATTTCAGCATATAAATTTTGAAGTAACAGAAACATTCATACCATAGTAATGAGAAATGTAATAGAATTTTTATTCTACTGTTACAGGATCCTTGGGGTGTTGCTTCACCAGCCAGAAACCTCTGGGTCTGGTGGCACCTTTGTCCAAGTTTTGCACAGGCCCGCTGGGCACATTCTGCCCACTAGGGCTGCAGGCTACACTCAGCTCCTGCTACCAGCCTGGATCCCATGCCTGCCAAGAGTGAGCCAGGGGTGTAGCAGCTAGGGGTGTGCATGAATGTGGGCTCTAGCCACCGCACATAGGCAGGCATACTGGCTGCCACAGGCTGAGTAGCTCCAGGTGCCAGCATGGGCACTGGCTCCCTGCAAGGCTGTGGCTGGACCAGGTGTACCATAAGCAGGTTCCATGGCTGACACTAAAGAACGTGGTATGGTGCCCAGAAGCTTGGTGATGCTAGGAACCACAGAGCCCTAAAGAGGATGTCACAGCCCTGGCTCAGGGAGCTTCCAGGTCTGGGATCCCCAAAAAGCTGCAGCTCTTCTCCCCTTCTCTCTTCTCTCCTTGTTGCCTGCAATGTGGGATGCAAAAGTGTTTAAGGCCTGTTTGTGTTACAGCTCTTTTAGTGTTGCCATTCGGTGGGTTCTGAGTGCTTGTCCTGCATCCAGGAAGAATGAGGCAAACAGACAAATGGAGGGTAAGCAAAATGAAGAGGAGCTTTACTGAGCAATAGAACAGCTCAGACGAGACCCACAGTGGGAAGCTCCTCTCTGTAGCCAGGGTGTCTCAATGAGTGTTCAGCTATCAGCAGAGAGGGTAGTTTCCCTTGGCTAGGCAGGTCATTCTGATGAGTGTTCAGCTCTCAGCAGAGAGGGTAGCTCTTCTCTGCAGCTTGTCATCCCGTTGTCTCCTCAGCTCTCAGCAGACAAGGGATCTTAGGGTGGGCAGCCCCTCCCTGCAGCTGGTCATCTCAATGTCTCTTTGAGTCTGCCTGAGTCTTGGGCTTTAATGGATCTCAGAGGGGAAAACGTGTGTACCAATTGGTCCATGGGCAGCCATAGACGAGCCTGGAAAAAAACACCACAAATTCCCACTCCTGCCTCCTGCCACCATTCATGGCACCCAGGCTGTTTGTGCCAAGGGGTGCCGGTAATCCAGCACCGAGCTGCCCTCAACACCCCCTCAGCCTCCCTCCCGTGCTTGTTGGGACCCAAAGTCTGGAGGGGCTCAAGGCGGCAGGGGCATGGTCTGTAAATGCTTCTCTGAGCATGTGAAAAATTGGCAGGGCTGCAACAATGCTCAGGCTTGGCCCTGACTTTGCTCTGAGATCACAGCAGGCTGAGACAGCAGGGAGAAGTCAAGCCGAAGGAGCGGACAACCCCAAGCCTGCAGGGGCAAGAGGTGGCCTTCCCATGAGAGTTCAGAGATGTCTGGGTCCACAGTCGCAACTTAGGCAGCTGCAGCAGTGCCTGGGAGGGCGAGGCTCCTGCCTGCTCCCAGCTCTTCCTGGCTTTGTGGAGCAAAGCACTGCCCCAGGCCCAGCTCCATCTCGGGGTCCCTTCTTGCCCACTCCTCCATGCCCAAACATACTGCTTCCCTGCAGGCAGGTAACTCAGCCTGTCCCCATCACAGTGGTTCCCAGGGTGTCAGGCAAGGTGGAAGTGGTACGGTGACTCCAGCCAACCCTGCAAAAACAAATCCAACACTCCTGGGGCCAGCCTCGTGAGTCCTGGCTGCACCTTTGGCTAGATGCTTGTGGGTCACCAGGATGTGGCAGGGAGTGAGGTTGAGGCTGTGGTGGAGGCTCCTGGCCTGGGAGTGGGTCCTGCCCAGCTATTCAAGGGTGAGGGTGTCACAGTCCACTGTCTCAGAAAAGTGGGGCACAGGGGATCAACCACTGCCACTGCTGCTCCCACAGCCACTCCTGCCACCACAGCTAGCGACTCCCTGCTGCAGCCGGCTGATGGCAGTGGCTGCTCCGGGTGGCCTACTCCTGCCGCCTCTACTGATGACAAAAACTGAAGCCTTGAAAATGTGTATGATCCATTCAAGACTTCATTAGATATCAGCGCTGCAGCCACAAGAAGAAATTATTTTTCCTAAATTTATTTGTTTTAAAACAGTAATAGAAATTTTGTAAAATTATCAAAAGCAGTTATATTGCTTAAGTTACAAAAATAATATCTATTATATTTATTGTATGTCGATTGTAGTCCCACTATGGGAGCTAGGGTGCAGTGAGACATGTAGACAGAATGTACTAAAGGGCCCTTCACTTAAAGGCAATCATTACTTAAACGAAATGACAAAAACACTGCACAACAACCGTTGGCATAAAATAGATGTTTAGATTATTTATCATAAACTACATGTGCTCTTAGAAACTGGAAAATTTAATGGTTAAAGTAATCTGGACTTTGGATTTGAATTAATAGCTGAAGAGGTAGATAGAGGATCAAGGTGTGATATAGTTATGTTTTGGTTATGTAACCTTGAGAATTCCACCCTATTACCATATATACTTTTGAAATAACACTGAAATGACAATTCTTCATTTAATCTTTTCTAAAGCAGGAAGAATCTATTCTGAGCCCTGTGTCTGCCTAATACTCTAGTATCGGAGGAGCTGCCTCCTATGTTGGGAAGGGCAAGGCCCCAGTGTCAGATAAGCTGAATTCAGGTTATTTTCTTCTCATGAACTTTGCAGTCAGCACAGTAACTCAGTTTTGTTATATTCCCATTTGTAAAATTGTAAAATTGCCTTGCTAGTAAAATACATGATTATAATACATGCCACATAGTAGGTGCTCAAAAATGGACAATTTTAATCCCACATGACCAACAGAGCTATCATGTGCAGTGTACTCTGAAATTTAGGAAAGTTATTGAATATATGTAATAGACGTAGATTTTATAGTAAACATAACATTTAGTCTTCAGTCTAGTACTTCTTTCCATGTCCTAATTTCACAACTTTACCATACCCCAAAACTGATATGGAAAGTTGAAGCATACCATGTCCTCTGTGAAGAGAAGGAACTTAGAAATCTGCAATAAAATTTCAAAGTTGGTGGTGGTTAGACTTCGATGGGAAGTTTTAAACAATGCAGATTTTCTCTGGAGCAAATTATTGAAGTGGGAACTCTGCTAGAATTTATCAGCAACCTTCAGATATTTGACTCATGAATGAAAGACAGTGGGAGAAAATGATCGAGATGTGAGCACATGAAGAAATGGCCTTGGGCTTCCCTTGTCCTGCTCTTTTACCTTTGAGGTGTGGCTTGCTGATTATTTCTGCCCAAGCTGTTCTGTCATAAGGAGCCTAGTGCTCAAAGAAATTGGAGTAGGATCATAAGTATAAACCTAAGCTTTTGCTGGAAACACAACAAAAGGATGTAACCTCTTTAGAAATGTAGAGATCTATGAGTCTGGCTCATTCTCGACATTTTTATCTTGTAGAAAGTAGTGATGGTGGGCAAAGTCTCAGTTTACACCAAATAGGCCTAAGAAGACAGGCAAATATTTTACTTGTTAAGAAGATTCCCACACTTGACTGTTCATGTAGTCCAGATGGTGACTACACGGACCAAGAGACCAGTTTAAAAGCAAGGGGATTACCAACTATAACTCTGTATTCATAATTTTGTATCTCTGTATACCAAACTATTTTAAAAACTGTAATATCAACATTAAAATCAATAAAATAACCGCTTTAAAAAAGTTTAACTATGTATAATTACTAATTTGTCCAAATATTTCAAAAGGTTGTTGCTTTTTGCACCCCTTCTCATACAGAGGTAATGTGGGGTCCATGGCATTCCAAAATACATACATAGATGTATCCTTGCAATCTGTACTGATGTAATGCACACGCACACACACACACACTCTCATGGCATCAGCAAGTTATCATTATCTGGCCATTTAGGCCAATATCTGAAATGGAAATAATGTTACATCATTTCCTGATTCTGAATCTCTTCAGAGGTACTATTAGGCCTTCCAGTAAATGTGCATGCCAGACCAAAATAGAGACATGCAAAGCCAGTTCATGACTTATTTCCAGTAAGCAGAAATCTTACCTTTTAATTTCTCCAAATCACCGAGGGCAGTGCTCAGTGATACTGTACTGAAGATTTAGAGGAGTTGTCCAACAAGCAGCTACCCACACATGTTTTGAATTTCACAGATAAATAATTCAAAGTTTATCTGCGTACTTTCAAAGTTAACTTACAACCTCTGCCATATTCATGTTTTCATAACACTGCGGGAGTTTCCCAGGGAAGAACATATTTCTTCTCTGTTCCTATCATGAGGCTAGCATAAGTCAAATGAAAAACAAAACATTCAGAACTAAATTTGCGTAACTCGAACATTTATGTCATTCTTTAAGATATACAGTAGGATTATGTGGATTTAACATTATTGAGAATAAACATATATATTAAAATAATATTTAAGATCTTTTCTTCAACTGACTACTCCGCCTTCTTAAAATATGATCCATTTGGTCATGCTTCACACCATAGAGAGAAAGATACCTCACAGGTCACGTTGTAGGATGTTAACAATTATTTAAATATTATTTTTGATGATACAAAAAAAAAAAAAGAGCCAAAGAGCCAAGTTTTCAAACTGTTCTCTGAGTGTTAAGAATCCTGATTTCAATACCACCCTACTAATGGCTCACTCATTGGTTCTGCCCAAGATAAACAATCATTTTTTTATTCACCAACAAACAAAATGTTTACACTATGAAAAACTTACCTACTTCTGGCATTACTGTTTGTATCAGCCTATGTGTGCATAACTCTCAAACAGCTACATTTAGTCGACCTCTGCTAACCTAATATAGAGCTTGGCTTTGGAGAGAAATATCTAGAGGGTGGTTAGCTTAAGTTTTCACTTTTTACTAGTGTTTGTGCTTTCTGTGGATGCTGTGTAGTACAGCAGGAAGAACATTGTTTTTGACATTAGTAAGAGCTAAGTTTGAATTCCTATGCTGTTTAGCACAGACAAACAATTTTTAACTCAGTCTCTTCATCCATAAGATGGGGACAATAGCATCTGTCTCCTTATTGAGACTATGAAATGTGACTAAATATGTGGGAGAACATACGAGCAACAGAGTACTCAGAGACTCAATAATTGATACCTATCATTCTTGTTAAGAACTTTCTCACTGCCTGAAAAGTATATATGCTAATAAAATACATTTAAAATTGTATTATTTAGCATTCAACCCTTTAATCTGCTGATTACTGAGTATGAATCGTACTCTTATGAAAAACCGAGGTTTGCGTGAGCCAGTAGAATGGAGAACTTGATCTTGTGTGTCTCACTATTTCATCTCATCTCTTTTATAGTTCTTCACTTTTGTCTTTCTACAAATAGCTGACAAAGCACAAATTGAGTCTGTTGACAATATCATTGATGTGATGTTTCCCCAGCTATGATAACCTATAACCAGAGAAATTATATCATCCTGAAAATTTCATTTCATTTAATTGGCAGGTGGAGCACTTAAGTCATTTGTCACCAACCTTTTTAGAATTTGATAGACATTTGAGGGCACTGAGGTTATCTAACAGAAAAAAGAAACATCATTCATTTGAATTTTTTTAAACGTAGTCACAGAAAGCCTTGGTTAACAATTATTCTTTTAATATTGTTGACATTTATTATCAACAGCAAATCATATCTTGAAATTAAATTGGTTTGAATAGAAAAAATAATTTACAAGTTTTACTTTGTAGATACAATTTCTGGCATAACACTCGAAATCTATTTATAATGTTTTCTCTCTAAAAACACTTATATTTTTAGTTTTCCCATTCTTTTTTATTATCGTGGAAGATACTGTGGCAATTTCTCAAAGACCTAAAGACAGAAATACTATTCAACCTAGTAATCCCATTACTGGGTTATATACTCAAAGGAATATAAATCATTGTGTTATAAAGACATATGTATGTGTATGTTCACTGCAGCACTATTCACGATAACAAGGACATGGATTCAACCCAAATGCCCATCAATGATGGACCGGATAAAGAAAAGGTGGTACATATATACCATGGAATACTGTGCAGCCATAAAAAAGAACAAGATCATGTTCTTTTCAGGGACATGGATGGATCTGTAGACCATTATTCTTAGCAAACTAATGCAGGAACAGAAAACCAAATACTGCATGTTTTCCCTTACAAGTGGGGGCTAAATGATGAGAGAACATGGACACATAGAGGAGAATGGTACACACTAGGGCCTTTTGGACGGTGGAGGGTGCGAGGAGGGAGAAGATCAGGAAAAATAACTAATGGATTCTAGGCTTAATATCCAGGCAGTGAAATAATCTGCATGGCAAATCCCCATGACACACATTTACCTATACAACAAACCTGCACATCCTGCTTATGAACTCATGAACTTAAAATAAGTGTTAAAAAATAAAAAAACATTATATCACGTAAAAACCATTATCTGAAATTGATAAATAAATCAACAATATTTGGGCTGGTCCTGGGGATTTAAAACCATGAGTCTGGATGAAGAAAGCAAAAATTGTTCTAAATACCCAGGCCTCTGTTCCAGTTTAGCAGCTTAAAAGGAAATCCAGAAATATTTGTAAAGAGCATGTAGCTGGAAGTACATGCTGATCTTGTTTTTTTTTATTGCAAACAAGCCAAGCCCACAGAAAAGTGCTAACATGTTCATATTTCTCAGTTTGGAAGATAAGCTATTATGATAACTTTTTCTCACATATTTAGATTTATAAAAAGTTAACTTTTTCTTTAATTGAATCTGGACAGTAAATTAAAAACAAATAAAAAAGAAAAATGTAAAATTAAACTCTATATTTTACATTTTAAATAGTTTAGATTTTTTTAAGTTGACTAATTTTAGTCACCCATTCATGTCTTTGCTTTTTATTATATTTATCTATCTCTGTTTTATACATATAATGCATAGATGAATACATGTTAACATGCAGTGTGTGTATATATACATTATGTATGTTTGTGTGTGTATATATATGAATATATATGTTACAGTTTGGCTATGTCCCCACCCAAATCTCATTTAGAATTGTAACCCCCATGGTCTCCACGTGTCCAGGGAGAGACCTCCTGGGAGGTAATTGGATCATGGGAGCAGTTTCCTCCATGCTATTTTCATGATAGTGAGTGAGTTCTCACAAGATCTGATGGTTTTATAAGGCAGTTTTCCCTGCTCTTGCTAGCTCTCTGTTTCCTCCCACCATGTGAAGAAGGTCTTTGCTTTCCCTTTACCCTCCACCATGATTGTAAGTTTCCTGAGGCCTCCCCAGAGCCATGCGGGACTGTGAGTCAATTAAACCTCTTTTTTTTTTTTAATAAATTACCCAGTCTCAGACAGTTCTTTATAGCAGTGTGTAAACAGACTAATACAGTAAATTGGTACCAAGGTATAAAGAGACCCAAAAGTGTGAAAGTGACTTTGAAATTGGGTAACGGGCAGAAGTTGGAACAGTTTGAAGGACTCAGAAGACAGAAAAATGTGGGAAAGTTTGGAACTTCCTAGAGACTTGTTGAATGGTTTTGACCAAAATGCTGATGGTGATATACACAATGAAATCCAGGCTGAGGTGGTGGGAACTGGACCAAAGATCACTATTGCTATGCTTTAGCAAAGTGACTGGTGTCATTTTGTCCCAGCCCTAGAGATCTGTGGAAGCTTAAACTTGATGGAGATTATCTGAAATTGGAACTTAGTTTAAAAGGAAGTAGAGCATAAAAGTTTGTAAAATTCGCAGCCCAACAGTGGGGATAAATCTAAGCCTGCTGCAGAGGTTTGCGTAAGTAAAGAGGAGCCAAATGTTAATCACCATGACAATGGGGAAAATGGCTTTAGGGCATGCCAGAAGTCTTCATGGCAGCCCCTCCCATCACTGTTCCAGAAACCTAGGAGGAAAGAAAATGATTTCATGGACTGGGCCCAGGGTCTTGCTGCTTTGTGCAGTCTTGGGACTTGGTGTCTTGGGTCCCAGCCATGGTTAAAAAGGGCCAAGGTACAGCTCAGACCATTGATTCAGAGGGTGCAAGCCCCAAGCATTGGCAGCTTCCACGTGGTATTGGGCCTGTGAATGCGCAGAAGTCAAGGACTGAGGTTTGGGAGCCTCCACCTAGATTTTAGAGGACATATGGAAACACCTGGATGTCCAGGCAGAAGTCTACTGCAGGGGCGATACCCTCATGGAGAACCTCTGCTAGGCAGTGCAAAGGGGAAAAGTGTGTTTGGAGCCACCACACAGAGTCCACAATGGAGCACTGCCTAGTGGAGCTGTGAGAAGAGGGCCACCATCCTCCAGACCCCAGAATGGCAGATCCACTGACAGCTTGCACTGTGAGCCTGGGAAAGCCACACTCAACAGGTGCAGAGCTTCCTAACGCCATGAGAGCCCAGCCTTTGCATCAGTGTGCCCTGGATGTGAGACATAGATTCAAAGGAGATTATATTAGAGCTTTAAGATTTAATGACTGCCCCTTTAGACTTTGGACATGCATGGGGCCTACAGACCCTTTGTTTTGGCCAATTTCTCTCATTTGGAATGAGAGCATTTATCTAATGCTTGTCCTCACACTGTATCTTGGAAGTAACTGACTTGATTTTGATTTTACAGGCTCCTAGGTGGAAGGGAGTTGCCTTGTCTCAGATGAGACTTTTTACTTGGACTTTTAATTTAATGCTGGAATGAGTTAAGGCTTTAGGGGATTGTTGGGAAGGCATGATTGTGTTTTGAAATGTGAGCACATGAGATTTGGGATGGGCCAAGGGTGGAATGATATGCTCTGGCTCTGTGTCCCCACTCGAATCTCATCTTGAATTATAATCTTCATAATCCCCACGTGTTGAGGGAGGGAGCTGGTAGGAGGTTATTGGAACATGGGGGTGGTTTTCTCCATCCTGTTCTCATAATAGTGTGTGAATTCTCATAAGAACTGATGGTTTTATAAGGCAGTTTTCCCTGCTGTTGGTAGCTCTCTCTTTCCTGCTGTCATTTGAAGAAGGTCTTTGCTTCCCCTTCACCTTCCACCATGATTGTAAGTTTCCTGAGGCCTCCCCAGCCATGCAGAACTGTGAGTCAATTAAACCCCTTTTCTTTATAAATTGCCCAGTCACTGGCAGTTCCTTATAGCAGTGTGAAAATGGACTAATGCAATATACATATACACATATGTATATAAATGTCTGTGTATATATACATACATACATATATGTGTGTGTGTGTATATATATACACACACACATGCATGCACATATAGTATTTGGCCAGCCTACCTCTGTATTAAATTGGCAGAAACTAAGGCTCAAAATAATACATTAAGTTCTTCAATATGCAGAAGCTTCCAATTTCTAGCTGAGATATGAAGTCACTAGTAGTCAGGACACTAGATTTCTTTTCTCTGCCAAGAACTTTAAAAAAAAACAGTTCTCCCTACACTCAATATAAAATATTAACATACCTACCATATTAGAAATCTTTCTTATGTTCTATCATTTTATCTAGATAGTTTAACATGTCTTTGCCAGTTCTAGGTAATTCTATATTTACTTTTTG
The DNA here is from genome assembly GCF_009828535.3 of Hylobates moloch. NCBI lineage: Eukaryota > Metazoa > Chordata > Mammalia > Primates > Hylobatidae > Hylobates > Hylobates moloch. The sequence continues at coordinate 21,397,181 of NW_026652291.1, forward strand.
AGGAGCTAAGCTTGGGAAAGAATAAAGATCAGTTTTTGCTTATGTGTGTGCACGCACACGCACACACATTATCTCAAAAGAAAAGCAAAAAGTTTCAATTTTTATAAAAAAGGAAATTTTATGAAATTAATTCTGATTCTACCATTGCTTTTTCAAAACTTCTAACCCAACAAAGAGCAAAAATCAATCTTTCATTCTTCTCAATATAGTTGGAATAAACTAAATTTAAAATAGATTAGTACATGCTGACTTTCTTCTGACAGTTGAAGAGGCTGAGTTTAAAGGGCACCTAAGAGTCTACATTAAGAGACTCCTTGAAAATCTTTCCTTCAAAGGCTTCTGTGGACTCTTCAGGATGAATTTTGACTATATCTCCTCATATATAACTACACAAACCATGCACTACCTAGCCCTCTCTGAGACATTGTTGACTTGAGTCCAAATTCATGTACACTAGTCTTTCCAATTTTAACTCTTACTGCTATACACTTCCTTTCACTTATTGAGTCAATTCTTCCTGAGTATCTCATTCAGTTCCCAGGGAAGCATTTATTGGTTACTGCAGCGTGCTATGATCCTTTCATTTTTCTGAACTTTAATAGTACTTGCTGTTAAAGCCATTCTTATCATTTTAATGACAGTCTTCCCATATTGTTTGAAATGTGAAATACTTTGATCTGCTGAGTAACTCTTTCCTCCTAATGTAGCTCTTGATGCATAGTCGACCCCTACTAAGTATGTATTGAAGGAATAAGGCCTTTGTGACTAAGCTTACATATTCAATCACCACTGATTCCCCCAGGCAGTCAGTTGCTTATATTTCTCTTTATATAACATTTTAACAGTCAGACACTTATCAAATATTTTTAAATTTTTTCTATATACTAGACACAGGTAAAGCATTGAGGAACAAAAAGTAATACGATAAACCTGCTCTTGCACAATTTAAATTATTTACAGTACAAAAATATAGATAACTTTTTTTTCCTGTGCTCAAATAGCAAACTTTATTTTATTATTATTATTATTATTATACTTTAAGTTTTAGGGTACATGTGCACAATGTGCAGGTTTGTTACATATGTATCCATGTGCCATGTTGGTGTGCTGCACCCATTAACTCGTCATGTGCTGCACCCATTAACTCGTCATTTAGCATTAGGTGTATCTCCTAATGCTGTCCCTCCCCCCTCCCCCCACCCCACAACAGTCCCCGGAGTGTGATGTTCCCCTTCCCGTGTCCATGTGTTCTCATTGTTCAATTGCCACCTATGAGTGAGAACGTGCGGTGTTTGGTTTTTTGTCCTTGCAATAGTTCACTGAGAATGATGGTTTCCAGTTTCATCCATGTTCCTACAAAGGACATGAACTCATCGTTTTTTACGGCTGCATAGTATTCCATGGTGTATATGTGCCACATTTTCTTAATCCAGTCTATCGTTGTTGGACATTTGGGTTGGTTCCAAGTCTTTGCTATTGTGAATAGTGCCGCAATAAACATACGTGTGCATGTGTCTTTATAGCAGCATGATTTATAGTCCTTTGGGTATATACCCAGTAATGGGATGGCTGGGTCAAATGGTATTTCTAGTTCTAGATCCCTGAAATATAGATAACTTTTTAAAAGCAAGTTCAAAAGTAAGCTAGTTTTACTAAATGATAATTCTATGAAGATAATAAAATGGATTATGAGATACAGTTTTACTGCAAATCATTAGGGGATTACCTTAGCTGAGTTTTTATGAAGGTCTTTCTGAGCAAGTAATATATGAGTGGAATCAGGGATGATAAGTAAGAGCCAGCCATGTGTAGACCTATGAAACAATAGTGTAGGGAAAGCAAAAAACAAGTGGATTTTCCCTGAGGCAAGAAAATGTTTAACAGGTTTGACGCACAGATTGTGAGCAACTCTGGCTAGGCCATAGACCTGGCATAAAGAGGGAGATAAAAGAGACATCGTGATAGACTCTGCGACATCTTTTGTCCAGGATAAGAATCAAGACCTTATACTGATGACAGAGAAAAGCCAATGGAATGTGTTAAGCAAGGGAGTTGCATGGTGTGTTTTACTTTTGCAGTGTCACTACACTCTTATTTGTAGAGTGAGCTGTAGTGGAAGCAAGATTGAGCCCAAGAAATCAGTTTAGTGGCTGTCATAGCAATCCTAGCAGAATAATAATGGTGACTCAGAATGAGGTGGTCTTAAGGGGAAGTTGAGTAGTGGTCATATTTATGACATGTTTTAGAGTTAAAGTCAGCAGAGTGCGCTGATGGATTGGAATTGAAGGTAGAAAGAGGGAAATCAATATGGGCTCTTTTCACACCTAGTGTCTAACGGTGGCATTAACTGAGATGAAGGAGATTGGAAAGGTACAGAGTTACGGGGTGAATGAAGGAACTTTTTACATTGCTTTGAAACCACATGACATTGGAATCATTCCACACAATAGGATAAGCTCCTAGTGGGCAAGGATTATGCTTAATTCCACCTTGATAAAGGTAGAATGCCACGTGCTTCAAAGACTAAGCTTTGAACTTGTCTTTCAAGTTCTGACTCAGATATCAGGTCTTTTGTTATGAAATGTGGATAATATTGGCTACAAAAAAAATTGTCCTTAGGAATTTAGACAACAAGTGTTTGGGGAGCACCAAGGACAGTGCCTGTCCTTTGCAGGTACTTAAAAAATGACTTTTATCTTTCTTTGTTATTTCAGTAACTAGCCTAATATCTTTTATATAACAGGAACCTTTTCCATGATATAATTACAGAAATATAGATGCTGGCACAAACATTTAATTATAGATAAAGAGTGCAGTAGGATGGCATTCACTTTTTTCCTCCTTGTAAGTTTAACACTCAATACTTTTATGTGCAAGCGTTGTGCCCAGCACTGGAAAGATGCCACAATGTGTTGGGTTGGAAAAATTAGATGCCTAGAGTAACCCTTATATGTGGTCCAGGAGCCTGTTTTCTCAGCCTCACAAACGCCTCATTGCCTTATACCTGTGGATTCACTTTCATTATTCTCCCACTAATAAGTCCCCGGATCAGGAGCAAGAAAAGGAGGATATGATGAAAACTGTGCCCAGATGAACTTGCTGGTGTGCTTTCTGTTTGGAAAGTCCGTGCAAGGAAGTAGGATGATGGGATCATTCACCTGATGATTTCAGGAACAACATATATCTTTCTGATCATCTTCCCAAATGCTGTATATGAACAGAACAAATATCAGTTACACTAGAGCTAAAGGTGATTGGGATTAATTATGAGGACTTAGGAGTCACTAAGCTGAATTGAGAGAGTTGAGTGTTAGCAACAGGGTTGCAGAGATTACTTGAAGCATAAAGGCCAGTGGCCATAACAAAACCAACACCAGCAGCAGCAGTGAAACCACGTCACACCACATCTTGGATAGAATTGTATCTCAGAAAAGATATTTTTAAGTCCTAACTAGGAGTACTTGTGAATGTTACCTTATTTGGAAATAAGGTCTTTGCCGATGTAATCAAGTTAAGAAGAGGTCAGGCTGGGCACGGTGGCTCACGCCTGTAATCCCCGCACTTTGGGAGGCCGAGGCGGGGAGATCATGAGGTCAAGGGATCGAGACCATCCTGGCCAACATGGTGAAACCCCCTCTCTACTAAAAATACAAAAATTAGCTGGGCGTGGTGGTGCTTGCCTCTATTCCCAGCTACTCAGGAGGCTGAGGCAGGAGAATCCCTTGCATCTGGAAGGGAGAGGTTGCAGTGAACCGTGATAGCGCCACTGCACCCCAGCCTGGTGGCAGAGTAAGACTCCATCTCAAAAAAAAAAAAAAAAAAAAGAAGTCATACTGTTTTAGGGTGGCCCAAGTTCAATGACTGATGTCATTATTAGAAGAGGAAAATTTGGAGACAGAGATAAGAGATATAAAGAAAAGGAAGCCTAGTGAAGACAGAGGCCAACATTGGAGTGATTAATCTACAATCCGAGACACACCAAGGATTATGGTAACCATCAGAAACTAGGAAGAGACAAGGAAGGATTCAACCCTAGAGATTTCAAAGCATGTGTGGCCTGGCCAAGACCTTGATTTTAGACTCTTAGCCTCCAGAACTGTAAGAGAATACTTTTCTGTATGCTAAGCTATTCAGTCTGTAGTACTTTAACAGCCCTAGGAAACTAATACATATAGCGCTGAAGAAGTGTCACACAGGATAAATCAGGCATTGTCAACATACTTACAATCTATTCATGAACACATTTAAACAACAGATGGATAAATGGATGGATAGACAGATGCATGATATAGATAATACATATATAAAATATATTTTAAGGCAATAAGTCACCAGTCTATGTTATATATTGTTTTACTGTTCAGGTTAAGTGTACAAGAATGTTACTATGAGAAATTCCTGGGACAAAATAGAGAGGCAGAAACACTGAGAAAGCCATCAGATCACAATGCAGGTCTGACCCCAAGTAAAGAAGAAAAAAAGGGAAGAAAAGAAAATACCTTAGATAGAACCTCCTTAAATTGTTTTGCAAACTAAAAAAAGTCGAGAAATGTCACTGGGAGTCCTCAAGCCAAAGTCACCTGGACGAATTTGCCATCTTTCAGGAATGCTTCTGTGTTAGTATCTTTCCACATTCAGCATTGGCTGGGAGTAGTCCATGGGAAGGATGACGTCAGCACAAATGCAGTGATAAATTTCAGACCATAGCACTGAGGACTGTCAGTCAATTACTTTATGGTACTTGGAAAACTGAGGACTGTCAGTCAATTACTTTATGGTACTTGGAAAACTGAGAGCTGTGTCCTCATGGTTACTTGAGGTGGAATAATAATATACTGGGAGAAAAAAGCTCTAACATTAACTTTGTAGACCTGTCAGCAATTTTGTGCCCACCGTTTGTATGGAATGATTTTTTAGATGTTGTTACCATCCTTAACGTGTCCAAACAGAAGGGGTTGGGATAGTGAAAAGGGGGTCAGGGAGAAAGTGGAAGGTTCAGGTTGTTAGCCAGAGTCTCTTTATGACTTTTTCTATTTATATATCTTTCTTATATAAGATGTATAAAGTACTTTTCGTGGAGGGAATTAAGATATCATTGTTGGGAGAAAAAAACAATTTTTAATCTATTTTTTCAGTGTTGTAGCAGCATTGACACTATTTCAGTGTATCATTCTCTCTCTTGTCCTGTCTAATTCTGGGGAACTCCAATGTGAGTGTTGAAAATAGATTTTTCCAGGCCCAATAATGCCATTCCTTCCGCTTTTATTTCTCACAAATTTTGTGTTTCTCTCAGCAGGCATTTACATTATTCTAACATCAGCATTCATATTGTTTTCTGTGACATCCCTTAGGTGGTCTTATTTCAGGTCAGCAAACATTTCCTGGGGACCTGATATGCACTGGACACTGAGCTAGCATGTAATGATTTCACAGAGAAAATATGTAGCCTCTGGTCTTAAGAAGTTTGCAGATAAGTGGTAGACATTGAAAAGAGCAATTTCAGTGTACTGTGATAGCGCCAGGTTAAAAGTAGTTCCAGGTGTGTTTGAACACAAAGATGAGTAGTCAAATAAGCCTGGGCTGGGGAGTGGAGGGCTGGTTACCATGCTAAACTCCCTGGTGGCAAAGGGGTTTACATATCTAATTTCCTCAGTCATGGACTTAACCTGATGTGCTGCTTCAGTTTAACCCTCCTCCTTTCTGCCTCCAGCAAGTGGTTTGGGCGTCTGAATTATCATTAATGATTTAGTGGTATAAACTGTTAAAATAAAAAATCATACTTGTTGCTTCATTTATGTCTGAAGTAGGCCAGAACATCTAAAAGTGAAGATATATCCATACGCAAGCAATGTATAAAGTGACTCAAGTCGTAAAACTACTTAATTGTGGAGAAAGCACACAATTAAACCATGGATTAAGCTCCAAAGCTTACTCTTTATATAAATTGTTTGGAATTCACAATACAATTTTCCCATAGAAAGCAAAGCTATATATTACCAGGCTAGTCCATGAAAGTCTAATTAGCTTATAATGTAGCTGGTACATTATATATTTCTCATGAAAATCATTAAAATCATATTATTCACCAAAAATCGGAAAGATTGAATATCCAATAATGGTGGCTTAATAAAATAAATTTTGTTTTAGCTAATTAGCTGCATAATAGAATGCTGTAAAGCCACTGATGATTACGCTGCAGAAGAATATTTGCAAACCTTATGAGTTTTCTGATTTAAAATATTAGGCAATACAAAGACATAAAAAGCACAATACAAAAGTTTTTTTCTTATTATCCCACCTTCAAGAATCATCCAGTATTAATAGTTTAGCATGCATTCCAGACTTTTTAAAATAAAACTATTAATATAAATGAAAAAAATTTTAATGACATAGAATTAATAGACATGTAGGTATATTTAGTTGTATTTTTTAAACCCATGACAGTAATACCAAAAATATTTAGTCCTAGTTTGAAAATGGGTAATTCATATTTTATTTTACATTTTTTCTTTTCTGGATTTATTTTATATGTTTATTTGTGACTTTCTAAAGTTTCAGAATTTTCGAACTCTTTTCCTTCAAGAGTTGGCTTCAGTGTTACTCTCCAGAGTAACTTCGCCTGAACAATATTTATGAAAATAACTATTCCTCCTTTTCCATCATTTTTGCCATGGTGATATCCCTCTTAATATGCTTTATCTCATAGCATATATCAACACTTAGCATATTATATACCTGTTTATTTAATGTTATCTCTCTTACACTGGAATGTGCATTCTATGCAAGCAGAGGTTATATCTGTTTTGATTATTGCCTTATTTCCAGCAACCTAGACAAGTGCTTGGAATGTAGAAGGCACATAATAAATATTTCTAAAAGAATTATCAGTTGCAAACGAATGACTATATAATTAGAAAAATGCTATGTTTTCAAACTGTGTGTATATAATAAGCATGCTATTTTAACTCCAGCTATTCAAACAGCAACAAAAAAACCACAAATGGGATAAAAATATAGTCTTATTGATATTAAACATTGGTCATGAAGAAGAGTATTTAATTAGGAAAACAGAACAACATAGAAAGCTTCCTTTAGATTCTGATGTGGCCTTTTAAAATACTTAAATATTTTCTGGATGGTGGGTACCAACTCTGTTTACTGACTTTTTAAAAGGTATGCCCCCCACTAGGTCATCATTCTATTATTAGCATAATTCATATGCATTGTATTATAGTTATGATTTTATATATTTGGCTCAAAAAATAGAAGGTAAGGTAAGAGTAATTGAAGAGGAGGCAAAAGGAGCAGCGTGTGCTGAGAGACTTTTGAGAAGTTCTTGGACGATATTTGAATGATCTGATGTAACCAAATGAATCATTTGGGATACTAATACATTATTGGATTAAATCAACAAAACTTTATTTTTCACTCAAGCTGTGTGCATCAAAGATTGGAACGGGCTCTCCTCCATGTTGTCTTTGTCCATTAAAGAGGACCCAAGCCCAAGAGTCCCTTCTTTCTCTGACATAGAAAAAAAAAAAAAGGCCTTTGCCAATGAAAAAGTATGCACTGGTTCTCTAAAGCTCTTTTTAGTAGGTGACACCTGTCACTTCTATTTATATTCTATTTGCCAATGCCAGGCACATGATCAAGAACAAATTTCATGAGGTGGGAAAGGCCAATCTACCCTATCCCCAAAACGAGAGCAGTAATCAAATATTTGTGGACAGCCCTAATGACTGCGCAGCAGAAGAATGAGAAAGACTTTGTATGTGAGAAATTGCATGCTTTAAAGGAAAAGAAAGAGCACATTTAGCATCATCACTATTCCTCCGTCTGCGTTGGAACTAATAAAACACTTGAATATGCTTCCTCAAATCAAGCAATGATGGAGCTTCCTTATTTACAATACAGCATGAGCTATGGGTCTGAGGAAGAATAGTCAATACATTTGTCATGGTGACATTTAACTGTGTATTTGCATATTTTATTTTTACATGTTTCAGATACATCCTATTCTCAGCTACATACAACAGTATGATGAATAAGTAAATATAATTATAGCTTTAATAGTAATACTATTGGTATCTCTAGCCATGAATTAGAAGCATAATGAGAGCAATGTGTCCTATTGATTTCAAGCACTTTACATCTTTAATAACAAGAAATGACAGGGCATCAAAACTTATAATGTGCTATACTTACTGGTAAGTAACTTGAACTTAAAAGGATTCTGTAGATGAATTTGCTTTCAAACTTCAGTTATTACTATCTTCAAGTAATTTGCCTATTATTAGCTAAATCTAGCAATCATTAGTCTAGAAACCGAGGTATAACGGACACTTCTCTGATTTCTGTGATTCTTAGTTGCCAACATTAGCCACTCTATTTCCATCTTTCCCTTTATTATAATGTGCTAATACATTAGTTTGCTCCCTCTGGGTGTAAATACAATGCAGCTTTTAACTCTGTTTATGGGTTACAGGAACACACATCCTGCCAAAAGATTTCACATTGAGCTACAAATTACTAATCACCGAGTCATTTTTTCCATTTCATTCTTCTCCTTGTGTGGACAGAATTAGTGTGAGGATCCCATTAGCAACGGTGCCATTACAGGCAGAGTATTTTTTTAAATAAGAAGTCAAACCAAACAATTTCTATAGTGTCCAAGAATAAATGTATATTTAAAAAATCTGTATAGGTTATTTTTATCGTGAAAAGTAAATAACATTTAGAAACTTAGCGGGGTTTTTGTGTGGGTGTTTTTCTTAACTTCCATAGCTAAAGAAATATATTAGATATAAAAATACAGAATGGAGGCCAGGCGCGGTGGCTCATGCTTGTAATCCCAGCACTTTGGGAGGCCGAGGCGGGCGGATCACGAGGTCAGGAGATCGAGACCACGGTGAAACCCCGTCTCTACTAAAAATACAAAAAATTAGCCGGGCGTGGTGGCGGGCGCCTGTAGTCCCAGCTATTCGGAGAGGCTGAAGCAGGAGAATGGCGTGAACCCGGGAGGCGGAGCTTGCAGTGAGCCTAGATTGCGCCACTGCACTCCAGCCTGGGCGACAGAGCAAGACTCCGTCTCAAAAAAAAAAAAAAAAAAAAAAAATACAGAACGGAATCAAAAGTAGCGAATTTACGAGGAGTACAGAAAGAATTTCAAAGAAATGTTCTATTTGCCTCTTTGGTAAATTTAGAGATCACTTCTCCTTTCTATTTTAGGACAAAGAAATTATTTTTAGTTGCATGCACATTATTATTTTAAATATTTTAAGTGTTTAATTATTTAATTATTTTTGACTTTTGAGAAAATAAAAAGAATCAAGCAACATAGATTTTCAGTGCTTATTTCTCTTTATCTGAAATACATTTGAAGCAATGCATTAAGCTTTGTTGACTTGAGGTTTTAAAAGGCTACAGTACATATTCTTTGTCCAAAAAAAAAAAACTTTCCTTAATAGGTCAACTTGTTTAGCTAGACATATCTAATTTATCTGTAGAGTGTACAAGTTGGTACAGAGCATGTAACATATCCCCGGCACTTCCCTAGGCACAGCACAAACTGTAATTTCTGCCCTCGTGAAGCTGACATGCAGGCTTGGCAGACAATGTGCAAAATTAACAGTATGAGAGTCAGCTGGTAGGAAAGGAAGATGTGCGATCTGTGGCAAGTACAGGGGATCCAGTGGCAATTTTAAAGTAAAGACATCATGGTACAGGGCAATGGAATCATGAGCTGAAAGTGAGGAGGATCTGAGCCATGGGCAAACCAGGGAACAGGCCAGGCATGAAGGAGGAATGGCTAATACGAGACACTAAAGCACCAGCATGAAGTGTGGGTTCTATTTGCATTGAGAGGGCCCAGTGTGGTTGGGGCAGAGGTGAGAGAAAGACTAGTAAGAGATGAGCAGGATTCTTCCATGTGGACCTGTTTCTTCTAGCATCCCAATAAGCTCTTTGGAAAATTGTGCAGAAAACAAACAAACATGAAATGAATGCCGCATCTTTACCATGAATCCTAATTCCAGAGGTGGACGGTGTGGCACCGTTTACCAGAACTTCAAGGCAGAGCCTTAGTTGCACACACGACTTCCAGGTAATACCTAGGAGTGTTTAAGTATATACAGGTGTCCAGAAGAAGACAGAATGAGAAGGATAATGATACCTATGGTACACCACGTTTATTCCTTTTATCCATAAAGTCAATTTTTTAAAAGTCATTTTACAAATGAGAACAAAAAAAATTGGAGAATCAGGAACTTTCCTATTTGTGTACTGGGAACTCTTGAGCTGGGACAGTCACCCTTGTCTTTCTGCCTCTCCACTTTGCCTGACACTTTCCAGTGTATGGTAAAGTCCCTTACCTGTCAGTTTCACATAAGAGACAGTCTGGTATAATGGATGAATTAATTCAAAAGTGAGGAAGATAAGAAAATACTCTGTCTAGGGTCATAAGCAGTATCAGCATGACGGAATAAATAAAAAAAAAAACAGAAAGGAATAGTTAGCTACAAAGAATATATGAAGCTTGAGCTGCTTATTGGAAGAATGGGCAGAGACAAAAAGATAATTATTGCTATAATGCAGTGGCTGAAAATGAGTTGTTGTGGGTTTTGAGGAGCACTAGGAAGGGGCAAATAATGTTAGCATTTGTTTGCAAGAGAAATAAAGGTGGTATGATGCTAGAGATCACAGATGAATGAATTGAAGTTTTCTAGCAAAGCAGAAACTGAGGTCTGGCCTTGAACCTTTGTTACTAACTCAGCCTCCAATGTAAGCACTTTAACCTGAACAGGTTTGTATACACTGGCTTCAAATTAATGAAATAATTGTGGTCATTAAGGTATGCATCAGTTAATGTCTTTATAGACTTAAGGTGGTATAAAATGTACACAAAGTGCTAAACAATGGTAGATTTAATTACTTTCCAGACAGACAATTTTAAAAATCTAAAGCAATATTGGGTTTTTATGGTGCAATTGCCTTTCCATTCAAGATTTTGTTTTGTTTTCATTATCCTTGGAGTTTATGAGAATCCCATTAATGGAAAAGAGCTGTTAAAAGCTAGGATGATTTTTTTTTTTCCAAGCAGTGCAGATCTATTAGCACCTTCTAATTTTGTATGAACAAGGAACAAAAAACAGGTAGAGCATCACCATTTTATGTTTATTGTATCTGGATTAGCTTTCTAACCAAAACTCTTGTTTTCCTTCCAAATCTCCATTGATGTGCCCAGGGCGATTTTGTCTTCAAGAAAATGGAATCATCCTGTGGTGATCAGACATGCTTATTGGACAAATGTACTTAAAAGGTTTTTTGGGGTTAACTTTTCCAGGTGAGAAGGAAGGAAAAAAGAAAGTTTTCTGGGGGAATGCATTCTGATGTATTGCTAATTGTCTTCCAGTTTATTGGGAGAAAGGAAAACATCAAGGTAATTTAAGAACTATTATTATTATTATTACTTTACAAAAAGAAAATGGATAACTCAGTGGAACCTAGGGAACTAGGAATTGGAATTTAATGTACATTTTCAGTAGATGGCTTACTCGAAGACTGTAATCATCTTCAATTTACTAACTTTTCCATGATGCCTTTGATGGATACTATATTGTCTGAGAATGGTCCTCTATGATGCCTCTTTATCGCTACTGATGGACTGAATAAAAATTATATAATTACTGGTGATGGAAATAGAACAATATTATTTTCTTCCTGCCAGGTGAAAAGAAAGTTAATGCACTGTTAAATATATCTGTTCAAAGTTATGCTGCCATGAAGAAAATAATTATTTTATCAGACTATATATTATTTTCGTGCAGTATTTTCAGTATCTGTGTGGACATTCTGCTACTATAAATTAATTAGGAATGGTGATCCCTTCTTAAGGTAAATGCTAATGGCCAACATGATGCTATCCCTCCTAGTTACTTCTTCAAGGAGTGAACAGTAAGAGCTGTAAATATCGTTTTTTATAAAACAAGATAGACAGAAGTATTTTCATATGATGGTATGATTCCTTTGTCAAGCATGCCTCCATTTTGTTACATACTTTATATAATTTATTAGATCACGTTTATGCAATGATGCCAACAAGACTATCATAGCAAGTCTTGTTGGAAGGAAGATATTTGGTACCATGTTTCCAAATTGATTCAGTTATAGTTTATCATTTATTTATATACATGTATTATTATCTTCAAGTATTTTCTACTACTTCCCTTAAGCTCAGTCACAGGACAAAATATCTGGGAGGAAAATATGTTGCACTCTAAATTGAAGTTAATTGCATTTCTCATACTTTATACCTGCAAAAACCCACAAAGCAACTGGACTCTTACCCTACTGATTATCATAACTATGGGGATTATCAGTGGTTATAAATGACTGAAAAGGTTTGCCGAATTTTACTTAAGCTGAAATTCAAGACACATACTAAATCCTACCCATAAGGACTCATAGCCTCGAGAATGACTTTAATGTGGTCAGCTAAAGCCTTATTTATTTTTTCCTTAAAGGTGATTAGCTGTTAATAAGCCAAGAAATCTCTGCAAACATGTACTACCTCACTCTGTGGATTGGTGCATTTATTTTGGTTTGTGTTGAGTTTGTCCTTGCATTTATAATTTAAAAATTAATATGAATGAAAAGAAACAACAAATCAGAACTATGCTTTGATAATTAAAAGTATCATCAAAAACAGCCAGGCACTGTAGCTCATGCTTGCAATCCCAGCACTTTGGGAGGCTGAGCCAGGTGGATCATTTGAGGCCAGGAGTTCGAGACCAGCCTGGCCAACATGGTGAAACCCTGTATCTACTAACAATACAAAAATTAGCCAGACGTGGTAGTATGCACCTGTAATTTCAGCTACTCGGGAGGCTGAGGCACCAGAGTACTTTATAATTCCAGAACTCGGGAGGTGGAGGTTGCAGTGAGCCAAGATCGTGCCACTGCACTTCATCCTGGGTGACTGAGTGAGACTCTGTCTCTCAAAAAAATATGAAAAAAAAGTCCTCATCAATTCAAAAATAATACATTTTTACAGCCAGGCACGGTGGCTCACGCCTGTAATCCCAGAACTTTGGGAGGCCGAGGCAGGTGGATCACAAGGTCAGGAGATCGAGACCATCCTGGCTAACATGGTGAAACCCCATCTCTACTAAAAATACAAAATATTAACCAGGCGTGGTGGCAGGTGCCTGTGATCCCAGCTACTTGTGAGGTTGAGGCAGAAGAATCGCTTGAACCTGGGATTGTGCCATCGCACTCCAGCCTGGCTGACAGAGCGAGACTCTGTCTCAAAAAAATAAATAAATAAATACATTTTCTAACGCTTTTCTAGGTTGGAAAATTTGCCTAAATCTTTAAATGTTGCCCTTTTTGGTGATTGGAGAGTTAAGATAGACAGCTAAATGACTTTGGTCCCATTAGGTTATAAAATCACCTCCATTACTCAGAAACTCATTTCTTGCTGCAGGAGACTTATGTTGTTATAATAATAGTAATTACAATAATTATCGTAGCAGTTACATTTGCAATTATACAATGATGACCATCCCAGTAAATCCTGGAACTCTAGAAAAGGAAATACAACGCATAGTAGGGAATCAGTTGGCCACTGAAATGCAGACATCAGTACAGTGCAAAAGATGGTAGCTCTCTTTGCTTTCAGGTCTTCCCAGCAGTTATTAGTTAGAAGAACGAACTTAATTGAAAATCAAAATATGAAATATAATTTGTGAGAATTAAATGGAAACTGAAAAAGCCTCAAATAACCCTAAGGTCTAGTTTTAAGAAAAAAAAAAAAAAACATAGATAATATCCAAGAAAATCTACATATTTTTAGCCTTTTACCCAAAGGAAATACTCTCCTATTGTTCATGTTCTGCAGAAAATGTTTTTGATATATACACACAAAGACAATTCATTGACTGGCCATTGTTTGTTGGCATAGGGTAAAGGTACCCGATAGCAATAAATTAAGCACACCCTTAGGATGATCCCGTATGGTAGGTGCTTTTGAATGCATGTTCCAAGCTAGAGAAACAAGGAGTGGCCAAGCCAGAGATTTGTTCCTTGTCTGTGAGGAACTTCTGAGCCCCTAGCCAGTCCTGGGAAATATGGGCTGTAGAGGGAATAGAGGCTCTGAGTTTGGGGTTGCATGAAGGTTGCCAGGTGGAGGTCATTAAGGGGAAGCTGTTAAGTGAAAATGCTATAGAAACTGCATGTTGTTTGCAAGTGGTTGTGGTTCTCCTGTCCAGCCCACTACCACTGGAGTCTTTCTCCTGTGTGTAAGCCCCTAATAAAACCACATGTCTTGTTTGCTGACTCTGGGTCTCCTCTTCAGCCTCTTGAATCTGATGCTTCCCCTATTGAAGTTAATAGGGGTTTGGCACAAGATTCAGCTATCGCATCTTTAATCTCAAGATATTAAATCAAATGGGTATGTACATCCCCATAAGCTTTTGGAGTATTTCCTAGGAATCAGGGCAATATTATTTAGAATAAAGAAGGAAAATACTTTAATTTTATTCTTATAGCCCCTTTTGCTCCAGTAATTTCTAAGACCACATCATGTTTTCAAGATTTATTTTGGCTACATTGTGAATATAGGTGGATTGTACATTGACATCTTTGCAATTTCAATGAGCCTATAAATGTAATAAAAATAGCTCTATTGGATGGTGGAAGTGGGGTGGAGCCAAGATGGCCGAATAGGAACAGCTCCGGTCTCCAGCTCCCAGCCCCAGCGACACAGAAGACGGGTGATTTCTGCATTTCTGTTTGAGGTACCGGTTTCATCTCACTAGGGAGTGCCTAACAGTGGGTGCGGGACAGTCGGTGAAGCGCACTGTGCGCCAGCCGAAGCAGGGCGAGGCATTGCCTCACTCGGGAAGTGCAAGGGGTCGGGGAGTTCCCTTTCCTAGTCAAAGAAAGGGGAAACAGACGGCACCTGGAATATTGGGTCAGTCCCATCCTAATACTGCCCTTTTCCAACGGGCCTGGAAAACGGCACACTAGGAGATTGTGTCCCGCACCTGGCTCGGAGGGTCCTATGCCCACGGAGTCTCGCTGATTGCTAGCACAGCAGTCTGAGATCAAACTGCAAGGCTGCAGCCAGGCTGGGGGAGGGGCGCCCGCCATTGCCCAGGCTTGCTTAGGTAAACAAAGCAGCCAGGAAGCTCCAACTGGGTGGAGCCCACCACAGCTCAAGGAGGCCTGCCTGCCTCTGTAAGCTCCACCTCTGGGGGCAGGGCACAGACAAACAAAAACTCAGCAAGAACCTCCACAGACTTAAATGTCCCTGTCTGACAGCTTTGAAGAGAGTAGTGGTTCTCCCAGCACGCAGCTGGAGATCTGAGAACGGACAGACTGCCTCCTAAAGTGGGTCCCTCACCCCTGAGCAGCCTAACTGGGAGGCACCCCCCCAGTAGGGACAGACTGACACCTCATTCAACCGGGTACTCCTCTGAGACAAAACTTTCAGAGGAACTATCAGACAGCTGAATTTGTGGTATCACGAAAATCTGCTGTTCTGCAGCCACCGCTGCTGACACCCAGCCAAACAGGGTCTGGAGTGGACCTCTAGTAAACTCCAACAGACCTGCAGCTGAGGGTCCTGTCTGGTAGAAGGAAAACTAACAAACAGAAAGGACATCCACACCAAAAACCCATCTGTACATCACCATCATCAAAGACAAAAAGTAGATAAAACCACAAAGATGGGGAAAAAACAGAGCAAAAAAACTGGAAACTCTAAAAAACAGAGCACCTCTCCTCCTCCAAAGGAACGCAGTTCCTCACCAGCAACGGAACAAAGCTGGATGGAGGATGACTTTGATGAGTTGAGAGAAGAAGGCTTCAGACGTTCAAACTACTCTGAGCTACGAGAGGAAATTCAAAACAATAGCAAAGAAGTTAAAAACTTTGAAAAAAAATTAGAAGAATGGATAACTAGAATAACCAATGGAGAGAAGGGCTTAAAGGAGCTGATGGAGCTGAAAGCCAAGTTTCGAGAACTACGCGAAGATTGCAGAAGCCTCAGTAGCAGATGCAATCAACTGGAAGAAAGGGTATCACTGATGGAAGATGAAATGAATGAAATGAAGAGAGAAGGGAAGTTTAGAGAAAAAAGAATAAAAAGAAATGAACAAGGCCTCCAAGAAATTTGGGACTATGTGAAAAGACCAAACCTACGTCTGATTGGTGTACCTGAAAATGATGGGGAGAATGGAACCAAGTTGGAAAACACTCTGCAAGATATTATCCAGGAGAACTTCCCCAATCTAGCAAGGCAGGCCAGCATTCAGATTCAGGAAATACAGAGAACACCACAAAGATACTCCTCGAGAAGGGCAACTCCAAGACACATAATTGTCAGATTCACCAAAGTTGAAATGAAGGAAAAAATGTTAAGGGCAGCCAGAGAGAAAGGTTGGGTTACCCACAAAGGGAAGCCCATCAGACTAACAGCTGATCTCTCAGCAGAAACTCTACAAGCCAGAAGAGAGTGGGGGCCGATATTCAACATTCTTAAAGAAAAGAATTTTCAACCCAGAATTTCATATCCAGCCAAACTAAGCTTCATAAGTGAAGGAGAAATAAAATACTTTACAGACAAGCAAACGCTGAGTGATTTTGTCACCACCAGGCCTGCCCTAAAAGAGCTCCTGAAGGAAGCACTAAACATGGAAAGGAACAACCGGTACCAGCCACTGCAAAAACATGCCAAATTGTAAAGACCATCAAGGCTAGGAAGAAACTATAGCAACTAATGAGCAAAATAACCAACTAACATCATAATGACAGGATCAGATTCACACATAACAATATTAACGTTAAATGTAAATGGGCTAAATGCTCCAATCAAAAGACACAGACTGGCAAACTGGATAAGGAGTCAGGACCCATCAGTGTGCTGTATTCAGGAAACCCATCTCACGTGCAGAGACACACATAGACTCAAAATAAAGGGATGGAGGAAGATCT
>NW_026652291.1:21419175-21655557 GCF_009828535.3 Hylobates moloch
CTAATGCTAAATGACGAGTTAATGGGTGCAGGAAATCAACATGGCACATGGATACATATGTAACAAACCTGCACATTGTGCACATGTACCCTAAAACCCTAAAGTATAATAAAAAAAAAAATAGCTCTATTGTATTATTTAATACTTCTGTACATCATCTTGTCTGGAATTGGTAGTTTGGAATATTCTAAAGTTATATATATATATAATATTCTAAAATTATATATATAATACTCTAAAATTATATATATAATATTCTAAAATTATATATATATATATATACACACACACACACTCCTAAACTTCTGACGAAGTTCCTCATTGTTACAAGTTCTCCTGAACAACAGCTTCAAGTTATACTTCAAGATAAAAATAATTTAGTTGTCTTGGTTTTCTTCTCCCTCCTGTCTGCATTTCCGTACCTAAATCTTTTTTATAATGCTACCTCCTCCACACAGAATGAAATGATAATCTTTCCTTTCTGAATTCCATAACACAGGAGCTAGCTATTTCTTTCTTAGAGCATTTAACCAGTGTATGCTCTGTGAAAGCAGAGTTGTTTTTGATTGGCACCATGAGCATTCATCGTCCTTGTTACATAGTAGGTGCTCAATAAAATTACTTTGACTTGCACTCAGGTCTTCCTTGTACAAAAATTGTTGCACAATCAGGTGTATGTCTTAGCTTTAAAACCCACGATGCCAAATGCTTAGTAAATATTCAGTAAATAATAATGATTATTGTTACCTATACTAAAGATCTCTAAACTCATAAAGTTCTATCTTATTCATCATCTTATCTTCTACAGTGCTTTGTGCATACTATAGACAATATTTATTTAGTAAATGAATTCAGCCTGAGAGTTCTGTTCACAGTGTGCTTCTTATATCCAAGTCTAGAGGTTTATATCCTGTATAGAATACTTGTATTCTATACAATTTATATTTAATTAGGAGTCATATTTCCAGAAGCACTTTGGAAACAAGTGGCAACTATTCCAACAGGCCTATCCAAACACAATAAATTTGAAATACATTTGAAGAGAAAGGAAATAACTCCTTTTCCCCCCCAAAAGAAAAGCTTGTCTATACTGAAGGACTTAATGTTCCTACCAGATAACTAAAAAATGTGCTGAACTCAAGGAAAGAAATTTATGTGTGGCCATCTGAACTTCAAGAAATAATTGCTCTGCTAAGATTTATCTTCCTTACAACTGAGTTAATGGAAGGCTACATTTTCGTGTGCAAAGAATCTTTTTTAAAAATAAAAGCAATTAAAACCTCTTAGGCACACCACCCTTATTTGACAAGAAAGTTGTCCTCGCATATAACCTGTCATAGCCAAGTCTGCAAAGTGCACTCCTGATAAGTTTTAAATATAAAAATGACTACGTCTTGAAGATTGACAATATTGGCCATATTCTCCCAGTTACGTGTTGTTGAAAGAACAAACGACTTCCCAGGAAGAAAAAAAAGTTAAAAAAATTGCCAAAAATATATAGTAGTCGTTTTTCACTATAACAGAAGACAACTCAGAAACGCGGCGTACAAAAAAAAAAAAAGTCAATTTATAGAGATGCTTGCCCATTTACTTCTCTTAAGAATGTCTTCCAGGAACAGAAAGCATGCCCTTGGTGGGTCGAATGAGTTTCATTTAGGTTTTAGATTAGCTGCTGCCCTTAAATCTATCTTGATGGGCTTGTGTTAAATGACAAGGTTGTGAAATGAAATACAAATTAGGTTTAACTAGGATAGATTGCATTAAAAATTAAAAAAATGTACTCGACTCAACGAGGAAGTTCAACCAAAGTTCAGTGAGTTCATGCTGGTGTAAAGTGGGGTGAGGGGCTGGGCACGGCGTCACGTCTGCTGTGGGAGGGACCTCACTAAGAGGTCTTCTTGCTTCCAAACACAGGTGATGTAACGAGAACATACACAAACATGGGCTTTCCAGCAGTGACCAACAGCTTGTCGGATGCCATTAATTACAGCCACAGAGGATAAATCTCACAGTCAGTTTTATGACCAGCATGCTCTCTATTGGCTTGCACTAAATACATGTTGACCAGTATTTCAAACACAGCATATATCTGCATCGTGAATAGATGTCTCTGATTTTAAAAGTCATCATTCATATGCTCGTGAGCAAAAAGATGAATTGAATGGCATCAAAATAGATATTATCTTTTTCAACTATAATACACATTTGAACAATTCATTTACATAATTTAAAAGTAAGTTTGAATTCATATCACATATCCTAAGAAAATTATTTATTTACATTAAGATATTTACAAATTTGAAACACTTTTTAAGTTCCAGATCTATCTGATAACACAATTGTTTTCTCATGATATAGTCTAGGATCTAGAACAATTTGCATTGATAAAACATGGTTAACATATATGCTAACTGTTCAAATACTTTGTCTTTTTAATTTAATTCTCTCAAAATGCTATGATGGAGATACTATTATTACCTGAATCTCTGTTCCACAGATGAGAAGGCTGAAGCACAAAAAGAGTTAGTAATTTGCTAGAGATGCCAGGCTTGTATGGAAGGGAATCAGAATTTAAACACAGGCAATTTGGCTGCAGAGATGAGACCTTAAACCACCATATTGTGACATCCTGCCATCTTATGCTCAATGAAAGAAGAAGGAATTACGAGGGACACACAGTCAGAACACTAGGATGGTCCAAGTTGAGAGATCAAAAGTGGGGATGTACAAAACCGGTTTAAATAATGTTACTGGTTAAAACTGCCATTGGGTACAGGGATTTATTTGGGGTTTGATGAAAATGTTCAAAAATTGATTGTAGTGATGGTTGCACAACTCTGTGAATACATTAAAAACCATTGAATATGTGTGTGCATGTTTATGTGTGTGTGTGCATTTAATACATGTAATTTGACTGTTTTGATTAATCTCTCAAATTGTTACCGAAAGGCTGTTATCAGACCAGGAAAGACTAATGGATCCTGTATAACTTTGTTTAATTGTATTTAAAGATAGTCTAAAATCTCCGTATAGCATTGCATGAACTGACAAGTTCTTCCATACCATAATTCCCCTACTCCCTCCTTTGGTAACTTGATTGTCACATGCACTTCATTGTGACTTGATTATGACTTGTAACGTGATTGTAACATACACACAGTGTATGTTATGTATTTAGAAATCTTCTCTTCTAATTACTCAAAAAGTAATTCTACTGTCTCTCCTTTTTAAAACATTCTGATTAAAATTGAAAATACATTCAGATATCATTTTTGTTTTTTCTTCTTTGTCTTCAGACTTGTTCTTTAAACTTCTTTGTTTTTTTTTAATTTGAACTATGGGACAGTAGAGAAGTTAATCTGGAGTGGGTCACTTTCTGAAGACCTTTTAAAATAAGTTGGATTTCAACTGCTTTTTTTCTTACCTGGAAGTCGACAGAAATGCTACCTTTATCAAAACGAAGCATTCTGTCTTCTATTTGTGTTATGAGTATTCACAGTCTAATTTTCCTAAAGTTACATCTTCATATGTTAAACAAAATTTTTGTTGCCCTAGGGAAAGATGTATAGGGTAATTTAATCCCACAAGGTATTAGACACCTTATAAAGTATTCATTTTTGTTTTATTTTGTTTTACTGAAAAACATATTTTGTGGTATGAATTGTGAGAGACGATAAACCGAACGTACTATGTTTCATTTGTATTTACAGTGTGTTATATTCTTTTATACACATAATGAAAGGGTCTTACTGACCCTTATGTCGTAAGCTACATGAAAAATATGCATTAAGATTTTAATTATAAACAAATTTAGTCACCACTGTTTATGTTCTTTTAGTCTGCATTAGCACGGTCATTTAAATAAAACATTTGTTTGTAAATGTGTGTGTTTCACTTGATATAGCTAATTACAAACCTGGCTGGGATTTTTACGATACCTCTTTTAAAGCATAGTTTTTATGTAAATTCGAAGATTTCATGTTAAAAATGCCTCGTGTTTGATTTAATATGCTTGAATTAAATATATTCTATCTACTTGAATCTCTCTATATTTAAAGGAATTTTTCTGAAAAACAGGCATGGTAGTTAACTTCCTGTCTGTGGCTTTCCAAGAATGAATTAAAATGTGTAAAATGATTTGAGATTCATGGTGAAAGGATGCTTTAGAGTGTTAATCCCCCACGAATTCTGCCTCCAGGATTCTGCCTAAATGAGCAGGAAACTTCTGGAATTGAACAAGCGTTGTGGGTGGCCACGCTATGGTTAACAGGAAGAGAAGGGAGATTTCAATTAAAGATGTGAGTTAACTCACATAAATACTATTATTTGTGGGTGCTTGTGCATGTGTGTGAGTACAGGCCTGCACACTGATAGAACAGAGAGACCAAAAGGACTGAAATATAAATTCTCCCATCTGTCAGGAGAAATGCTCTTGGGAGAGGATAGATATTTTCAGGAATTTATTTTGTATCTCTTAACATACTTCAGTGATTTAAAATACCATTGAATTTGGCTATGATCAGGATTTTGGAGACTTGTAGATAAATTAAAGGGCAGCATTATGTTTTGCTTTACTGTTGAAATTTTATAGCCTAAATTGTTTTTCCATTTCTATTTCCATGTTCTGGGTTTGGGAAGAATGTAACATGCATTACTTCCTGTGTATTACAATGGGAAAATTTTTCCACATTTTACACACACACAGTTCAAACAGTGTTGCTTTAAAGAACAGAATTAGAAATCCTGTCTCTGATGATTACTGTAGAAATTAATTTCTGAATTATTTTCTAGATTTCTTCATTATTCATTTATAATTACAATATTTCTGTGTTGAGGTATGCTAGCAAAGTAGCTTTTTAATGTTTTCTTTAGCCATGAATCACGCATACACACACACACACACACACACACGCACACACACAAATACAATTTATATTATTGGATTGCTATTTATAAAACTGTTTAAAAGTAAGTAAATTCCTTCAATTTCTAAAAGCCAGATATTTAAACATTGCCACATATAAATTAAAACTAACAAACATAATCATTCCACTAGTCTAATTTCATGTGAAATATTATGTATGAAGTGGGGCAAGGTGGTGGAGGGTTGAGGTAGGTAGAAAACACTTTGTAAGGATATTAAAAATTAAGAGCAGAATGACTTTATCATTTGTTTTTTCATATAACTGTCATTTGCATGAGGGACTTTAGTTTTGTTTCTTTTAAAATCTTTTGAGATTTGGTGCCCTGGTGTCTTTTCAAATTCTCATAGAACAATTGGAATTAGGCATCTAATTTTTCATCTTCTTAAGGAAAAATGATAATGGATTAAGTAGCAGAAAATGCCTGAAGGTTTCACTGATGTACTCTTCCTTGTCTTTTAGAGCACACCTCATTTTTTGTGCCTTATTACTTTTTTCACCATTTTTCATGAATAATGGGGCTGGGCACTGCTGCTGCTTTAGGAATGGGGTTGTATCCCAATCACCATATTAGAGAATTGCCTGGTCCCATAGCAGGTATCCCTACTGATGAAATTCATAAAGATTCCACTCAATGGAATCCCCCAGAGGGAGTTTGTTTAAAAATGATGAGGACAATATATCTAATGATAGTTTCTTTCTCTTCAGAATGCCACTAACTCTTGAGATGTGTTTGGCATACTATATACTCTTTCTACCCTTTAACAGCAAACACAATCATGTTTTATTGTTATTTTTATTTTTTAGCATGTACAATATACCAATAATTCCCTCTGAAGAGACATGGACTTGTAAGGTTTTCTTCCACATCCTGGGAGAGGCCCCACCAATGCATACATGTGGCCATGCCTTTACCAGATTTGAAGGCAAGATAGTTTCCCTATGATTGGTCAAGTCCTCACCCACTACCACTCCAGCTGCCCCTCAGTCACACTTCGCCTTAGCCAGGCACCACTGGAGTGGTCACAGGCAATATTAGGATTTGGCAAAAAGGAACTGAGTTGAATATGTGTTTAGTGTGTGTGCATTGGGACGATATTGATTTGGTTCACAATAACTTCCATGTCTGGTTATTTGGTTTATGTCTGTGCTGACTCTTGCTTGTCAGGACACAAAGGGAAGAAATGAAAATCTCAATTCACTTTAACTTGCGGCCAGGTCCAACATTTTAAACTCTAGTGTCTGATGGCATCTTAAATTCAGCAAAATACACTTACCCAACACCTTTGGAGAAGGAAGGAGCGGGAGAAAGTATATGTATGTGTATATAAGTATGCATACTTCTTAAAACCAGATCCCCTCCTTTCTTAGCCAAAAGTATAAAAATCAATGCAAAACTCCTTGTTAGGGACTAACAGTAAGAGCTGCTACCACCCTGGGCTGTCAATGGTGCCTTTCTGCTTGCAGCCTGGGACAAGCCACCTTTGTTTTTGAACAACATTCAGCAATTGACCTGGCTGATCTTCCACTTCTTTCCCTTTCTTTCTGGCTGCTTCAAAAGAATGATTCTTTTGTTGATGGCAAACCAGCAGAGACTTGGCAACACCTGTCTTTATTTAAAAAACTGATGCCTGGCAGTTACCTTTTTTTTTTCTTTTTTAGCATGAATGAATCTGAAAGAGGTTAATGGTGCCCAGTAGCACTATTATAATGAAAATTCTGCCAGTATTTTTATAACAACTGTAGATTTCCAAAAACAACCTGGAAATGCTTTGCAAACCATTTAGAAAGTAGTACTATAAATCGTTTTTGAGGTACAACGACATGCACACGCACACTGTAGTTTTGGCCTAATTCCTGCCTACCAGAATAACTGACTACCATGCTGCTTTCTTGTTTACTTTGAAAAACAAAAAAAGCGAGTCTGTTTTATGTCAGGTGAACTACCTTATCTACATGTGATTAGCCAACAGGGAAAATCATGTCTCTCTAATGCAATATATTCTTATGGCATATTGTCTCTGAATATTCTCAAAGTTAAGTACCTAGGTATCGAGAGTTAAATGGGATTTTCTGCTGTCTTAGTATGTTGGCTAATGTCCAAAGCTGAAACTAGCTGCTTTAAGGTACCAGCACATTTTAAAAAGAGTACCCGCAAGGACAAAAAACCAAACACCGCATGTTCTCACTCATAGGTGGGAATTGAACAATGAGAACAAACACATGGACACAGGAAGGGAACATCACACACCGGGGACTGTTGTGGGGCCCGGGGAGTGGGGAGGGACAGCATTAGGAGATATACCTAATGCTAAATGATGAGTTAATGGGTGCAGAACACCAACATGGCACATGTATACATATGTAACAAACCTGCACATTGTGCACATGTACCCTAAAACTTAAAGTATAATAATAATAAAAGTAAAAAAAAAGAGAAAGAGTACCTAGACTCATCTGTGGGACCCACTGAAAAAGAGCAAAACCATTTCTGACACCATTTGTTTAACACCCACTTGCCATCTGTATTTTCAGGTCAGAGATTTATCAGGGCAAATGAAGCTCATTTGGAAGTGTTGAGTGAGTGTTGATAAGACAGGGAGTGTGTAGCTTTTCCCTCCCTTCCCAAACCAAGTGAGAGTTTTGATAAAACTGGTTGAATAGAGAGTGGCTGCTTGCCAGAAGGGCCAACCAGAAGTGCTCTCTTCAGCTGTGTGCTTGCCTAAGGTTGACATGCAAAGTTCCCCGGTTTGCAAGTGCCCCTGGAATGTGAGGTATATTGAAAATGTCTGTGACTTCTGTAGGAAAATACCCATTATTTTCACATCTGCCATGAAACATTACATGTAATCAATATATTGCAGTACCTACTGAAGGTCCTTTTCATTTATTTATTTATTTAGCCTTTTTAACTTTTCTCACAATTTTGGCAAAAGCTAACACAGCCTGCTGGGGGTAGGGGGGTGGGGGAGGAGCAGACGGTGGTGGCTGGAGCAAGAAGAAGGAAAAAGAGACTCTGAGACTCAATCCCTCACACACATCCCCACTGTGGGCCTCTGAGATGCTGAGACAAGACAAAGTGAGACTTAAATGAGTCAAACACTAAGACTTTTAATTGAATGTGATGTAGAGGTGTAGATTAAATGAATGTTGTATAACTACAAATTAATACAATTCTAATATTCACAAGTGGCAAATTGGGATCTCCCTGAAATGCTATCAATTACCAGAAAAACAAACACAGCAAATTATTTGAAACCAGAAAGGGAAGAACAAATCACTAGACTAGTTCCACTAATAGGCCATAGTAAAAATAAGTTACGTAGTATAAACCAAAAACAAAATTTTAAGCCCCCCAACCATCTGAATGGATTCTCCTCTTGGCAAGGGTATTCTAAAGTTAACATGAAAAATTAGTTCAGGTCATGATGTGAAGGAGGGGATGGGCATGCCTCATTATACCCTCCTCCCTCTTGAAATTACGGATAGAACAGGCTCTTCAGGTCCAATAAGAAACATGTGCAATCTATTCTCTCTGAAACCTGCTACCTGGAGGCTTCATCTGCATGATACAACTTTGATCACCACAACCCCCTATCCTAACCCAGACATTTATTCCTATTGACAATAACTCTTTCAACCAATTTCCAATCAGAAAATCTTTAAATCTACCTATGACCTGGAAGCCCCCACTTTGAGTTGTCCTGCCTTTCCAGACTGCACCAATCTACATGTATTGATTGATGTCTCATGTCTCCCTAAAATGTCTAAAACCAAGCTGTGCCCCAACCACCTTGGGCACATGTCATCAGGATCTCCTGAGGCTGTCATAAGTGCATTCTTTTCTTTTCTTTTTTTTTTTTTTTTTCTTTTTGAGACAGAGTCTCGTTCTGTCACCCAGGCTGGAGTGCAGTGGCGTGATCTCGGCTCACTGCAAGCTCCACCTGCCAGGTTCACGCCATTCTCCTGCCTCAGCTTCTCGAATAGCTGGGACTACAGGAGCCCGCCACCACGCCCGGCTAATTTTTTTGTATTTTTAGTAGAGACAGCATTTCACCGTGTTAGCCAGGATGGTCTTGATCTCCTGACCTCATGATCCACCCACCTCAGCCTCCCAAAGTGCTGGGATTACAGGTGTGAGCCACCGCGCCCGGCCAATGAGTGCATTCTTAACATTGGCAAAATAAGCTTTCTAAATTGATTGAGACCTGTCTCAGATACTTTTGGTATGCAGTAGTTTAAACATAAGTATGAAAATTCATATTTTATATTATTTTACAAATCAGTAATCTTACAATGATGCAAGTTTAAAGATAACCCTTAGCTTTTCTCCATCTGCAACTTTAAACCTAAAGAGAATTTTGAAGCCAACCACAGTAGTTTTAGAAAAACTGCCACAGTCAAAAGCTATCAAGAGGGGTCATCTTGTAATGATCTGCTTGGATTCATGAGGAAGGATTGTAGGGTGAACATTAATAATAAAATGAGATAAATCTGAATTTGAGTTTCTGCTCTCACGTTTGCTATCTCTTAGGAAGTCAGTTACTTAATTCTCTGGATTTCTAGTTATTCATTTGTAAAATAACAAGTAATAAATACTGTTTCATAAATTTGTTGAAAGGATGAAATAACTTATAAAAGGTGTTTGTATGATTAAGTTTTGACAGAGATTTTTCCCTTCCTTTTTCCTTATCTTCCCTCTTTTCTTTCCTTCATTCCTTTTTTATTTTCTATTTGGTTTGCAGGAATTGTTAGTTTTTCCCTCCCTTCCCCCAGCTCTTTATTCCCTGAAACAACTACATTTGAGTACCTCCAGTGTTGCGGGAAGTCAGAAACCCCAAATGGAGGGACCAGCTGAAGCCATGGCAGAAGAACGTGGATTGTGAAAATTTCATGGACATTTATTAGATCCCCAAATTAATACTTTTATAATTTCTTATGCCTGTCTTTACTACAATTTCTGAACATAAATTGTGAAGATTTCATGGACACTTATCAGTTCCCCAGTCAATACCCTTGTGATTTCCTATGACTGTCTTTTTTTAATCTCTTAATCCCATCATTTTAATAAGCTGAGGAGGATATATGTCACCTCAGGACCCTGTGATGATTGCGTTAACTGCACAAATTGTTTGTAGAGCATGTGTGTTTAAACAATATAAAATCTGGGCACCTTGAAAAAAGAACAGGATAACAGCAATGTTCAGGGAACAAGAGAGATAACCTTAAACTCTGACCGCTGGTGAGCCAGGTGGAACAGAGCCATATTTCTCTTCTTTCAAAAGCAAATGGGAGAAATATCGCTGAATTCTTTTTCTCAGCAAGGAACATCCCTGAGAAAGAGAATGCACCCCTGAGGGTAGGCCTCTAAAATGGCCCCCTTGGGTGTGGCCATCTTCTACGGTCGAAACTGTAGGGATGAAATACGCCGCAGTCTCCCATAGCACTCCCAGGCATATTAGGACAAGGAAATTCCCACCTAATAAATTTTGGTCAGACCAGTTGCTCTCAGACCTGTCTCCTGATAAGATGTTATCAATGACAATGGTGCCCGAAACTTCAGTAGCAATTTTAATTTCACCCCAGTCCTGTGGTCCTGTGATCTCACCCTGCTTCCATTTGCCTTGTGATATTCTATTACCTTGTGAAGGATGTGATCTCTGTGACCCACACCCTGTTTGTACACTCCCTCCCTTTTTGGAAATCACTAATAAAAACTTGCTGGTTTCACGGCTCAGGGGGCATCACAGAACCTACTGACATGTGATGTCTCCCCTGGACACCCAGCTTTAAAATTTCTCTCTTTTGTACTCTGTCCCTTTATTTCTCAAACCGGCTGATGCTTAGGGAAAATAGAAAAGAACCTATGTGAAATCGGGGGCAGGTTCCCCCTGATACTCCAGTAACCACCTATTTATGAAATCCTTCCTGAAGCAAAAATTTCAATTTAGTCTTTAATCATATGGGAGTGTCTATAGTTCAAATGAGCTAGACCAAGCAATTGTCATTTTTCCAAAATCCACTCAAACCCACCTGCGGTTTTTGTAAACTACTTTCTTTCAGTGATGAAACTCCCATCTTGGATTCCAGGCAAAGTGAGTACATTCCTACCCTAACTATAAGCCTGTCATTTCTTGACTTGAGAATCTTCTGAATAAAATGCTTTTCTCCAAAATTAAACCCTTCCTAGTTTCTGTCAAACCTTACTCTGGGACAAGAATGCTGACATAAACTTGTGCCACTCTGTGATAGAAAGTGTCATGCTTTCTTGAATGTTGTCCACATCAAGTTTGAATGTAGCAAGACAGGCATAGGTTCCTGTTTTTATTTATGGGTTCCAGTTTTTATTGTGGATCCCAATTCACCCTCGCCCAGGTCTTGCTTGACTGTTGATCTAACAGACTATAGCAACGTTAGCTCCAAAATTAGGCTAAGAGCCTTTATCTTTCTCTTGCTGAAATGAACGGAATACTTTTTTTCCTAGTTCATATAATTATTATTTTAATTCCAATCTCGAAAGCTTGATTTTGAATCTTTTCCAATAGAGAGTTACTAGCAGAGAGAAAAAATGAAATTTATAGCACAGAAATATTTATGAGATATAGACAGGATCATACAGCCCTAGTGTGCTTGAAATCTTCCTTTAAAGATTTAATGTATATTAACTTTTCATTTTACATCATAGCATATTCATACATGTTTAAAATTAAATAAAAAATTATCCTTCCCATGTCTTTGAATAAGTAAAATTTCAGAGAAGATATATGCCTACTTCATAATTTCCGATGCTTGGTGGATCACTGCAATGTTCAGTGCAGACCAGTTCCAGCTTGGAAAAATAATCATAAATGGTTTCTTACTATTGAAACTACTATGAAATTTTAATCTTCAACTTTCTCCTTTTTGAGCTTATCTTTATTCTTTCCTGAATTTTCTTAACTTAGAGGTCTATATCTGCAAAATTATCAATGCCTATTGTGGAAAGCTAATGTTCTAAGCTCCAAATATGTTTTAGATAAAATTTGTAGAAACAATATGTTCTCTTTAAAACAATTTTATGATCTGAGGCTCCCATTGTCATAATTACCTCTAATAAAAAATGTAATCTTATAGTTACAGTTACTCAGAAAATTATTCCATATCTTTTCCTTTTTATTGTGTGGCAAGAAACAAATATTGTATATTAGAAAAACCTTAACTTAAAAATTTCACTAAATAATTTTTTTAAATTAGCTTGCCGAAATCATTTTATATCATATTTTTATATGTAACTATTAAGTTTTAAGGTAATTATTCAATTGCAGTACATTAATGATGTGTATAAATCATTTGATTTTCATGTAGAGACAATCTCAAATCTAAGGTTATATTTTACAGGGCAGTGGGGACCCATCCTGGTAACTAATGGAAGAAAAAGACATTTAACCAAGTTACATAAGTTCAATACATAGAACAAATAAAATCATCAGCACTCATTGTTTATTCTCTAACAAAGAAGTCTCCAGAGATTAATGAATAGTTTACCTTTTCATTTAATAGCTATCAATATTACTGCAATCTGAAATCTCAAGAAAATATTTTTTTTGACCTTTTGTAAGTGCTTGTTATTAAATATTGGAAGAGACAGTCTAGGAATAAAAGAACTCATGAGCCTGGGCGCGGTGGCTCACACCTGTAATCTCAGCACTTTGGGAGGCCGAGGCAGGTGGATCACAAGGTCAGGAGATCGAGACCATCCTGGCTAACACGGTGAAACCTCGTCTCTACTAAAAATACAAAAAATTAGCCAGGCATGGTGGCGGGCGCCTGTAGTTTCAGCTACTCGGGAGGCTGAGGCAGGAGAATGGCATGAACCTGGGAGTTGGAGATTGCAGTGAGCCAAGATCGTGCCACTGCACTCCAGCCTGGGTGACAGAGCAAAACTCCAAATCAAAAAAAAAGAAAAAGAATTCATGATAACGGGAAGGTTTAGATATATCCTAACTAAAAACTTTCCATCTATGATGTTTCATGTTTCTACTCTGTTATTAAATCTTTCTATTTTGACAAAATAACTTATGGTGCTTAGTAGCCAGCTCAAATATTGAACTCTGGCCTCTAGTATATGTATAGAGATTACCTTCATGTAAAATGTAATGGGGCTATCGCATTGAAATAGCAATATTCCTTCAGAGAGATAGTAATTAGGAATGTTAGAAATAAGATGAAAAAGAACAACACTAATCCATTTGGCTTAAGAAAAATAGAAATAAGACAATGGACTCAAAATCTAGGCATTATCAAAGAAATAAAAAGGATTAACCATGTGTTTTTAAATTATATTAAACATTTCAAAGTAAAGTTGTCCTTTGAAAAAATACGGCAACTACTTTGCTAGTTAGAAGACTGAAATTGAAAAAAAGAAAAAAAACTCCACATTTAAAGGTGGAGAAAAGAAAGGGAATGAAAGAAGAAAATGGAGGAAAGAAAACAGGTGAGTTAGAAGATACAGATAGTCAAAACTTATCTTCAACCTGGAGGTTTAACTTCTCAAATCACGGAGAAGGTTATTAAGGTTAAGGAAATCTCTGAGGACCAGAAATATATTTTTTTAATTTTGGTTATATTTTGGGAAAAACTAATATTGGAGTTCCCTGAGGTCAAATAAAAGGCAATAGAAGAGTAAAGAAAAAAAAACAACATTGTCAGGTAGAGAAAAATCTAATTTTCACTTCCAAGCTTTAATCATTTTTTGTATGAAGTGGGGAGAGGCCACACATGGAGGCTTCTATGCAGGAGTGGAGTGCCTTTACACTGTTACCACTGTCTATACCGTAGGATGAGTGGACGGGAACAAGAATGCAGTATATGTATGATAATCAGAAAGGTTGGTAACACCAGGGAGGACTGATGGAAGCCCAACTTGCAGGAAAGGTCCACTGGATTCTGACAGAGCTAAGAAATATTATAAATTAATTAATCAGAGACATCAACAACAGAATACATAACGATGCCTAATGACAGGAAGTAACCATTTCTACAGGCACAAAAATCATCCAGCACACATGCTGAGATAAGGATGATCACATGTGTCCTCTTCCCTCCAGCCAAAGCCAGGAGGTCATACAAGGCACTGTTCCCACACGTCTATTACCATCTGATAGTGGAGCTATGAGAAAACCCGCAAGACTAAACTTATAACATAAGCAGACAGAAATAAACTTAAATATAGAGTATTGCATATTAAACATAAATATGTTTTATTCAGATTAAGCTAACTTTGCTGCTGTTGTTGTTGTTCCTTTTGTTTCATAACACCTAGAAGTTGCAGTCACATTGGGGCCATCATGACACTTTAGGAAAGTAAAGAAACAGCATATTATATGTATCACTGCATCTACTATAAATATATTTAAAATGTAAAAAGTAATTTTTATTATGCTAATAAATTATGCCAATTTAACATATTAAGCACTTTTGCATAGCATATTTTTTTTAATTTTTTAATTTTTATTTTGCTTTAAGTTCTGGGATACATGTGCAGAATGTGCAGGTTGGTTACATAGGTATACTTGTGCCATGGTGGTTTGCTGCACCTATCAACCCGTCACCTAGGTTTTAAGCCCCAAATGCATTAGTTATTTGTCCTAATGCTCTCCCTCCCCTTGCCTCCACCCGTCAACAGGCCCCAGTTTGTGTTGTTCCCTGTGTCCATGTGTTCTTATTGTTCAGCTCCCACTTATGAGTGAGAACATGCGGTGTTTGCTTTTCTGTTCCTGTGTTAGTTTGCTGAGAATGATGGCTTTCTTAAAATGCCCATATATTTTAACAGGTATTAAATTATATGTAAGCCAGGCACAGTGGCTCATGCTGATAATCCCAGTACTTGGGGAGGCCGAGGCGGGTGGATCACTTGAGGTCGGGAGTTTGAGACCAACCTGACCAACATGGAGAAACCCTGTCTCTACTAAAAATACAAAATTAGCCAGGCATGGTGGCATATGCCTGTAATCCCAGCTACTCAGGAGGCTGAGGCAGGAGAATCGCTTGAACCCAGGAGGCGGAGGTTGTGGTGAGCCGAGATAGTGCCATTGCATTCCAGCCTGGGCAACAAGAGTGAAACTTCATCTCAAAAAATAAAATAAAATAAAAATTATATTTAAATGTGCTTTCTCTACTATTTCAGATACAAGTTCAATTGCTAAAATAATGACAAAAATAACAGTGGGCTAAAGTAGAGACATTTTTTTTTTTTTTCAGTCATCTCCCTGTAAACAGAGTCTTAAGCCTCCAGACCTGAAGCTAGGTCCCAGATTCTAGCTTGTCTTTTTGCCATACTTAACAGATGTCCTCTATTAATAGTATAAATCCAGGTTCTGCCATCAAATCTATATTCCATACAGTTGGGAGGGCATAAGAAATGAAAACCACTTCTTTTCCCATTAAGAACATTATCCAATATTTGTAAACTTTCCTTCTCTTCACATTCCATTGGCCAGAAATTAGTCACATAGCTCATTACCTGAAAGGAAAGAATGAAAACAGTTTTGTCTGAGTGAGCATGGACTTAGTAAAAATGTGGGCATTTTATTACTAAAGAGAAAAGGGGAAGAATGGATATTGGATGATCACCAGCAGTTTCTGCCCTGCCTGCTTCTATACAAATGCAGCTAACATATATTACATGCTTCAATGTAGGCATTAAATGTATCTGAATTAGTAACATATACAGAATAAATTAATATTTTAAAGGGTTTTTTATGTATTAATCACCCTCTTTTTAACAGAATTCCTCTTCGAACAATTCTGCCACCTCCCGAGTTTCAAATGGAGAATAAGTTGTGTGTTATCATATGTATGGAGGCAGAGCAGATTCTATTCACTGGTGTGTATTTGCAAAAATCTGTGTGATACAGTGTTAAAAAAAAGTACTATAGCTTTATACCTACAGCAGAAACTTAGGCATAAGCTCACAAGTGAATCTTTCTTACATCCCCAAATTCTAATAATATGGTAGAAAAGAATGTATTAGAAAATATGCATAGCAATTTTGATAGTTTTCTGAAAAGAACGTAATTGCATACACAAATAAATGAAAATTTTATATCCATAACTCAAAACATGCCCCAGAGAAATCAGCATGAGAAATCCTAGTTTTTCTTCAAGAAATCCACAAAGAATTCTCGAAATCAAGAAAAAAAAATAGTAGGAAGGGGACTTGTGGAAATTATAATGAAAATTACTTAAAGAACAACATTTATTCAAAAAACTTATAAATTTTTATAGGTGTTGATATAGGATAAGATCATGATTACTATCTAAAACTTCATATGATTTCAATATGTTAATTATGCCATAGTGAATAGATGCTGAATCACTAAGTACTGGGTCAGGTGATAAAAACTATACCAGCAATTGGAGTAGTGGTACTTGCATTAAAGAAATGTTAAGTATTAAAAAGATATTAAGCCTCAAGTGCAATTAAAAAAAATCTATAGAGTATAGGAATAGCAGATGTAGGAAACAGCCACCATTTCTAGGGCCAAGGGGAATTACTAAAGGGAAAGACAATCTTTGAAGAAGCATCTCCCAAGGCTGAATGTTCTATCAACTAGATGAGGGTGCAGCTGTGCTCAGGGAATGAAGTTTGCTGAGGTGCAACAGATAGAAACTGCTGACTATGAAACTATATGCTGGGGTATTGCCACAAATCAATGAATAAACAATCTCTCGGAGGCGGCAAGACTGGCTGGTGATACTTGGTAGAAAGATGCCTGCTGAGTGTTAACAATATTTGTTGGATGGTGTGGGTCACTGGGTTTCATGTCCACCATTGGTCAAGAAGCACCCATTGGCTTCATGGTATAGAAGCCAGAAGA
Source organism: Hylobates moloch (assembly GCF_009828535.3). Classification (NCBI taxonomy): domain Eukaryota; kingdom Metazoa; phylum Chordata; class Mammalia; order Primates; family Hylobatidae; genus Hylobates; species Hylobates moloch. Next base: position 21,435,956 of record NW_026652291.1, read on the forward strand.
AGCACACTCAAAACAGTAAGATAAACTCCTTCAGTGTCCTCTACCGAGCAGCCTAACATTTTGCCAGCTAGCAAAGAAGAAATGTTTACAGGGTCCAGCTTCAGTATCATGAATCTGTGTTAAGAAAGATGGAACTGAACTGAGAAGAAATAATTTTAAAACTAGAAAAAATTCTAAGATTATTTTCATTTTGGGGAAAAAATACACATTCTATTTAACCGTAGGAAGTGACAGAAAAGTATTCTAAAGTGTGCTAAAAAACTTAAGTATGACTTCTGCTTCCGCTCTGAATTTTAAAGAGCTTGGGAATTATGATGCCTGTTTTTACAAGAAGAAACATGTGGACAAACTGAAAATAACCATAGCTATTCATGGACTCACTAGAGAACTGAGGTCACAGGAAAAATCATTGCCCTGAAATCTGGAAAGACAAGTATATCCAGAGGGAGACACAGGGAGGATTTGCTTAGCTGGAGCAGAAGCCACTGGAGCCACAACCTAGTAGGAACAATTAAATTATAGTTTTAATGAGGTGCTGGAGGCAGAAAACAAACTCGTGTGAGAGTGAGAAAGTCTTAGGAACTGCAGTCTTCAAACAGGGTGGCACATTTTGGTGGGTTTTACATTAGAAACCCCCCAGGTTCTCATGATGAACAAAACAAGAAAAATCTCCCCCTGGTTCTGGCTGGGGGAGACGGAGGTTGTTAAAGTAACTATTGTGAAATATACCTAGAATCTGCTCTGTAACAAAAGTCAACTCTCCAGAGAAAAGACATTGCCAGACCTAGGAAAAGGGTAATGTAAACATCTATCTAGACAAAAACTCTAAGAAAGGATTGAAATTCTAAAACTAAAAAGTGCTGTAACAGAAATAATAAAAAAGCCTTGTACAGTATCATTGTTAGACTCAACAAATCTATAGTAGCTTGAAGGTAATGCAATAGAGACTTCCAAAGCACAAATGCAAAGAGAGAGAGAGAAACACACACACACACACACACACACAAAAAAAAAAAACACAAAACAAAACAAAAACAGAGCAAAACACTGAAGAACAGTGAGGCAATTTCAAAAGGTGTGACATATACATAATCGGAACACCAAAAGAAGAGAGAACAAACCTGAATGAATATTTCATCTAATAATTGCCAAAACTTTCCCATATGAATGAAAGACACCAAACCACAGATACAGGAAGTTCAGAAAAATCAACCAAGATAAATACCAACAATTAGCATAACACAGCATATAGTATACAAAGTACAGTAAACCACAGACAAAAATTATCTTTGAAAACATCAGTGAGAAACAATGTACTTTTAGAGGAACAAGGATATGGATTACAGTAGCCTTCTCATCAGAAACTACAGCAACTGCAAGGAAGCAGAGAGTGGAGTGAAATATTTCAAGGGTTGAGAGAAACAAATCTAGAATTTTTTTTTTTTTTTGAGACGGAGTCTCGCTCTGTCGCCCAGGCTGGAGTGCAGTGGCGCAATCTTGGCTCACTGTAAGCTCTGCCTCCCGGGTTCACGCCATTCTCCTGCCTCAGCCTCTCTGAGTAGCTGGGACTACAGACACCCGCCACCACGCCCAGCTAATTTTTTTGTATTTTTATTAGAGACGGGGTTTCACCGTGGTCTCGATCTCCTGACCTCGTGATTCGCCCCCCTCGGCCTCCCAAAGTGCTGGGATTACAAGCGTGAGCCACCACACCCGGCCTAAATCTAGAATTTTTTATGCAATAAAATTATTTCTTAAAAATGAGGAAGTAAAAACTTTATCTGATAAAGAGAACAAATTCATTATCAGCAGTCTTATCCTGCATGAAAGGTTAAAATAAGTTTGTCAGGATGAAGAAAAATAGTATAGTCATCAACATGAATCTGCATAAAGAAAGGTAGAGTATCAAAGAAGAAAGATGTAAATATAAAACACATGTTTTACTATGTTTAATTTATTTTAAAGTAGAATTATTTGTTTAAAGCAATAATAGTAACAATGTATTGGGTAATAGTAGCATATTGATAAATGAAACGAATGTTAGCAATGTCACAAGGAGAGGAAAACGGAGAATATTCTGTTACACTTGATCTTAGCCAAAATGCTGAGAAGTGATGAGATATTCTAAGGTATCTGCACTAAACATAAAGGAATATAGTCGTATTAGAAGGTAAACATAAATCATCTAAAATGTATATTTTAGCCAAGCACTGTGGCTCACGCTTGTAACCCCAACACTTTGAGAGGCTGAAACGGGTGGATCACCTTAGGTCAGGAATTCAAGACCAGCCTGGCCAACATGGCGAAATCCTGTCTCTACTAAAAATACAAAAATTAGCAGGGCGTGGTAGCAGGCACCTGCAATCCCAGCTAGTTGGAAGGCTGAGGCAGGAGAATCACTTGAACCCGGGAGGCGGAAGTTGCAGTGAGCTGAGATCATACCACTACACTCCAGTCTGGGTAACAGAGCGGGGCTCCATCTAAAAAATAATAAAAATAAATAAATAAAATATAAAATAAAATGTAAACTCTAGGACAATCAACAAAAATATTTTTAGAATAGATACAATTGATACACTAAGAGAGGACATAAAATCATATAAAATGCTCAATTAAAAATAAAACAAGAGATCACAGAAACAAAAGAGACAAAGAAACAAATAACAATTGCCATGAATAGAAAATAGTTATAAATATAGACATTAATAAACTATATGACTAATCATTTTAAATGTGAATGATCCAAACATATGAATTTAAAAGTGGAGATTGACAGAGCGGATTAAAATAAAAACAACTATATGTTATCTTGAGAAAAATCTACCTTAAATATAAAGTGATAGATAGGTTACAAGTAAATGGGATCAGAAAGAAATACAATGCAACACAAATAAAAAGAAAGTTGATGTAGCAATATTAATTTCAGACCAAGCTGACTTCAGAACAAGATTATCAGCAATAAAAGGGAACACAAGAACACGCTAAGCAAACAGAATAAAGAGTAAATCTTAATGTGTATAAATGTAAACACACCATTTAAAAGATTAGAGTATCACACGACATGCAATCTGTGGCAAAAGAATAAAATTGTATACAAAGGTACAAAACAACATCACTGAAGGTTATGGAGAAAAAAGGTCATAACCTTAGTAACTCTGGAAATGAACAGAGTCTGTAAGACTAAAGGCAAAAAGAACTATCTAACTGAGCCTAATATTACTCTAGTTAACAAAGATTTTTCCCATAGGAATAAGAGTAAACAATTCTGAAACACACATGCATACTAGAATTGAACAATTAAGTAAATGAATAGCATATGGTGAAAGCCAGGTTTGTCACTGCTGGAGTGGGACTTTAGAGAAAAGCCAGGCAAAAAGGTAGAATAATCCATGTGGTAAGGGATTACAATTGGCTCTCATCATCATGGACTCATGTTTAGCTTAATATAGACACCAATAGATAGATATAGATATAGATTTGGATATAGATATAGATGATAGCACATATGGATATGTATATGTGTATATATATGTTAGTATACACACATATATTCCCTTGATCCTTCAGCTGAGGGGACCTAGGAGCAATGACACCCAAGTAGCAACCATACTGTCTTAGTTAATTTTGCTGCTTAACAAAATACCTGAAACTTGATAATTTATAAAGAGTATAAATTTATTTTTTACCGTAAGGGGAAAAAACTCAGACTATTTTTTCTTGGCTCTCACACCACCACAACAATAAATAAAAAAGACTTCTGTGACCAAATGTGTGGGGGTCCTCTAATTCAGTTAAATTCGGGTGCTGTCTACCTGGAGATAACCTCAGATTCCACAGACTAGGGGCTCAGTACCACATAACTCCCCCTGACTTCAGACGACAGCTATTAAGTCCCGTCCTCTGGAACTTTTAACACAACCATCTTAAAGTTGGCATTCCCACAAACCCCTCTTTAGTTCGATTAATTTGCTAAAGCAGTTCAAAGAACCCAGGAAAACTTACTTGCGATTATTGGTTTATTATAAAGTATATTACAAAGGATACATATGAAGAGACACATAAGGTGAAGTGTAGAGATGGAGCACTCGACCACTCTATACTTCACCCTATGTGACTCTTCATCTGTATCCTTTGCTCTCTCAAGCAGGACAACATGCTCTCCCAGGCAGGACACCCTCTAGGAATCTCCACATGTTCAGCCATCTGGAATTTCGTTCTTTTGAGTTTTATGGAGGCTTCCTTAAGTAGGCATGATCAATTACATCATTGGCCATCAGTGATCATTTAACTTTTAGCCCCTTTCCTTTTCCTGGAGATGGGTGGTGAAGCTGAAAGTCCAACCCTTTAATCACACCTTGATCTTTCAGGTGACCAGCCCCCATCCTGAAGCTATGTAGGGGCATTCAACCATCACCAACTCATTAGCATGCAAAAGACACTTAAGACTCTGAAGCTTCTAAGGATTTTAGGAGTTACATGCCAGGAAAGGGTATTGAAGACCAAATATATTTCACAACATCACACTCACAGCTTTGGAGGCTGAGAGGTCCAAGATCAAGATGCTGGCAGGTTTGGTGTCTGGTAAGGGCCTGGTCTCTGCTTCCAAGATGGTGCCTGGTTGCTGTGCCCTCCCATGGCAGAAGGGATGGAAAGTCAAAAGGAGTGAACAGCTCCCTCACACTTCTTTTAAAAGGTCACTAATCCCATACATAATTGCCACAATCTTGTGATTTAAAACACCTCTTAATACTATCATATTGTGGTTTAAGTTCCAGCATGTGAATTTTGGAGAAACACATGTGTTCAAACCATAGTGCATACCTAGCACCCAGAACTTTGTTTCTAACACTATAAAAATAAACAAACAAACAAACAGAAAAACCATCAGGGCTTCTTGCAGAAATGGCTTATTTTAGGACCTTGACAGGAAATATACAAGATAACCATGAAGAATCTTACAGAGTCAGAAAAGGAGTATGCGGTAAAAAACACAATAATGGGGACAGCCTCCAACTGACAATGTTTCCAATGGTCAAAGCTGATATAAATACACATTTGAATAAACACATAAAATAAGGAAATAAGAGAAAACTTAATGCAAAAATTTGAATAATTTACATAGATATTCCTCCCTCAAAGAATTGGAGTATAACTCTCGGCTCCCTAAATGTGGATTATGCATATTGCCTTCCATCCAAAGGGTTAAGTATGGAAAGGGGGAAATAAAGTCACTTACTGTGGAGAAACCTGACAAACACTGCCTCAGCCAGATAACTATAGTTAGCACCAACAGTGATAAGCCATGTTGATAATGCATAACTTTGATAGACCATTGCTATGTTGTCATGAGAATGGCACTTTACCTTTGTAGTTTTTCTCCCCCAAACCTATAACCCTAATCTTATAATGAGAAGAAAACATTACACAAATACCAGCTGTGAGACAATCTACAAAATACCTAACCAGTATGTCTCAAAACTGTCCAGATCATCAAAAGCAGGGAAAGTCCAAGTAACTGTCATAGCCGAGAGAAGTCTAAGGAGGCCTATGACTAAACATAATGGGGTATTCTAGATGGGATCTTGGAACAGAAAAAAGAACGTTAGTTGAAAATTACGGCAATCTGAATAATGCAAGGAGTTTAGTTAATAATGTGTTAACATTGGTTCATTAATTGTGATAAATGTACTGTACTCATGTAAAATGTTAATAGAAGAACCATAAATGTGGGCTATGGGCTACATAAGAATCCTCTTTTCTACTTTTACAATATTTCTATAAATCTGAATTTATTTTTACATAAAATTATATTAAAAACTAAGAAATTTCATGTAAAGACTTAATAGTAACAGAGCATATAAATTATAATATACGAAGAGTTTGAGCCAGGGTAATATAGAACACAGAAAACTAGATGAGGTGAAATTAAATATATATCTATTTAGATAGGAATGAAAATAAAATAAATGCTACATATATAAATATATATACACATACATATATATGCACATAAATACATATATGTATAGGTATAAGAAAACTTCTAAAGGCTTGCCAAGGTTATATTCAGAAAGAAGTTAATAGCCTTAGAATTAATTTAATGAAGCAACAACACTAAAACATCAACTTTTATGAAAATAAATAATAGTATCCAAAGCAGATGAGAGTATGTGCAAATGTCTACTTTCATATATTGTTGATTATCATATAAATTGCTATAATATTACAAGTGTATGTGCTGATGATGTCTACTTTTAAAAATATGAGTGTATTTTTGCCATAGAATTTCATTTTGCAAAATATATGTTACATAAATTGTTCTAATACATGATCTGTGAGCAGAAATATGTATTGCAGAATTTAAATAGCAAAAATATTGTAAAAAATCTGATTGTCCTCTAATATTGGACTTAGTTACAGTACATTCAGATTTAGTGATACTACTTGACAAGAATAAAATAAGTTATACCTGTAGTTATTAATGTCAAAAGATTTTCATATATTTTGCAAAGCAAGTTTTAGTGTAATTTTTGACAGGATGAATTCTCTGGCTGAGAACAAAAGAAAAAATGAAAAGAGAGAGACGCAGAGAGAAGAAAAGAAAAATCTTATATAGATATGTATTTTACAAATTTTTGAAAGGTATAATGATAGAAGATTGCTTACCTAAATATGGAAGTCCTAGATTGGAAGACAGAGTAATATTTCTTGTATAAATATAAAGTGTATTAATAAAATAAAAGGAATCTATTGCCAATAGAATTTTTTAAATAACATAAAGAAATTTTAAAAGAATTATGTTTTCAACTCATGAAATCACAAAAGAAGGAAACAAAATAGAAATGAAATGTGAGTCATGGTAGAAGAAGAAATTGTTGGAATCAAAGACAATTCTGCTCATTTTCAAATGTATTCAGAAAAGTAAATATAAAAGTAATATGTATTTGTAAAGTTTAATTTATTTCCAAAAATGTGGGAATGTTTTATCCATATAATTGCAGTGATGGGTACTTTGGTGTCTGTTTTATTATTTTCCTTGATTTCTTATAAATGATTAAGACATTGCATGATTAAAATATTTTAAAGTTTAAAAATTCTTGACAAAAGGGGCACAGCTATAGATATTTGCTAATTGTTTAAAATTTTAATATATGGAAGTAAAACATAAGTTTTTACTGTTAAGTTTCTGGAATTACTGCCTTACACATTCAAAAGATATGTTTAAAATAGTTATTCTAGAGGACAGTTTGACAATATATAAAACTGCTATGCAAAATGGCATATATTCAATCAAGTAAGTCTGCTTCTAGGAGTATGTACACAACAAATTATCATGAATGGATAAGTATTAACTATAGAGTGTTCACTGCAATTTTGAATCTATTGGTAAAAACATAGAATAAAACCTGCATATTAACATTTTAGGATTAAATAAACTACATTCCAATAATTAAAGTAGCTTCCATATAGAAATTCCAAATTATGAAAGAGAAAAGTATAGAAAATGTTATGTTATAATTTATTAAATTTTTAAGTATCAGATTATAAATCCCTCCATATTGTATTATCTTATATACATAAAGTGACTTCTCTCAGTCTCCTCCTCTTCCTTCATGCATTTATAAAATATATGGCTATAAAAAGCTCCAATTGCTAACTTTTTATTTTGGGTAAATTAAATTGAAGGCAATTTTTTTCTACATTTATGTTTAAACACCTAACAACTACATATTGTTTTCAGTATAAGAAAAAAATTACATGTGCAAAACAGTAACCTCTTTACACCGCATGAAACACACACAAAAAAGTTATATACAATGAAAAAGAAATAGCCCAGTGCCCTGCCCAGCCTCCAAACAGCACAAATAAGATAAACTTTACTCTAGGTTCTCTCAAATCTCCATCTGTTAGCATCCTTTTAAGCCCAAATTATCTCTTTATGTCTAATCAAGAATTGCTGAGCTGTTAGAGAAAGTCATGTAAGCTGGCTATCTGGATCCATTGAAAATGCCTTCTTTCTCTACTCAGTTTTTCTTTGTAATTCTTTTATTCCCTAATGGTTGAATTCCTATTTAATTCCCTAGAGAAGCTATTTCAAAACCTACTCAATTTACTCCAGCCCCTGAATTCACCCTTGCCTTCCTCCTTCTCATCAGATGACATTGTTGTTTACTGTATTCACATTAAGAATGGCAGGCTTGAATTTGCTAGCCCTCTGTAGACAGTACTTGAAGGAGACGAAGAGAATAAATAAAAATAAGAGTAGTTAAGTTCCAACTCAATTGTTAATATATTAAGCTAATTGCTCACGTACACATCTTCTATTTTCACACAACTATTCTCTTATCTATTTCTGCTTCTCTCTGTTTTTGCTTTATATTAAAAACTCAAAAAAAGGTTCACACATAAAGAAAATTACTGTAGAAAATTCTCTGAAAATTAACACGGGCCAAGTCAAATGAATCACTGGGAAAAAGTATAGAGGTGGTATAGACCATGTATACTTGCTTCGGAAAAGACAGACATTTGTCCAAATTTTGCTTTCATCAGTGATGTTTATGATAATGATGATGATGATAAGATTTATTGCAAGCTCTGCTCTTTAATTATTTGGTTTACTACTCTCAATAACACACCGATATGGTGTTATTATTACCTCCGTATTACAAAAGATTGGAGGTTTCATTTTCTCATTTATTTGCCCAAAGTGATCATGTTACCAAGTGATGAAAGATTCAAATTCAGTTGTGTCTGGCACAAAAGCTCATATTTTTATCACCATGTTTCATTCCTCATTAATCACATATTCACACCTAAAATCTGAGTGGGACCCTAGAAAAATGTAATAAATTCAGGGAATGAAATGAGGAAGATGTTTCAATTGTATAACATATCAGTGAAAGAAGATATTCACTAAAATGACAATGAGGAAAAGTTACCAGGATTACAAAGGGAAATGTCAGCACGACCATAAGAAGAAGAAAAAGGAGGAGCAGCAGGAGGAGGAGAAATAAATCAGTTTATAAACAATTTATTGAACGCGTTGGGAATACATTTTAGTGCAGGGCCTGTTCCACGTACTTCTCACTTTCTCTTTGCCTTGATCTTTTCCCTCATGCTCAGTATTACTCTTGTAATACAAATCTGGGATTTCTATTATCCACTGCCTTGAGTTTTAAGTAATATTATCCATGTGTATGTTGTAAATTATGAATGTTAATATACATTAGAAAGTATATTTGTCTATATATTCTTAAAAAATCAAAGGTGGAAATCTAGGTCTAAATGGGTTATGCTTTTGTTATTAAGTGCAGATTTAAGGTCTGTTAAATGATATTTGACATATGCCATTGCTCTCATGGTTGAACATACCATCAATTAGCTTAAAAATTCCATTGGCTCCACCTTATGGCTCCTTATTATCAAATGCCTACATTTTCCCCAATAGCATGCTCTTTTTAACCTGCCCTAACTATGTTTTGATTTAAAAGTTTCTATATGCATGTCCTTAGTCATGTTTCCTGAATTAAAATTATAAATATCAGATCATTTTACTTACTTTCCATGAGACCTACTATAAATTCCTGTTTGATTCACTTTGATGTTCGGCAATTTCTTTGAATTCCTTTTCTCTGTTGTATAAAATGATAAGCAGGGTATGGACTAATACCAAGGAGAGCGGGTTCCAGTAAAATTTTGCCACAGTATCTGTATGTTTTTCTGTCAATTACTTCATTTTCCTTGGACTTGCTCTAGGAGTTGTATCTAAAGAGGGTGCTGTTGGAGGTATTTGATTACAATTTTTTTAAATTCATATTCTAAAATTTGATTTTCATTTATTTTTCTCAAGAAAATAAAACTAGACCCAGAATCAAGTCTTAGCTCAGCCATTTTCAAGTCCAAGAAAGCTCATCTGGGGCTTTGTTTCTCTATCCTATGCTTCCAAATTTCCCTGGACATAGCGCTCTGTTAGCACCTAGCATAGTTTGCAAATTATCTACTTACGTATCTATCTGTTACACTAAAGTACAAATTTTTGGAAGGCACGGAGCTGGCTTCCTCCCTCTCTATCCCAGTGCATCCCAACATTAAGTACAATATCTGATTGTAGCCAATTTTTATTTCTGTCGCCTTGCATATCTGCTTGCCTAGTGAAACTGCCTGGCTTTCAATTCATTCTCACAACTGTCACTCAAGTTACTCCATCCATGTGATTCTTCTTAGCTTAGAATCTTCCTCCTCATCTTTTGAATTTCAACTAAGGATGCAGGCATGAGGATTAGAAGACCTGCCAACCAATGGCGATATCCTCCAGAACTGTTTCTCAGATAATGCTCTTAAAACCCAGACTCTGTCCACAATCTGCACTTCCACTTCCTCAATCTAAGTCGCTCAGTTTTTCCTTTGATTCTGTAATAAGAAATGTGACTTTTCTTAAATTAAACCTGCCAAGTTTCTGTTGCATGTACTTAAAAAAATATATTTGATTCCTTGGCATGGACTGAACCAGGTTTTGAGGAGCCTGAAGTTTGTATAATTTTGGAGTCACGTTTTAAGAAAAAGAATATAAGCTATTAAAACAAAATTAGGCACAAACTGTCTATATATGTGAATATGAACTGTCTATATATACATATGTGTACAAAACACACACGCTCTCTCTATATATGAATATTTTCCAATTTGTCTGTATATACATACATTGATTGAAAAAGAATCTGTATATATATAGCTTATCTATCTTGAGAAAATACTTACAAATTTTAAAAATTTGATCAATACCAGAAGTATCAGAAATTGAAATAACTCAACTTTTCTTGTTAATTTTATCTGACATACTTCCTTGATATTTCTAAGTGTACATTTTGATTGTATACTTATTTGGTGGTTTCATCTTAAGACAATTTCACTATTTTGTTTATGTTGAGAATAGAGAGATAATTCAGTTTTTCAGGCGGCATTGTTAAAATTGTATTATTATTATTAATCATTTAGACAAGTTTCAGCTTCACGCTTCATGCTAATAATAAATGTTAATGTTGTCAATTTTAGGGTTTCACTGATTTCGAAGAATTTAAAGTGTGTGTGTTGACAAAAACCTAAGTTTTCTCTGATGTTTCTGATCCACAGTTACCAGCTTTTTGTCAGAGCTTGATCTTATTGTGCTGGCATATTATGAGTTTCATCTTGTTTTTTTTTTAATACTAATATTTTTGTTAAAATCAGAAAAATAAATCTTTCTGTTATGTATTCATGTAACAATATCCCCTACATTAAGCAGATTATTAACAATAAAAAATCCACCTTTTTCTTGTATTTGAAATACATCTCTAATTCATAACAAATTTCTACTTTTGGTACAGTGTAAATTTTTGGTTTTAATTTCCTTCTCAATATTAGAATAAAATGTCTACTAATTTTACCACTCACATAACCTGACATGTCTCAGGTTCCATTGAGTTTATTAGAAAAATTTCCTAATTTTTAATAACTTTAAAGTGATGAAAGAAGGCATAAAACATATAATTCCAAATAAAGGGTCTATCATTTCTTTCCTGTTTAGCTGAAATGTTCCAAAACATCTTTCTTCTTTAAAAGGTATACCACATTTTCGCAAATATACCATTTCCATTAATAAAGAAAAACAAAATGTGTTGTACACTTATACATGCTGAAAATTTTCATACATCCTTGAAAGAAAAGATTTTCTGTTTTAGTTTGTCATTGTTGAAAATCAAATTCCCCACTAAAATTGTATACATCACATAATTGAAAAAATTTTCAAAAGCCAACTTCTCATACCACATATTTCTATCACTCATCTATCCCATTAGGGGCATACTTGCAGTGTCAGGCAGTATCAATGAAATAATGTCTGTTCTGCTTTCTAGATGCAGTACATATCCAGATTTAAAATCATTAGGCCTCAGATTAGCCCTAAATTTGAAATCACCTTTGCAAAAATATGTAACATTGAGAAAATGACAAAGGTGAAAAGAGATCTGACCAAACCTACTCCATCTTGCTTCTAATCTCTAAGCTGCCCTTGTTCAAACTAACTTTGGAAGGAATTTATAGTTTAACTTTGAAACAAAGGTGATAACAGCTATTTCCCAAAACTAACCTCCTCCTTGCTTGGGGACCAGACTACTGCCTCTGTAAGACTAACAAAGTAGCCAAAAGATTAGAAATTATGGTTTAGGAGTCATGCAGCCACAGGCCACAAGATTCCAAACCTCCCCAGTTGCTTTACTATTGTAAAACCTAAGATTTGTGCTCAAGATATTTTTCAGACCCTGCATTATGATTCACCAGGTGGTGCCACCGAGATAGGTAATGTGGCTCAACCAATTCTGTGATCCATCTAGGAACAGAAAACAGCAAGAAGAATCCAATTTGACTCTTTGTGATTTCCTTTCTGACCCTACTTCCTGGCCCTGTGCCCACCAAATTATCCTTAAAAATCCCCAGTGTCCAAAGTTTTGGGGAGACAGATTTGAATAATGAAACTCCAGTCTCTCGTATAGCTGGCTCTGTGTAAATTATACTCTTTCTCTATTGCAATTCCCCTGTCTTGATAAATCAGCTCTATTGGGGCAGAAGGCAAAATTAACCCATTACAAATATACCTACGACCCAAATGCTTATCATATTTCTGATTTGATAATCATTTACATGGGAGGAATAAAACATTTACAAAGACAAGAAATTTGCACTAAATGAAAATGTGGCTGCCAATTATTTGGCCTTTTTTAAGTCACTCCCATGAGAGTAAATTGTGGCACCCCAAAAAGGAGGGTAAGGCTAAGCAGTAAATGATGCTACATGTTATTTTTTTTCTATGAATCCCTTTTATGAAGACTTTCTTGAACTGTAACCACTACCCTAATTAGATTACCAGGCATGACAGTCAGTTCTAGCCACTAGAGAGATAGAGAGAGATGAAACACACACACACACCAGACACACACACACACACACACACACACACACACACACACGCACAGTACTCTGCAAAATATGTGACATGCTTATTCTCTTTTACTTTCCCTCAAATGTCCCCTTCTCTGGGAATCAGGTTGTGCAAATTGGGCTCTTTGTGTAATCATTCCAACAAGCATGATGTGGCCATGAGTGAAATCTTAGGATGTCCCTTGAAGAGGCACATAGCCTCTGCCTGTTGTAAACATTTTCTGATTATTTACTTCTTGATCAAGTGGAAGAAAAAAGGTAAGAAGTAACAAATGTTTTGTACAAAATAAACAATATTGAATCCTAGATATTTAATATGATATGCTTTAACATGCTAACTTTAGCAAAAGTTTTGTTTTACAATTTGTAGCTAATTATACCAAACTGTGTTCCTAAATTGGTACAGTAAGGAAAAATGTACGAGATGAACTTAATCTGGAATACATTCTTAAGTTCAGGACCATCAGATAGTGGAAATGCCTGCCAAATCAAAGCACTCAAAAGGAAAAATTGCTGATAAAGGTACAGCCAGCCAAACCCACCCTGTCCTTGATACAGGAAGTCAGCCTAGATTAAATATAGTACTTCTAAGCTGATCCTCCCTGGTTGCACCACCACCAACCAGCCTTTCTCTGTGCTTAGCTTTTAAGACTAGAGTCTGGTGCCTGGGGTGTATGTGTATGTGTTGGGGGTGGGGTATTTATGGAGGAAACTGTCTGCAAATCAGAAAGTTTCTCCTGCTTCAAACACTTGCCTTTTGAACCCAATCAAACTGTCAGCTGTTTGGTGTTGGTTTGGTGCATCTCTCAGACATTTTCTTTCCAATATACCAAGAGGCTCACAGACCACAAACATGAGCCTCCAGACCTGAGTCATTAGGCCTCTTTTGATCAGCAGCTTATGGATCCAATCACTGTTCTGAATTAATGTCTCTGTTACTATAAATTGCAAATAAAGGACTGGATGGCATGAGATTTTCTTTTGTACCATTAGTTGGACTAAGAATAGAGAAGACATTACTATTTATACCTTAAAATAGTCTTAATTATATCCAGGAGCATACTCAAGCCTATTTTTTCATTCTGCTATATTCATTTAAAAGATTAGGTAGGATTTGGTTAAATATTAAGTATGATTTTTCTACAATGATGATAAAATAACAATCCCTTAATTTTACATCCTGCTGAATACACTCTTGGAAATTTGTGTGTATGCATCTGTATCTGCTAACATTCCCCACAGTCTCATGAATATTGAATGTATCTTCTGCAAAATCTCTTCCCTTCTATCTTCTTCCTATTAACTTGTCATGTACTATATGGAAGCAGAAAAATAGTATCCCTTTTTGCCATCTCAAGGAAGTTCAGTGCTAGACCGCTTATCTTCTGACTAGAACTATGAAATTACTAGGAAATAAATCAACTAAAAAATGGTGGAAAACAACTGGGCGTGGTGGCTCACGCCTGTAATCCCAACACTTTGGGAGGCCAAGACGGGCAGATCATCTGAGGTCAAAAGCCCAAGACCAGCCTGGACAAAGGAAACCTGTCTATACTAAAAATACGAAAATTAGCTGGGCATGGTGGCACGTGCCTGTAATTCCAGCTACTTGTGAGGCTGAGGCAGGAGAATCACTGGAACTCTGAGGTGGAAGTTACAGTGAGCCGAGGTCATACCACTGCACTCCAGCCTGGGCGACAGAGCGAGACTTGGTCAAAAATAAATAAATAAATAAATAAAAGTGGAAAACAAAAGAAGAAAGAAAAATAAAGAAATACAAAAGAATAATAAAACTTTGTTTTGGTAAAACATCATATTGATCACTCTTCTTTAAAACCTATTTTCAATATAAAATAAACTTTTAAATATATAATTCACATGTATAACACATTTTTCAAGAACAGAGAGCTCAGTGGGGGAAGGGAAGGGATGGAATCCTCATTTATTAGTGTCTGGCAAGGTGCTAATTTTTTCATGTACTTCCTTTCCTTGCTATAAACTGGCATATTGTGAGCACATGCCCTTCCGTGAGCCTACATGTTACTATCAGGAGTAATAATTGCCAAGAGACTATATTGTTAATTGACTTTTCCAGTTAAGTTAGAAATAATCAAAAAATACTTGCTGCCAAACATATTGTCTAAATGTATAAGGTGTTTCTTGTACTGTGACAGTCCATTCTAGAGAGCATAGCAATCTGTCTCTATTATGACCATTTCTCTGGAAGTGCCAGTTTCATTCTAAAGATCATTATTACATGCCCTGTCTGTGCCACAGGTGTAATAGGTGTAGATACTTCATCTGAGTGTACTTGACTCAAGAATTTTAGGACATTTATCTAAGGCCACACAGACAGTAAGAGACATTTTCAAAAGAACCAAGCTCTTCACGGCTCCAGCCCAGGTAGTAAGTCTTTGTCTCAAAAAGGGTGATCAGCTCTGCTAAATTTTCTAGAAATAATTTCCAGAAGGAAAAAATATAAATATATCTGAAAATCCCCAGAATCTTTGCACACTTGATAGGAGATCATCTTTTCCCTTCTGTCTTCTTCCTATTAGTTTGTGATGTGCTATGTAGAGGCTATATTTGAAGTCTTCCCCTCATACTGTGGGGATCCTCTGTGTTTCTAAGAGCCTCAGTACAATGCCACTGTGGATGGTGCCCAAGTTATCATGATTTGACAACAATTTTTCAACTTTGTGATGGTGCAAAAGCGATACACATTAAGTAGAAACTATACTTTGGGTACACATACAACCATTCTGTTTTCCAATTTTAGTACAGTGTTCAATAAATTGCATGTGCTACTCAACACTTCATTATAAAATAGGCTTTGTATTACATGATTTTGCCCAATGAGGCTAAGCTATGCTGTTCAGTATGTTAGGTATATTAAATACATTTGGCTTACTGTATTTTCAACTTATGATGGGTTTATTAGAATGTAACTGCGTCGTAAGTCTAGGAGCATCTGTATAAAGCAGTGCTGTGTCTGGATATTCATCTGGGTATGCATTTCAAATGCCGCGCTGAGCTAAAAAGAATGAGGTCAGAGTTTCTGGAAAATTGTACAGAATGCTCTCAGCATCTCTGGCATTGCCCTGGAATATAACAATTTCAGAAGCTTGAGTGCACATGGTTTTGTCTCCTGTCCACCTATTATTGCTTACTTGTTGTAAGTGGCAGATTAGCCTATGTATTACTCTGAGAAAATGTATCTCTTCACATCTTATCATTGAGAAAGCCCTCTTCCAGGAGAGTTATATATTTGACATGACATTATTTTCTTGCCATGTATAGTTGGTGTTGCGCCATCAATGTCATAGAATGCAGAGAATAACTGGAATATCTGCATTTTAAATAAACAGCATTGAACTTAATACTGGAGCGATTGAGCTCTGGGAAGTAAGACGGGTCAAATTAATGCCATACTTAGCAACATGCTCTTTTATCATGAATATTCCAATAGTGTAAAAATGCACCTGCTTTATTAGTGGTGCCAATTTGTACTCATGCTTCAATAGATAACGGGTCCCTGATTATCATCAACAGGAAACTTTCAAAATGGTCTTCATTTGTAATTTACCCTCCAAAAGTAGTAGACATGGAATTCTTCTGAAAGAGACTGGAAAGGGAGGGCGTGTGTGTTTTCTCTTTTATCTAACTCCTTTCCTTTGTTTCATTTTCACATGGCAGGCTGTAGAGATCTTGCCCAGTTCTCATGCCCTGAGGTCATACAGTTAAATGGCACTAGAAACAGGCAGTTCTGTTTCATCACAAGTGACAAAACCACATCCTCTAAGTTTGAAATTAGTGCAGCTGAAAATATGGTGAGAAATGAATCACATCCAGATGACATTTTTCAAGTTCTCCTCAATCTGGTACAATCTTGTGGTTCTCTCCTTTCTGTTTCCTCTTGAGCATGCTATGGTTTATGAACTTGAGTGGAATCTGCCGGCAGTTCCCCAGGCTAAGGACATAGCACAAAATTTCCATAGGATGTGGAGATTTGCTGATTACGGTTTTGCATCACTATGTCAGTCTATTCACCATATTTCTTGTTTCTATGATCATATTACAGTTAATCAGCCAGGAACCCTTTTTTTTTAAAGATGCAGATGCTAAGTAGTATAATGTTCTGAAATGTTTTAAAGTAGCTTTTTACTACTCAAACACACCCATACACACAGATACACGACATCACCTTTTATATATCTTTATAATTACAATATTTATTTTAGAACACTGTACCAATTAGCAACAGCTGATAATAATTCCGATATGTAAAAGCCCAAATAGATTTTGGTAAGTACTGACCTCACATAGAATGTAACTTACACGGTAACTTCTTCGCCATCAATAGCTTTGTTTTCAGAATGGCTTGTGGAACAACAAAAACTCCAATTCATTTTGCATTTTTCTTTAATGAGTGCCCATGAGCAAATGAGAGATAAAATACTACCCTTTAAAAAATTCTCTCTTTCCCTTTTTTTTGCTCCCCCCCCCCACCCCCCCGTAGAGACGGAGTCTTGCTCTATCGCCCAGGCTGGAGTACAGTGGCGCGATCTCAGCTCACTGCAACCTCCTCCTCCCGAGTTCAAGCAATTCTCCTACCTCACCCTCCCGAGTAGCTAGGACTACAGGACCACATAGCCACGCCAGGCTAATTCCCTTTGTATTTTGGTTGAGGCGGGGGTTTCCCCATGTTGCCCAGGCTGGTCTCGAACTCCTGAGCTCAGGCAATCCACCCGCCTCTGCCTCCCAAAGAGCTCGGATTACAGGCGTGAGCCACCACACCCGGCCAAAAAATATTCTCTCTTTCTTAAATCACATTGTTGTATTTATATCTATGTTTTGAAACTTCTGCATTGGTATAACGGTCATAACTAAAGTCTTAAGTCCCAGAACAAAATAAACACTTTGGTATGATTACATGATGAGCTTCTATAAATAGTTTCATTTACATTAATTGGGACTTTTAGAAACTACTGTACATCTGTCTGTTACTATATCACATCAGGCTATAATCTCTGGATTATTATTATTAATACATTATTACAGTAATAATTATTATTAATTTATAGCTGGAACTCGAAATGGGTGCCTACCTCCCCAGGGTTACTGTTTAAGCCCAGTGTCTGCAGTTATGGCTAATTCACTATTTACCTTCCACTGTATAGATCTCCTCATTGGTCTACTCATTTCTGCACTTGAACTCTTATAACCGAAAAAAGAAAAGAAAAAGCTGATTTTTCTCTTCATTCTTTAATGCCTCAAATATTAAAGTTTAGTAACTTTAATGTAATGTGTGTATAATGTAAATCTAGATTTTCTGGCCTGAGAATTTACTATTCTGTTGATAGCACCAGGACATTAAATAGCATAAGGTCTAGAGATAGAGATTATTAGAAAAAAATTTTGGTTACCAGGTCAGTTTGCAACTAAATGTAGCTCTCAAAATAAAGTGATAATATTAATTTCAGTTATATGTTAAAGATAGGATTTTGATAGTATTAGAGCTTGTAAATTCTTAGTATATTTTCGTAGTTTTTTTTTTTAAGGCCTCTAGAAAAAACGGTTTAGTCAGACTGTCTCTAGAGTTTGAGAGATAAAGTAGTAAATTAATCTTAGTAATAAAACAATGTGTTGATAACTAACATCAAAGATTATTTTACTTAGCTCCAATTTAAAGGCCTTTTTAATTCCAGTGATTAGAGTAGCAGTCACAAAATCTTAAGCAAGAAAAGATCATCTATGGAAACATTATTTTTATAGAAGTATGAAATAAGTTCTAATATATGTATTTCTTTACACATGATGTATCCTCATTAATTGTTACCTCAGCATAGTCTAAAGTAGAACTACTCAAAATACAATTTGGAGATCTGTTTATTTGTGGAATGTTTGTTACATGTTTCCTCTGAGACAAATGTAGACATTCAGAGTGTTTCAAAAAATGTAGACAAATTTGACATTGCCATGGCATTTAAGTGTATAAAAAGGGAGCTTGCATTTTTATGTCCTTTTTTTTTTTTTTTTTTTTTTTTTTACATTTTGCATAGTTGCACAGACTTACTCTAGGGGCTGTGTATATTTCTAGTTGCCATGAATTTTCTATTCTTTTTTTCTTATCTTTTTTTTTTTTTTCAATTGAGACAGAGGTCCCAATCTCTTGGCCAGGCTGGTCTTTTAACTCCTGGGCTCAAGCAAACATCCTGACTTCCAAATAGCTGGGACTACAGGCATATCCCACCTTGCTCAGCTCCTTCTGTCTCTCTGTCTTTTTTATTATACACATTTATTTATTTCGTATTTATTCCGAACTCAAAGAACCCAAGATCATACACACTTTAAAAATCTCCAGAGCAACTTAATGTAGTATATATGTACCATTGTACAAAGTGAAATTTTATACAAGTACATGCAGACAAAAGACCCTTCAGCTATTTTCTTACTTTGGAGTGTATTTAAAATTTGAAGGAACACCACTGTTAGAATCCTTAGAGAGGAAAGTCACTCCATACTCTCAAGGTATTACACTTTTGGATCCCAGCCTCCAACTATTGATGAGATAGTTGTCTGTTCTGGACCACGCTTTGAGAATACTTGCTGTTCAACACATTCTTAATAGCTAAAATAATGCAACTCAAAATGTCTGACTTCAGAAAGCCAGCCATTCTCCCTAGAAATTAAAAGGCTTCAGAAAAGGTCCTTCCTTGCATTTAGGCAAAGCAAAGTGCTGAGATTACACCTTGTAGAGTCCTATAGAATGAGTAGGCCATGGATCATTTGTCTCAGCAGAAAGAAACGGCAGCGTTTCCTAGTTTTTTTTTCTGATACTCCAAGAGATACACCTCCTTATTCCAGCCAATCAATTAGGATAAACTACTACACAAAAGAGGCTGATATTTTCTCAGCAGGCTTTTAGTAAATATTAGATGTCTAGCGTGTTAGATATCAGGGCTTCAATTGTAGAGATGTATTAGATAATATTTTTGAGTGCACACATAATTGTAAGACACACCTGACAAATCTGAATTTGCTTGTTTTTACGATAAGACTTTGAAATGGTCTTCAGAATTTGCAGTAGAGGTGTTTGCTTAGTTTTCCCCTTGTCTTTCCAAGGAAAAAATAAAATTTAATGGCAACATCATTGTATCTGTTTCAGAAATTTGGTTTTCTCTACAATTGTCTGTATATGCTGTTTTAGGACTTCTGTATCCCTACAGGCTCTCAAAAATGGTAGGTAGTTGGTGTACATTTTTACTAGTGTGATGGTCATTGATATATTTGCTATTATTTGGGTAGTTGTAAATTTTAAACCATGACTAATGATTTGGTACAGGGCTGTTGCTCTAGATTTATAAAGATATCTTAGAATTTTTTTTTTTCTTTTTGTCATTTTGGGTTCTGGAGTTGGGCCACTTTCTTCAGCCTATGTGCTGGATGAAGGAGAAAGGTTGCAAAAATCATAAGCCATAACGATTTTTTCATCTGTTGCACTAAATCCCTGAACATCATAAATTATTGAGTCCAAGCTTTTGGTTTAATTTTGATATTTTCTCCTTAGAGACAGGGCCTTGCTCCATCACCCGGGGTGAGTCAGCCTCCCAAGTAGTTGGGACAGTGGAGGAGCCTACTACCCTGCCAGGATAATATTTTATTTTTTGTGGAGACAGGGTCTCATGATGCTGCCCAGGCTGGTTTGGAACTCCTGGCTTCAAGCAATCCTCCTACGTTGGCCTCCCAAAGTGCTGGGATCACAGATGATTTTGTTCTAAACATTTCAAATGCACTTGAATAACGGCTGTGAACACACACAAATTATATTTATGGTAAAGTGTTTTTTTTTAAAAAAAAAGGCTCAAAGCAGTTATTAATTCTATGATAGTTATCAAGTCCCAGTATCAGTAAAATATACGAAGTTGAATTTAAAAGGCATATTTGATACATCACGTAATTTTTATTTTTCCATTTCTATACTTCTCAGTATAAAGTATTTCACAATGAATGCAATTATGAAGTTTACATTCTCATAAATTAAAAAAGCAGAGAAAGAAATTTACTACTTTCCATGGTGTTTACGTGGTTCATTCATTCATTTGACCATTCATTCAACAAGTGTTTATTGAAAATCTATCAATTGCCAGGTAGTGTTCTAAGCAGTGAGGAAAATGGGGACTAAATTGAACAAAAATATCAGCTTTCAAGGAGCTTATTATTTAGTGATTAAAAAGAAGAATTCACTGATAGATTTTTATAATACACATGCCCTAAGTTTAATACCTCTGATCTTTTTCCCCCCACTTTTAGGTCTGTGGTTAATCACTAGGCTTCACCTCCTAAAGTATTATGCTCTCAGTAAATTTTAATCATTAATTTCTGCAATGTGTTGAAAGAGCTAACGAAACAGGTTCAGGATTTAAGTATAAATAAAATATTTAGCCATTAATGTGGAGCTAAGTCTCAACAATTGATTTATCTATTCAGTCTTCATTACCACTTAAATTGCTTTATATTTAAAAATACCTCTTCCAATACAAGTAAATGATAAATATTTGAGATGATGGTTATGCTAATTACACTGATCTGACCACACTATACATGTATCCAAACATCACTATGTACCCCATAAATATGTACAATTATTCTGTGTCAATTTAAAATTTTAATTAAAAAATAAAAGGTAAATCTATAAAAATTAAATAAAATTAAATTTTTTTAATACTGGTGATCACTGAACTTTATTTCCAGGGACAGGCAATTTCTTTATACATAACTTTAAGGTTTTAAAGTTTATGTGTTGCTGTTTTACATATGAAGTCAGGAAGGCAACAAACCTACTAATGATGCCACAAATGGTCACCTATGTTATTAGTAGTTGGATTGCTTTTAAAGAATTAAAAACAATAAACATACACATTTATAAAGTGCAAACCATACAGAGGGTAACAAAAAAATTTGTAGAAGATTTTATTTTCTCTTACTCAAAGCTAACAATTATTAGTAGGTTCTTGTAACTCATTCCTCCCCAGAATACAGTAATAAATACATATACCATCACATTAATATTCAGGTATCTACTTATCATGCTTCAGGTTTATTGACACAAAGACATCATATTATACAGATTCTTCTGTGCTTGCCTTTATGTAATTAATACTACATTTTATCTTCACATCACTATGTGGAACTACTTAATCTCTTATGTTTATTGTTTTCCATCATGCAAATGTGGCATTGTTTACTTCTGCTGTCTCCTATTGAGGACACTTTTATTGTTTCTATATGTGAATATTTTTTAATGCAGCAGATAGTTAATTAACGATTTACAGGAACTCAGAGTAACATCTCAAGCTTTTTTTTTTTCTTATTCTTCTTTTTAAGAGACAAGTTCTCACTCTCACTCAGGCTGGAGTGCAGTGCAGTGGTGCAGGCATAGCTTACTGCAGTCTTGACCTCATGGGCTCAATCCTGCCCCAGCCTCCAGAGCAGCTGAGACTACAGGTGCACACTACCACATACAGCTAATTTTTCTAATTTTTTTTTTTTGTAGAGGTGGTGATATGGTTTGGCTTTGTTCCACACAAATCTCATCTTGAATTGTAGTTCCTAATCAGGTGGAGATAGTTGAATGATAGAGGCAGTTCTGCCATGCTGTTCTTGTGATAGTGAGTTCTCATGAGATCTGATGGTTTTATAAGGGGCTTCACCCTTCTCTCAGCACTAACTTCTCTTTCTGCCACCATGTGAAGAAAGACATGCTTGCTTCCCCTTCTGCTATGATTGTAAGTTTCCTGATGCCTCTCCAGCCATGCTGAACTGTGAGCCAATTAAAACTCTTTTCTTTATAAATCACCCAGTCTCGGGTATGTCTTTATTAGCAGTGTGAGAAGGGACTAGTAGAGATGCGGGTCTTTTTATGTTGCCCAGGCTGCTTTCACACTCTTAGCCTCAAATGATTCTCCTGCCTTGGCCTCCCGAAGCACTGGGCATGACTGTTTTTGATTCAGGTTCAACCACAGCTTGTCAATATGTGCTTTTTCTACAAGACACTTTAGAACACGTCTGTTCTATTCTGGAAAATATCCCGGCCTAGCTGCAGAGGAAGGCTGCATCCAAGGGCTGTAAGAACTCATTGACTCTGCCTGTGAGTGTTCAGGTTGGCTTTACAAGGAAAAAAACATTAAAAACTGTTAATCTGGTAGAACTAATCCTTCCTGGGACCTAGTCTAGCAGTAATCCGTAAAGAATCAACTCTCAGTTACCCGTGACAATGAATGATGTACTGTGGAGGACAAGGACTTGGAAAGGAAAAAAATTATATCTATATCTCTATATCTATATATCTACATCTATGTATCTATGTACGTACATATATAAAAATTAAGTTCTAATTATGTATCAAAGAATGACTTTTGTTTCACTTATATTTGTCCCTCTAAGTGCTAATAGTGAGGTTCAAGACAAAAACTGCAAAGTTAAAAAAAAAGAGTACTAGAAAGGAATGAGATAAGACACTAAATGAGTAATTTACTCTTATCAATGGAAGTAGATAGTCATTTTTTAAAAATCCAAAAGGGGGGTCATTTCTTTGTGATTTGTCATCACACATTGTTCTTATACATGGACACTCACAATGTAACATATAGGAAAACAACAAGAATATATTGGAGACTGCAGCTTTTCTCTAAGGATATCCTGACAACTGCAGAGAGATTTTGGTATTTAAGGAAAAGGAAGGAAACACTATCAATATAAAGAACCATGATGCCGTTGTAGACGCTGAGATAGAATAGATTGGTTTTGGAGGAAATTTTTGATAAGGGATTTGATTGGAATGGATTGCATTTGGCTTCTCTGTGTTGATGACAACTGCTTCTGGAAGTCGTGTTTAGCTCTCTTCCCACGACCTCAGTCACCACCACTGCTGAGCTGACAAGAATGGCCAGTCCCACTGGAAACTCTTACAGTCACTGGCTGCCAGATATTGCTCCGTCACTACCAGGTGTTCACTGTACAGAGGTCAGGATTAAATACTTGCTTTTTGGTACTCACTGCTGAAGACTAAAGTATTAATATTTCTTCTCTCACTGAAGAATAGTTAGAAATGCAGAGGTTAGCAACACGTAACTATGTAAAGCTTGTTTCAATAATACAATATAGAAGCAATTACCTAGCTTTTAAGAATTTTATTTTTATTTATTTTTTAGATTGACCCCCATCTTATTCCAACTACATGGGAAGCCAGTTAATCCTTACTTTTTAGTTATTTGTTAATGCAGAAAAACAACAATTTCAAATGTGAAAGCTTTATTAGAGGAAATGAAATTATGAATAACACAGCTGTCCCAGTGTTATTTTATGCAACTATTATCTATTATAAATTGAATCTATGTATAATAGGGGTAATAAAATACAGGAAAGGCAGCTAGGTCAACAAGGGTGCCCTTTAAAGAAACCTTATTAGTCTTACAAAAATGAAAATGGGAAAAGAATAGTAGCTTAATATGCTAATAGAGATCTATTTGTGAATTAAGAATAGAAGTAACTAATTTAGAGAAAATAAGCCAATTTTTAGCTATGAGATAGATTTATAACAGAATGACTTTTCATGTTCCGTGAGTGACTTATTTACTGCTTTTTATTCAGAATGAAAGATAGGTTTCCAGTTTCTTACACCAGTATTACTGATAAGAAACCCTTATATGCTTATTTAGTTGGAAACTCATAGGCATTCTATGAGTTGTGTTTCTTCAGGAATATTTTTAGGGGGTGATCTATCGAGGTTTTCACAAATCATTTCACCTTCTAGTGGTTTAACCAATGAAATAATAATTACTATCGGAGTATAGAATTTTCACCCTGCTATTGAGTGAGACTATGGAGGCAAGGTTTCAGCCCATTGACAATTACATGAAAAATAGATTTTTTGTAGATGCATATTATTTGGTTAACCTGATGGCATTCCAGGCACTCATTTAGTCTATGTGTGCACACACACAGTTGTGTGTGTGTGTGTGTGTGTGTGTAGTGAATAGAAAAACTAGAAGGCACATTTTAATCATATTCTAAAGATGCTACACAATTGTAATAGGCATTTCCCCTTTGTATCAATAGGAAAGACTAAGAAGAAACGATACAACTTTTCCTTTTTTCGTAGAATTAATAGTGGAGCAGAGACTATGATTAGAAGAGATATTGGTGAAGCAATTGCAATAAATGTTCATATATGCTATAACAGGGAACTTATATGTCAGGGGAGTATGCAGTAAGTACCCCTAAACTAGCCTAAGAGTGACCAAAAAAATGCTTTCTGAAGAAAGTGATATATGAGTTATTAGACTGTATAATGAAAGTTAATCCCCCAACATTTCCTCCTCCTTTGAATCCAACCTCTTGTCTTCTCCATGCTTGCAAATATAATTATGCATTAATTTCCTGGGGCTGTTATAACAAAGTACCACAAACTGAGAGGCTCAAGACAACAGAAATTAATCATGTCACAGTTCTGAAAGCTAGAAGTCTGAAATCAGTGCGGGCAGGACCATGCTTTCTCCGAGGCTTACAAAAGAGGATCCTCTCTGCCTCTTCTGGCTTCTGGCAGCCCCAGGGATTTCTCGGCTTGTGGCGGCATAGCTCCAATTTTCCATATTCACATGCTGTCTTGTCTTCCTTCTGTGTTTATGTATCTCTGTGTCTTCTCATGGTGTTCTGTCTGTGTGTCTATGTCCAAATTTCACTATTCTTGTTTTATCTTTAAGAGGATATCAGTCACACAGGACTAGGGCTCATCCTAATAACCTCAAGTTGTCTTTTTTGAATCTCCCAAGACCCTATTTCCAAACAAGATTATGAACGCAAGTATTGACAATTAGGACTTCAACATATCTTTACTGGGGATAGAGAAGACACAATTCAACCCAAAACATTTATTAACATCTCTTTGCTCCCAAAGCACAAGTCAAACATTGCTCTGATGTTTTATCCCTGGACAGCATGTTACAATTTACTGTATAGAAGTGGCTACATATACAACTTCTAGTGGGGAATTTTCTTATGTACTTTACTTTTTTATCTGCCTCCTTACTTTTTTACCTACTCCAGCACAATGCTTACTTGTTAAATACTGAACATACAGATTAATAAAGAAGCAAAAGATGTTTTATTTTCTAGAATGATTTTTCAATTGATTTCAAACTTATTAAGAAAAAGAAAAGAGAAAAATTCCCTGCAGTTTGTGCACTGTCTCACATTAACTTCTAATTTGTCAGAGAAATACCAAAAGAATAGCAAAACTCCCAAGGAGATAATACGAAATAGCCTAATATATTATCCTGACAACATCCCTACAGGCTGCCAAGAAATATGAAATTCAACAAGAAAAGATGCTCTGCTGCAAAAACTTCACTGTAAGAGCAGGAATGATCACCTTCAGAAACTATACTCAAGACCACTGCAACTGCAGAGGAATTGTATGCAGAAAGACATTATCACCCAGGCTCAGAGCACAGTGCCTGGTAAAGCTAATTATATTCCACTGGAAGCATTTGAACAATTTTTAACAATAATGAAAAATCGATATCTTTCTGTAGTCTCTGTTTAATAAGAAAGAAAATAAATTATAAAGATTGGTCTGGAGGGTAAAGAATTAAACCTCTGGACGTTGCGTTTTCTATATCATTTCAAATTTATAGAATGAAATACATTTCATCTTATCTTCAAACTGTACTTTTCTTATTTCATTCCTATAGTGTTAACATTAAGTTAAGAAAAGAGGTCAGTAATGCAATAAGTAACTATAATGTGATCAAGTCACGGTGAATCTGCTCTTAAATTTACAAAAAACAACCCTCTATTCTAATATTTCAGATTTCATCAGACTGTCAGTGACCAATTCATGCTAATTACCATACAAAAGGTGCTTCTAGGAATCAGAATTTCAATTTATTAACTTTTAAATCACATTGCAATAGCAATATAATTTGCTCAAATTCCAAAGTAAAAAAATTCAACTTAATGAAAGAAGAAAATATCCTATCAATCTGAAAATACTGAAAAAAGAGCCATAACAAGATTTCTTAAAATAATATGAGGGAATAGACTTTCAAGTATGTCAAGTGTGATTCAAAATAGGATCATTTTTCTGAGGGCCAACTTGACAATATGCACCAGGAATTTTTTAAAAAGCATACATCTTTAGGTTCTGCAATAAAACTTCTAAGAAATTATCTTAAGTAAGTAGTCAGATAAATGTGCAAAAATTTTTGCTTAAAATTACAGTATCACTTATAATAACAGAAAAATATAAAGTATTAAAATATCATTAGTATTAACATAGGTAAAAATTTTATGCAATGAAATACTATGCAACTGAATCTGAACCTGATCAATTCTCTAGATTGAATTCTAATCTATAAGAAATACAAGGGCAGAAGAACATATTGAATGATATCATGGAAATGTAATCAGCAAAGTTCAGTCTTGACAAGCTCTACAGAATAAAAGATTCCATCTTAAAACAAATTGCAAGGAAAAAAAAGAAGTGAGGGAGTAAGAACCAATCATTTAAAAATAACTTGGAAATACATTATCCAATATAGGATTTATTTGGATCATAAAGCTCATAAAGAATAATAAAAAATATTGATGCCAAGCAGAGAGATTTAAGCATTGAATGACATTTGATTATATTAAGGAATTGTAATAACTTGTTAGATAAGATATTGGTATTGTTACGTTTTTAAAAAGACATCCATATTTGCAAAACAGATCCGTTGTATATTGGTTTCCAACATGTCTGAGTCTGGTGAGACAGAACACAGTCATATGCAACAAGTTACATGAAGTGGAAGTTTTTTCTTCCAGATAGGCAGCAAGGGACAGCAGAAACCTATAATTCATTGTGAGCTAGTCCCTCAAAGCTCAGAAAACCTGCCAGGGTGGATGGAATCTCATCTGCACATGCCCCACTTGCAGTTGAGGGACCTAGTATAGCGTGGCTGTGTCCCCAACCAAAACCTCTTCTTGAAATGTAATCCTCACAATCCCCATGTGTCAAGGGCGGGACCAAGTGGAGGTAATTGCATCATGGGAGTGGCTTCCCCCATGCCGTTCTTGTGATAGTGAGTGAATCTCAGGAGATCTGATGGTTTCGTAAGCATCTGACATTTCCCCTGGTTGTACTCACCCTGTTCTGCCACCGTGTGAAGAAGGTGCTTTGTTTCCCCTTCACCTTCTACCATGATTGTAAGTTTCCTGAGGCTTCCCCAGTCATGCTGAACTGTGAGTCAATTAAACCTCTTTCCTTTATAAATTACCTCGTCTCTGGCAATCCTTCATAGCAGTGTGAAAATGGACTAATACAGACCCTGGAAAGTAGTCTGCCCAGGGCATTCTGCCACAGAGCCACATGACCCTTTAGGTCAGATAAAGGATATCCCAATTCTAGGGGAGACTGGAACAGAGCCTGGGCTTTTCTGGCCAGTCCTTATCTCAAGATGTTGCGTCCAAACTCTTTCTACCATTATTCTTGAGAACTACAAGCAAGAAAAAACTGAGAACTGGGCCAATTCAAAGCCACCCAGAGAACTTTCCTGCAATTTTTCTCAGATATGTGTATAGACTAATTGATATAATATCTGGGGTTTGTTTACAATAATTCAGAACTGGGGGTGGTGGTAAATGTGTGAGGTCTGGACAAAAATGATTCAGTTAATAATTTTGAAGCTTAATAATCAACATGGGAGGTCATTACATTT
The DNA here is from genome assembly GCF_009828535.3 of Hylobates moloch. Taxonomy (NCBI): domain Eukaryota; kingdom Metazoa; phylum Chordata; class Mammalia; order Primates; family Hylobatidae; genus Hylobates; species Hylobates moloch. The sequence continues at coordinate 21,464,689 of NW_026652291.1, forward strand.
TCTCTATTTTTATAAAATTTTAGAAAAAAATAAAATTTTTAAAAATCTGTGGAACTAAATGAAAAAGTATAACATATAACTACATATAACTTTTCTTTTTGTGTAAAATATATGACAGTAAGCACACATACATTGTAGAAAAAGCTGGAAAGATAAACCAAATGTTAACAGTAATTATCTCTGGATGGTGGCATACAAAGATCATTAATTTCAGTATACTTTTCAGTACGTTGTGACTTATTTTGCAATACTAAGTGTAGAAAAAGAAAAATGGAATTTTGTCACCTTAAATATTATATCTTGTATTTACTATATATTTCCTGTGAACTAAATATCTACATCTTTATCCAAACAACTGTATTGTTTGTGTCAAAAAAAAAATTTAAGTGCATTAGAGAGGCTTAAATAACAGTTCATATAGTCACCAGCATACTAAATGTTTCAGAGGTTAGAATTATCTGTCTTGGAAGGTGTTGACAAAAGCTGCCACGTCCTCCCTCTTTGGTTTAATTTTTTTAAAACTATGCACAGACCACCCCCTTTTGTTGATACATTCTCTTTTCAGAAATACTTGCCAATTAACTCAGCCGGAGTTTACTTTCCTTTTCACTTCATGGCTTTGGTTTGGGAAATACCCAGCCCGCTAAGGATTTCTACATATATTTAGGAGAAGCCAATTTACATTGATTTTTACGAGTTTAACTCTTTGGGCCTCCTTGTGCTTCTATACTTGGGGATCCCATTCTACAGACCCCTAATTTTGCTGTTCTTCTGGATGGCTTAGAATGTCAAGTTCAGGTTTTATTGTCCATACCATTTCTGGTTCTAACCAGTGGGTCACATCACTCACTGTAATATATGTTGTACTGACCTCTACGCGTATTTCCCATATCAAATTTTAAGCTTTTTTTTCCTTTCATGCATTCTGTTCCTTGATACCTTTCTATTCAATGCCAGGTTGAATTTAACTTTCTTTATCTTGCACATCTCTCTTTTACATAAGTTGCAAAGGCTATTTTTTCCTTCCTTCCTTCCTTCCTTCCTCTCTCCCTCCCTCCCTCCCTTCCTTCCTCTCTCCCTCCCTCCCTCCCTTCGTTCCTTCCTCTCTTCCTCCCTCCCTCCCTTCCTTCCTTCATTGCCTCCCTCTTTTCTCCATCTGCTTTCTCTCTCTGCTTGTTTCCGTCAAGATCTATCCATCTCCAAAATTTCCATTAATTTGAATTGTTGAAAATGACAACACAAGTGTTTTAGATTAGTTAGAAATTATTGATTAGGTGTTTGGGGCTGACTAGAAGATGCCTTGATAATGTTATTCTAAATGATGTCTACTCTAAGCAACCTCCACAATCTCAAATATATATAACATATGACTCACTGAAGTTCATTCAGATTTCCCAATGACAGGAAAATTAATATGATTCTATCATTTCAGTGACCTATTCTATGTTTTTTGACAAAATTTGGTGCATAGTAATTTGTGTAGCATGAGATCATAAACTGTGATCCAAAACATACTATCCTTTTGTGAACATACATGTGATTGCTTAAAGGAGACTATAAAGAAGAAGTGAGTGAGCTTTGTGGCACTAGATAAAACCCAGTAGCTCAGTCTTTGGGGCAGTTCATAAAGTAGGAAGCAGGAAAGCACACTCTTGAATAAACATGACTAAATTAAAAATTTTGAAGATGGAAGATAGGAGGCAGGACTAGCATGCAGCTCCCACTCGGATGGACAGATCAGTGCATGGAGACTCACATCATAAACTTTTGCTCCAAGAACTACTACAGCAACACACCAGGAAAGTTGAGAGAATCCACAGACCCTTTGAAGGAACTACATCACTGCTGCAGGCTCTCTGAGATGCTGAAACACTGTGAGTCTGCTTGCTTTCTCAATGGGGAAGCTCGTGGTATGGGGCAAGTTCTCAGCCCTGGTCACCAGCTGTCTGGAAATAGACTCAGTGCTGTTGACGGGGCATGGTAAGAGTGAGACCGGCCTTTAAGACTGTGACCTACATAGAAGCGGGATGAGGCCTGTGACTGCCGGCTTTCCCCTACTTCCCTGGTGCCCTGTATCTCTCAGTAGAGGCAGACATAATCCCCCTGGGAACATAAATTCATTATCCTGGGAACCACAGCCCCACCCCCATAGCAGCTGCAGCAAACCCCACTTAAGGAGAGGCTGACCTCACATATGTCTGCCTGCACCCACCTGGTGGTCTTTCTCTACCTGCTCTGGCAGCTAAAGACAAAGATCATAATCTCTTGGGAGCTCTGTGGCCCTGCCTACCCTGAAAAACCTGAATACTTAACCAAGTGTCCCTAGGGCAAGCTTGCATCCTCCCTATAGGAACATGCCACCTCCTGCTAAAGGCCAACCAACACAAAACCAGCACACTAAACAAAAACACAATCAAGGACCCTCACAGAGTCCACTTTACCCTCCTGCTACCTCCCCTGGAGCAGGTACTGGTGTCAATGACTGCAAGACCTCAAGATGGATCACATCACAGGACTCTTTGCAGACATTCCCTAGTACCAGCCCAGAGCCTGGTAGCTCTGCTGGGTGGTTTGACTCAGAAGAGCAAAAACAATCACCACAGGAAACCCCATTCCTAGGGGAAGCTCTCAGGAAACTCCATTCTTAGGGGAAGCAGGAGAACACCACATCAACGGAGTACCCCCTGGGACAAAAGAATCTGAACAGCAGCCCTTGAATCCTAGATCTTCCCTCTGACATAGTCTACCCAAATGAAAAGGAACCAGAAAAACAATGCTGGTAATATGACAAAACCAGGTTGTTTAACACCCCTAAAAGATTATAACAGCTCACCAGCAATTAATTTAAAGCAAGATAAAATATCTTTATTGGTTTTGAATTGCCAGAAAAAGAATTCAGAAGGTTGATTATTAAGCTAATCAAGGAGACACGAGAGATAGGTAAAGTCCAACTTAAAAAAATCAAAAACGTGATACAGGATATGAAAGAAAATTCTTCAGTAAAATAGATAGCATTAAAAAAAAACAATCACAACTTCTGGAAATCAAGGATACACTTGGAGAAATGCAAAATGCACTGGAAAGTCTCAGCAATGGCATTGAACAAGCAGAAGAAAGAATTTCAGAGCTCAAGGACAAGCCTTTGAAATTAACCCAATCTGTCACAGACAAAGAAAAAAAGAATTTTAACAAATAAGCAAAGCCTGCAAGAAGTTTGGGACATTCAAATCTAAGAATAATTGATGTTCCTGAGGAAGAAGAGAAAACTAAAAGTTTGAAAAACGTATTTGACGGAATAATAGAGGAACACTTCCCCAGTCTTGCTAGAGATCGAGACATCCAAATACAAGAAGCTCTAAGAACACCTGGGAAATTCATTGCAAAAAGATCATCACATAGGCACATAGTCATCAGTTTATCTAAAGTCAACCTGAAGAAAAGAATCTCAAGAGCTGTGAGGCAAAAGCATCAGGTAACCTATAAGGGAAAATCTATCAGATTGACAGCAGATTTCTCGGCAGCTAGAAGGAATTGAGGTTCTATTTTTAGCCTCCTTAAACAAAACAATTATCAGCCAAGAATTCTTTATCCAATGAAACCAAGCTTCATAAATGAAGGAAAGATAGTCTTTTCCAGACAAACAAACACCGAGAGAATTCACCACAATCAAGCCAGCACTACAAGAACTGCTAAATGGAGCTTTAAAGCTTGAAAGAAATCCTCAAAATACACCAAAATAGAACCTTCTTAAAGCATAAATCTCACAGGACCTATATAACAAAAACACAATTAAAAAAGATATTCAGGCAACAAATAGCACGATGAATAAAATACTACCTCACATCTCAATATTAATATTAAATGTAAATGACCTAAATGCTCCAGTTGGAAGAAACAGAATGGAAGAATGGATAAGAATTCACCAACTAAGTTTCTGCTGTCTTTAGGAGATGCATCTAACACACAAGGGCTCAAATAAACTTAAGGTCAAGGGTGGACAAAGATATTCCATGCAATTGGACACCAAAAGTGAGCAGGAGTAGCTAATCTCATGTCAGGCAATAAAAACTTTAACACAACAGCAGTTAAAAAACACAAAGAGAGACATTATATAATGATACAAGGACTAGTCCAACAAGAAAATATCACAATTCTAAATATATATGCACCTAACACTGGAACAGCCAAATTTATAAAACAATTACTACTAGCTTCATTCTTCTACATGAGGGTATCTAGTTTTTCTAGCACCATTCATTGTAAAGAATGTGCCTTGCTTATCGTGTGTTCTTGGTACCTTCGTGGAAGATCGCCTGGCTGTAAGTATGTGGTTTTATTTCAATGTTCTCTATTCCGTTTCATTAGTCTATCTGTCTATTTTTATGCCAGGACCATGTTGTTTTGATCACTATAGCTTTATTGTATATTTTGAAGTTGGTTTATGTGATGCCTCCAGCTTTGTTCTTTTTGCTCAAAGTTTCCTTGGCTAGTCAAGGGCTTTTGTGGTTCTACATGAATTTTTAGATTGTGTTTTTCCATTTTCATGAAGAAAGTCATGGAATTTTGATAAGGATTGAATTGAATCTTTAGGTTTATTTGAGTAATATGGCTATCACAGTAATATTAATTCTTCCAAAGTGTACACATGAAATATCTTTTCATTTATTTATGTCTTCAATTTTGTCATGAATTTATTATAGTTTTCAGCATAGAGATGTTTTACACCCTTGGTTAAATTTATTAATAGGTACTTCATTTTTTTTAAAGCTATTGTAAGTGGGATTGTTTTCTTGATTTTTTTCAAATAGCTTGCTATTAATATGTACAAATGCTACTGATTTTTGTATGTTGATTTTCATCCTGCAACTTTACTGAATTTATTTATTAGCTCTAACAGGTTTTTAATGGAGTCTTCAGGGGTTTCCTCATGTAAGATCATATCATCTGAAGAAAGAGACAATTTAACTTGTTCCTTTTCACAGTGGGTGCCTTTGTATTTACTTATCTTATATAATTACTCTGGCTAGGGCTTCCAGTGCTATATTGAATAGAAGTGATGAAAATGGGCATCCATTTCTTTTTCAGATCTTAGAGGAAACGCTTCCTTCATTATGATACTAGCTGTGGATTTGTTATATACGGCCTTTATGATATCGAGGTACATTCCTTCTATACCTAATTTGCTGAGAGTTTTATCATGAAACAACATTTAATTTTCTCAAATAACGTTTTTATATCTATTGAAAAAAGTCATATAGTTTTTTTGTACTTCATCTTATTAATGTGATATATCACATCTATTGGTTAGCCTATTCTGAACAATACTTGCATCCCTGTGATGAATCACACTTGATCATGGTGAATGATCTTAATGTGCTGCTAAATTCAGTTTGTTGATATTTTGTTGAGTATTTTTGTATCTATGTTCATGAGGGATATTGGCCTGCAGTTTGTTGTTGTTGCGTCCTTGAGAATAACTACTCTTAACATTTAGGCATATTAGTTTAAAGCTGTCACTACTGGTGTTAGTGCAAGAAATGAAACACCAGAGATAAAGGGAATGTTCTCTTTGTCTGCAACACTTAGACACTCTCTCCTCTCCCACCTGTTGACTTAAACCAATCTCATGGGTTTGGTAAGTTTATTTTCAGTGAACGTTTTACTTTTTATATAAGCAAAGTAAATACATTTGCATAAGAAATTTATAGCCTTTGTTTGAGTGGTTTTAACGTAAAAATGTTTTTCCAGCCTCAGGACAGGACTTGGTCGAAGCACCTGGACAGGTACTTTTGGCATGGACATTCTTGAGCAGGGAGTGGACCAAGCAGATTCAGGAAATGAAGAAGAATACACTGGATGCCAAAGTTGGTTTTCAGTTGATGGGCTGGTTTGTGGGAGCAAGTGAGGAACATCCAAAAATAATTGCAAGACACTTCAAAAAAATTTAATTTCTAACAATTTTCAAGGCATAGCCTTAAAGACAAAAATGAGGTCACTCAGAAAATTCAGAGGCACCATTATTTTGTAACCACAGATTAATAAAGCCTGCTTCGTGTGGATTACTCAGTGTTCCTTCCCTTGGCCCTTTTAAGATTTTCACAGAAATCAAGAGTAACTTATTATTAAATATCATGCACACATCTCTTAAAGATCAGCACAATTGTTAGCAAAGACTAATTTACACCCCACTTAGGATTCAAAGCTATGTGAGAACAGGAACACTTCTGTAAATCTTGAGGGTCAGGTGGCTGGCAGAGTGGGCTCTGAGAGATCTTACGGATGTTGGGAGATCAATACAGGGAAATTGAGCATTGATTCTCAAATAGCCTCTTCATAATTTCCTTACAACCCAATATCTGATGATATTTTAAATGAACAGAGAAAATACATTATTTTTACATATTAGATGTGCATTACTAAATGTTTTCTAAAGGGAAATGCTGATATTTCTTAGAAGGTTTTGTGTCACAGAAGTCAATTCTTCTAATTTTTGGACCAGCCCTATGTTGTTATGTTTCTGGCATCTCCTCAGCCACCTGTGCAACTTTCTTAAATTTTCATTTCACAAAACCCAGGCAGTCTTTTTATATGCTTAATAAAGTCAGACAAGGCAAACTTCAGGCTTTAGGGATAGAAGAATAGGGGAAAATTAGAGAGGAAAATGCATATGGAAAAAATAACACTGCGCTGTTATTCTAGTAAATGGTCACATTTGTTTTCAATATGGTTTTGAATTTGGTGCACAAGATTGAAGTTTGACTTTTCTTCTAAGTCAGCTTAAACCTAACAAAGAATGGAAGAAGTTATTGAAGAATGCGAAGAATATCCGGAACAAAGAAATACTCAGATATGAATAATTTCCCAGATATTACTTAGGTTAATTTGGTTACTTTTTCCTCAAGGGTAAAATAAACCTGCTAATAATTGTCACGGCTGGGCATAGAATATTTTCAATTTTTTTAAATTTTATTTTTAGCATACAGGTAATCACACTGTTATTTTAGTTAAAGTTAGTTTAAGCCAGAGGTTGTGTGATCAGTAATGCCAGAAAATGAAGAGAAAGGGCAATATCTTTGACTGGAGAGGAACAGTAACTCTGCAATGAGAGGGTCCAGATAAATTTCTCCCTAGTGATATTTGCCACTTTGTTACTCTTTTATGTGCATTTATTTTTAGTCGTGACAGAACAACAGTCAGCCACACCGGATGAAAACGTCCCTTGACATAGGGAATTCCAAAGGAAAAATCATTTTTGGTTTGTATTTTATCACTTTAACGACCACTTTATGAATATGTTTCAATAGAAAACCTGTCTAGCCTGTAAATACTTTGGGTGCGTTTCGTGATTCCCTCCCCAGCCCAGGATGGAAAGCCAAGTTTCGCTTAGGCTTGGCTGAATGTCTTGGCATAAGAACCTTGGCATTTGGCAGTTGAATTTCCAGACCTTTAGCTGACTGGCATTCTCCTCTACAGTTTACTATGGTAGTTTGGGGAAAGTGTATGTTAAGAAATAAACTGCCAACTTGAGTGTGCCTAATTGTGCAATTAGGTGAACCATTGCAAACTTTATAGCATTATTGGATGAAAGCTATTACTTGCTGCCATACAAGTGCTGTGAGGGGGAACCAAAAAAATGTTCCCACAGCCAACACAGGAGGAGCCAATCTTGCAGTCTGAGATATGTAGAAATGCAGCATCCATTAGAAGGCGCTGAATGCCAGAGAAGCCAGCTGATGGAAGAAAAGAACTTTTGAGTGTGATATCAAAATGAAGGACACAATATGTTAGCTTAGGACAACCGTGTAACCATTACACATTTTACATTAACTGTAGGCTCTGAAGGACATCTCTAGGATACTGGGTGACGGTAACTAACTTGGAGATGGAAATACTACCCATAAAATTAAAAACACAAAAAACAAAACAAAACAAAATGGAGACCAATTTCTAAGTCTTCCTATGTATTTAGCAATGCCAGCAGAATAAAAATAAAGTTTAAAGTCATCCTTAGCTTTTAGAATTCTGTTGACTCCACCAAGTGTTAGCTCTTTTATGGAAAAGTATAGCTCTTTAACACAAATATATAATATCATCACACACACACACACATACACACGAACAAACATTTTTGTACAGACAGAAATTCTACTCTGAATATTGGTAAAAGTAGTAAAATTAAATAATGTAGAACAAAGAAAACCCCAGCTTGTATCACAAGATCTGGTTTAAATCTTGATATTTTTATTTACCTACCAGCTGTATAGATGTGTGTATGTTAGATGTGTGTATCTATGGTTTTCTCATTGAGCAACAAGAGCCAGTAACCCAGATGTTTTGTGGAAATTTTATAAATATGCATCTGCATTTATTCTCCACCTTCTCAGATGCTGACAACTTTACTCCACACTGATCTTTTACTGTGATGACTATTGATATTATGTATTATTTATATAATATGTAATTATAAAATATACAATAAATTATGAGTTATATAATTTATATAATTAGGTATACCATTATAATTATATTTAATCCTATGTATCCACATATTTGATGTACAGAGGAGCACTGAATAGAAGGGTAGTGGCACCAGGGCCCAGGCCACTTTGTTCTCAATACTCATTACTCCTCCTGCTTTGGATCATGTACTGCTTTCATTGAACAACACCGGGAGACCTTGGAGTGTGGCCTGGAAACCAGAGTCATAAGCAGTTATCACTTAGGAGCAAGATGGAAAATTCTGTGTAAAATGTCAGAAAAATTCAAACATAGGAGTTTATTAAATAATATACTCTGGTAAACAGAGAGTTTAAGATGGAGAAAATATTTTGATATTTGGAAACCTCTTAATAAAAATTATGTTTTGTAAAATTAAAAAAAGGAAAACTGAATTATCATATTAGCCACCAAAAAAATTTATTGAATTTATTTTTCAGAATGATATAGATGTTTATATGAATATTTCTGAATATTTTAAAGCTGTTATAAATGTAGACTGCAATGTACCATTCATAATAATGTTTTCTGGCTATATTAAAGATTTCCATGTAAAGCTAAATTAATAAATATAATCTAATTAAATAATTAAAAATATTTTTATATAATTGGGATGGAGTAATCTTTGCTAGAATGATACTTAGGCCAGAAATCTTGCAATTCTTATTATAATGTTTATTTGATTGAAGTTTGAATGTTTTTAAAAGTTATTTAGTCATTATGTTAAGAGTACATTTTATAGTCTACATCATTTTAGAAGCAGGTAAAATTTAGGAAAAGTGTTTACAACACATGTAATAAACACACACAAAATATTCTTTAATTATTAGAAATAATTATATATCATTTTAAAACACCAATATACTAATGATCAATAGGCACAGAATATGAATGGTTAGTTCATATAAATAAAAATTTCTTATAATCTAAAAACATAAATATTAATGACCAAAGTATTAAAAAAATTGATATTTTTCTCTATCAAAGTGACAAATGCTAAAATAGTACCCATGGTTATCAAAGTGGGAAACAGACCAATGTAGAATAAGAATTAATTTTTTCATTCTTTCTGATTGACAAATTGGCAGTATATACCTGCAATTAAACTGGTATACACTTAGAGTCAAAAAGTCTACTTCTAGGAATTTATCTTAATAGTAGTGCAGTAAACATAATTGAACAAAAATGGGTTTTGCTTCTCTACCAGAATATTTAAAATAGCAAAATTTTGTAAATAATTTAAATTGCAATTAATTTGAGATGATTATACACATACGGTAAATCCACATAACAAAATATTATTCATAAATACGGTCTCAGAAACAAATCAACTAAACATTTTGAAGGGAAACTGTAGATGAAAAAGGGGATCATGTAACTGCCTTATTTGTTTTATTTTATTTTGTTTTTTATTATTATTTTTTGACACGGAGTCTCACTCTGTCACCAAGCTGGAGTACAGTGGCATGATCTCTGCTTACTGCAACCTCTGCCTCCCGGGTTCAAGTTATACTACTGCCTCAGCCTCTCGAGTAGCTGGGATCACAGGCGTGCACCACCACACCCAGCTAATTTTTTTTTTTTTTTTTTTGTATTTTTAGTAGAGACGGAGTTTCACCATGTTGGCCAGGATGGTCTCAATCTCTTGACCTCGTGATCCGTCCACTTCAGCCTCCCATAGTGCTGGGATTACAGGTATGAGTCACTGTGCCCAGCCTGTTTTATTAGACTAGATGATGAGCTACCTGTTTGGCGGAAGGATAAAACCATTATGTGTTATGCCTCATGGACATACATGTGTATGTGAAGGTCTAAAGGTGTGAACCCTTTATGGACCAATGTCAAAAGTACGTAAGTAGTTTGAAGAGAGAGAGAGAATGAGAGAAAGAGATACAGATAGAGACAAGAGAAGGTAAATTAATGATATGAAGGGATGCATTGCTTATTGTTTTGAGGGCATGCAAAGAATAAAAGGAGTGGATAGAGAAGGCAGCGCTACTTATCTTTGTATTTTCTATCCTCTTTTCCTTTGACAAAAATGCTCCTTATAATGAGAAAGGTAAATCAAATACTTAGTTAATCACAGGATTAGAAAAAACGTTTGTAAGAGAGCAACAGGTACTTTAATGAGTTCAAGTTTCAAGGGCCAATTACACATTAAGTAATTTGTGGCTAGGATTATGAATACACTGTCAATATTTCAAGACATTATCAAATGTCAGAGGTAAGCAAATATACCAAATTTTAATAATGTAGTAAGAGATTAATTGTGAGCCTTATAAACCTGTAATCTCTATCAGTATTTTAAGGATTCTTGAAAGACTCATTAAGTAGATGTTCAGGGAGTTGTTGGCAAAGCAAATAGAGATGTGGATAGAATGAAAGAGATTTAGCCTTCAGTTCAGACAACAATTATAAAATATTTGTTTAAAGGCATGCTTCTAAAAACACTGGGAGGGAAAGAGACATAAAGATGAAAATGATAAGATTGTTTCCTCAATCATCATATAATCAAGTTGAGATAATGAAGATAGATAGATGATAGATAAAAAGTAGATAAAATATACACTGATAACTGTAATGCAATACAAGTTATATTGCTTGCAAAAAGGGTTGTAATAAGTATTGCTTCTTCTTTGAAGCCTTCCCCAATATCCTTGGCCAAAATTAATTTTCCCATAATCCAAGTTCCATGAATCATCAACCAGAATTTGCATTGAAATTGAAAGACCAGGATGATTTTACCACATAAACAATGAAAAGTATCTTTAGGTAAAACAAACTATCATAAAAAATAAACTGAGGTATAAAATATAAATGCTTTATAAACATCCAATATGACAAAATTATTGTGTCTGTAAGTAGAGTTTTATTAAATGGAACAGAAAAGGGAGGTGTATGCAGATTGAAGAACTTCTTACTGTAGACTATGAATATATGTAAATATTCATGGTCTATGAATGAAATATGTAAACAACTATATTTGAAGAAGGGAAAGTGTCTTAGAGACAGAGAGAGTGCTTTGGAATGGGAAATACCAGACATAGCAAACTCAGGTCATTACCAATATTGGAGCTGATTACAATATGAAGTAGCATGATGGGAGAGGCAATGATACACAAAGGAAATCATCGATATTTTGCAGAAGAAAGGGCAGAACATGCTAAATAATTAGAAATCTTCAGATAAGAACATATTTGAGTAGATATTTTTTGGATATGGTCATTTTTTATGACTATCCTCATAGAAATCTCTAATGCATTGTTGGAAACAAAGGTCATAAACTATACTGTGAGGTATTTGCATTAAGATAAGCCAGGTTACGCCGACAAAATACATAACCCTTAAGCTTCAGTGATTTTACACAATAAATGTTTATTTCTCACTCACTTTTCATTTCTAACATATCCAACAAAGGTCACTAAAGTAATCTTCTCTGTCCAGAGGTTCAAGGACTTGAACTGACGACAACTCCAGTATCATATAGCTTGACTATTAGAACACAAGTTGTCTAATATTCTTGTGTCAAGGAATGAGACAATATTGAGAGCCCCATGTTTTTGGTTGTGCTTTGTTGCAGAGATGAAATATGTAACTTTAACTTACAGCCTAATGGCCAGAAGTAGTAACATAGTCTTGCCTAGCTGAAAGAAGGCTGACAAATGTCAGATAAGCACATGGATTCTCCGTGTACAAAACGTATTTCTGCCACAAGAAACCAGGGTTAAAGAAATGAATCTATGAATAACTAAAAATTGTTAATGCATCTATGAGAATAAATCAGATAACTTGTGATGAGAGTAATAGCTAATACAAGAAGAGAGTTGAATGTAGCACTGTATTTGCTACAGGAAGAAAAACAAATAAAACTGAAACAGACAAGGATGAAAGTAGTGAGCCGAGGCTACTGCCATGGAAGTCAAAAAAAGAAAGTTTTAAACAGTGGAGGGGTTCAGCAATGTCAAGTGGAGCAAAGAAATTGCAAAAAAAGAGAAGGTCTTTGGATCTCTCACGTGCAAGTTAGGGAAACTATTTCAAAAGGGAAAGTATAGAATAATCTTGATGATGACTTTTAGATTGCAGATAATGGATGGCTAAATGGGTTGAGAAGTGAAGACAGTGAATATAAATTTAATTTGCTCTTATAAACCCAACAAATCCCAAAAACATGAATCCTTAGGTAAATATCTTCATTTCTCTTAAATTCTGTTTGTTGTTCTATAAAATTAAGGCCTCTAAAAAGCTTAATTCCAAGGTTGCATCCAGCTCTAAACATAATACCAATAATATTAACGGCAACAATAATAATTATCAACTATTGTTAACGATGTGCCAGGTATTGTGCTCAATATTATCTATGCACTATCTCATATATAATTACATCCACATTTCAAAAAAGAGATTAATGAGATTTAGATTAAATGGTCTATCCAAAGTCACACACTTATTATGTGGATAAATTTGAATTAGAGCCCAAAGTCATATGTTTCCTTACCCACAATTGTTGAATGATCTATTAATTTTATAATCAATATTAAAAATGTATTAATAAGGATAGCATAATTTTAATATACGGTCAAGATCAATAGAGGATTTATCTATAGCATACATCTAATCTGTCATCAACTATTTATAAAGCACATTAATTAGCAGACCAATGACAGATTAGAGGGAAGCTCTAGCATTTGACTCTGTCTTCTCAAAAATTTCATGAATGATTTTGATGAGCATGGGTAAGCATTGGTGTTTATTAAATCTAGTCTCTGTCTTGGTGAAGGGAGGAATCTTGTGGAGTTTGGAACTTGCTGAAGTTGCAGAAGTAGAGGGCAGAAGTGACTGGCTTAATATTTCTGCTGAGAAAGACCCAGAAATTTAGCTGGCTGAAAGTTCCATAAAGCTAACACAGTCAAACACTGCTAACTGCACTGATATGATCAATTAATGCATGGGTAAGGCCTAGGTAAAGGGCACCAATGATCCCTTTGAATGTAGCATTAACTGAACAGAAGACATCTGGCCTGAAGACATAGTCACTACATTTTAAGAGTAACATTATAACCTGGGGTCTGTTCAAAAGAGAATTACCAAAATGGTCTTGGCACTGGAAGCCACCTCAAATAGAAAAAGATTGCAGATACTGAGAATATTTAGTTTGGCAAAGATAAAAATTGAGGAGTTACAAACACTTGAAGGGCTAACATGAGAAGATACTGCAAAAATTAGAAAATGTATTTCTTTATTGAGTTACACATGGCACTGTATAACTTTCAATTTTAGTTTTCAGTTTTATCCTCTGTATTAAGAATAAATCTGATACATATAGTTATAGCTGTCCAAGGGAAATGAGCTGCCATTAAAATAACCAAAGTTTTTAGAGTGCTATGTAAGTAGGGACACAGTATTATTCATTTTTCAAACTGGGTCACTTTAGCTAGTAAAGAGTGCTAATAATAATTATCCTCAGAAAATACGTATAAACTTGAATTGTCTCAGGTAAACTGGTTTTTTTCTGTCTTATTGAATTCTCTCAGCTACTATATAGGGTCCATATAATCATTGCCTCTTTTTTTACAGATAAAAAATCTGAGATCTTATTATATGCCTAAAATCAAACTGATAGTATGTGGCAATCAGAATTCAAATCTGACTCCAATTTCCAGGCTTTGTTTCACTGCTCCATTCTGTCACTCCAGAGTTATTGCCTTCTTGGGAAGACGTTTATTCTGGGATATTATTTTCATAAAGACTGGACAAGCACCCCTTTTTTTAGAAAAGAAAAACACTCATATTCTACAGGAGATAATAGTCAATGTTTTTTCTGCCTTGGAATCCAAAGACATTGCTGAGTCTACAAGTTAGGCAGGTGTGGAAAGGAGAGAAAAAAGGCAGGGAGGAAATGGTCTGTAAGTTTCCTTCCAACTTTAAGATCCTGTAATATCATAGAAAACACGGCCTTGAAACCTTAGATAAGGCTTTATGAAGATGACCACAAAGCAGTGCCCAGGTATATTTTGTTCACCATTGTCTATATTGCTGATAATATGTGCTCAATGAACATGGTTAAGTAAGTAAAAAAGAATCACGTGAAAAAAAAATCATTCCTAGCACACTTGATGCCATGCATAAGCCTCCTTTCCAGACAAAGAACCATTGTTAGTTTTATATTAACTTGTCATTATTCTCTTTTAATATCTTCATCACTTGTCTATAAATACATCCACGGCCACCGTCTCTGAGTAAATTACACAGACTACAAAGTCTGTCATCCTGAATTTAAGCCCATTCTCTTTCTTAAAAAGGCTGACTTGCCATGGTCAATTTAATTTAGTCTGCCTGTGCCTCATTTTACTCATTTATAAAGAGAACAATGTAATAGTAACTACCTCTTACAGTTGTGATAAATAAATTGTTTAGCATAACATTTGGCACAAAGTTAGCATTCAATAAATATTAACTATTCTTATTTCTGTATGTATCCACACCTTCACGCTAAATTTTGTCCACTTACTTTCTTGCTGAATTAAAATAGTTTCTCATCTCTAGAGAGCCTGAGACATAACTCACCAGGAAGATACAGAGATCATCATAACCTTCATTTTATTTTTAAGATTTAAAAGAGCAATGCTACATCCAGACATAAGAGCTGAGCAGGTTGAAAGGTGTTGATTTGCTGATCTGTTCCGAGCTACCATTGAACTGATCTTAAAAATAGAGCCAGGCTCTGATCCAGTGCCCTCTGTGTTCAATGGTGCTGTTTTCAAGAATTATGTCAGGGCTGAAGAAAATATTCACAGACTGAAAAGGGAATAAAGAAAATGCCACACTCTGAGAAATCTAAGTTGGACATTTTCCATAGAAGTCATCGAGTATGTTCTGACTTAAAGTAGCAGACTACTTCTGAGTACTATTACTAAAGCCTTCTTTCCACTTTTTCAATAGTATTTACTATTAATAATATTTTTGTTTTTGCGGCGGGAAATCTGAAAACGTGGAAACCCAATCCCATGAGTCATCTCTGAAAGGATCACATGTAAGGTCTGGGAAGAAAGGTCTCTAATGACAGTGTGACAGGAAAGGTTGTCCCTTCCTTCAGGGTTTGTAAAAGAAGTTATTAATAAGTCAACCAAGAGTGACCTGCTGTTGGAGCAAAACAGGGACACACTGTAGGTGTCTGCAGTGAGCCCCGCCCTTAGTAGTTTACATTTCTGACATACAACACAGAGACACCTTTATCTACACTGATCACTTAAATAAAGATTGCAATGTCTGGAAATCAAAAAGGTTCATAAGAAGGTATAATTAGGGAAAATATGTTGGGGGAAGCAGGAGTTGAGGCAAGCCTTACAGGTGGATAGAATTTGGACTGACAGAGAGGAGATGCTGACACATTCCAGTTTCTTTAACACACAGAGAGGCTTGATCAATGGCGATCATAAAGACCCAGTGATGTCTCGTTCCTCCTCCTTCCCCAGTGTGCAATCAGATCTATTCTTAGTTCTACCATCAGCCTCCAAAATGCAACTGCTTTTGACCTAGAAAAGCGTCTAGCTAGCCATATTTTATTTTAATATGTATTTTAATTTTACTCTATTATAAATATAAATGTGAATATAGAAACTGAGCTTTAAAATTGTTATTTCAACAAGGACTGAGATAAAATGTCAATGACCTATTTTCCATTTTCTTGGTTTTCAGTCTAATTTTATTAATACTTAAACCCTATAGTTACTCATCATTTTGGGACCAGATTTGGGGATGAGAACTTTCTCTTTCAGCATGAGCCAACTGCTAATCTAGGAGGTATTTGTCTGGTTTGTAATATATTATGTAGTTGTTAACAGATATGACTTGAACATTTATCTTATACAATTAACTGTTAATATTTTTCATTTCTATCTGAGTTTGCAAATCTGTACTTTTGCAATTGTATATTATATTACCCTAATTAAATATAAGCATATTGTTTTTAGTTAATCAGAACAAAGAAAGGTTTACTTTTTTGGAGAGCCTGAGTAGTATTCTTATCTGTGCCCATAAGATCCATATATTATTATAATTAAACTGAACTGAGATATGATAGATTTTGGTATGTTTCTTTGACTTTTTTTTGAGAGTTCTTCAGAAACTCATAGAATCTATGAATAATATTTTTTTCAGTAGGAAAGCAAGTCATGTTCTTCATTATATATTTTTAAAAATATAATTCAGCTGTTCTCATTAAGTTGCATTTACTCAATTAATATTTTCACTTTATTCTCCTTTAAGAGAAATCTTAACAGAAATTAATCCCTGATGACAGATTCTTAAGACTCAGCTGATGATTTATAATGATGAGAATTGTTCTGGAGACCTTAAATCGCCCATTCCACAAGGGTCTAAAATGAACTCATCTCATCTGTCTGGATCATAATTCCATTCACAGACAGTTTGACAAACTACAGCCCATAGGCCAAATCCCAGTTGCCACCTATTTTGTTAAGGCAAGTGAACGAAGAATGTTTTTCCCCATTAAGTGGTTGAAAAATAAAAGATTAGTATTTCATGATACATGAAAATTATAAAAAATTCAGAGTTCAGTGTCCAAAAATAAAGTTTTCTTAGAACACAGCAATGCTCGCTCATGTACATATTGACTGTTACTGTTTTTATGCTCCAGTAGCAAAGTTGAGCAGTTGTGATAGAGAACACATGACTGGAAGAGCCTAAAAATATTTACTACCTGGCCCTTTACAGACACTGCTTGAAGATTCTGTTATATAAGGCACTAAATTTGAATTAAATTCAGGAGATCTTAGACTTAGTCCTTGATCTGCCATGTGCTGGACACGTAACTTTGGGGAAAGTTTTTAACCTTAGTGAGACTCAGAATTCTCATTGATAAGATGAGATAAACAGTAAATCTGAACTGTAGGAAGACTAATGGTGAAAGCGCCTGCTAGACCATAAAACAATATAAAATGAAAGAAGATAACATTAAATTAGATGCATATATTCATTTGTGCCAGGCAATTAAAACAAGTATAATAAGATCAAGGCTTTCCACAAGGTGTGCATTCAATTTTAGAAAAGCAATTTTGGTTCAAGGAAAAGAAAAAGAAAAAAAAATCTTACGGATTATCAAGTTCAACTCAATAATTCATCTAGTATAAGCAAAATTGCTACTTTCTTGATCATTCCAATGACCTTGCAGACAACTTGTGTAGTGAAATGAGTATCAAGGTTAGATTCACCTTTTCACTTTAGACATGATGACAAAATATATGTGTGCATATAGATGGTGGGTATGGGCATTTTTTAATATATGCACATAAATGTACTTGAGGAAGAGTACCAAAGGGATCCACTTAGACTTGATGCCTCTAACATTCTTCAGTTAATGAAAGTGTCAGTTCAGAAGCAACCAAGTTGGAAATAAATCACAGGAAGATTCACTTTCAGCAGGGGACTGAGGGCAAATGTGTGTGTCTTTAAGTGGGTACTGAACCCTGTGTGTGTGAAGACAATTGAAGGAAGCTTCAGGAAGCCTGGATGCTGGACCCTTAGGCAGCCTGCTAGTAAGAGGCGGACAGACAGCCCAGACTTTCCTTGTGCAATCACAGTTTTTCCGGTGACATTCCACTTTACAGAATGATGCCACTTTTGTCAATGAGCCAAATTCCCAGTTCAAGAGCGCCAATCTACTCTGAACAAAGAGAAGCACCTGGGGCATGCCTGTTTTGATAGCCTGCCTGGCTCCTGGAGTGGCTTGTGTCCAGAGAGGATGTGGATGACAATGCCTTTGACTTGGGTCCTTGGGGGTTCATGAAGGTGGAAAATTATAGGATCAGAAGGAAAACTGTCTCCTGCGTTGGCTATAAACCCCAAGGCAAAATTACAGGATTAAGGACTCCTCAATGGGTCAGAAGTGACCCCTAGTGGAGTCTACAGCTTTAATCTCTTCAGTGAAAATTATCTCTGCCATAATACCTGTTTATGGCACATAATACCTGTTCATGATACAGTAAGGAGGGACCACACTTATATTAGGCAACACTTGATGAAGGGTACAAAAAGAAAAAGAAAATGAGAAATAAATTAGAAATCAAAGTAAGAGGGGAAAAAATTAAAAAGAGAAAGAGAAAGAAAACAAAACAGAAAAAACTCAAGTACCAGAAAAAAAAAATAAAGTTAAGAATATCTATATTGTCTTCCTGAGAATTTATTTCCCTTAGTGAAGCAGGAATTGATGACAAGCATTAAAATAATATGACCATATCATTCTTCAATTCAAAATCCCCTCAGCACCTGATATTGATTTTAAAAGTAGAAAGGATTCTCCTTTGCAAAGACTGCAGGACCTTACCTGCAGCTTCTATCTTGCTAACCCATCTTAACTTGTGTCTTTCTTGCTTACGAGCAACGCCGCTTGCTTTTAGGTTCCTCAAACTCCTCTTCCCACCGAAGTACGTGGGCACTCACTGCTTCCTCATCCTGCAATCGTCCCGTGGCTGGTTCCACCTTGTCATTTCATTTCAGCTTCAGGTCTACTCAGAGAGGCTTTCTTTATCCAATGAAATTGAAGAAGTCATCCTCCCTCATCACCATCACTGCATCCTATTTTATTTGTTTCATATAATTTATCTATCTAATAATCTCATGTAACCTAATGTGTTGTTAATATGTATGTTTGTCTATTTCACTGAAATGCAAATTTCCTGAGAGGAGCGTCCTAGAAACATGCTAATCATGTAGCAGGTTCTCGGTATCATTTGTGGAATGGATGAATGAATAAATACTTGAAAAGAATTGCTTATGTAAACATTTTTAAAAGTTTGATTTGAAAGTGACTTGGAGGCCTTTCCATCCAACCCTTTCTATTTTTATGTTATGACTGATAAAACTAAGACCCTTAGAATTTAAGTGAATTATACAAGGTCATATCATTATTTGTGTCAAAGATGGGCAGAACCACAATATTTCACTATATTTATTTTGAAATTTGTATATAAGTTTCTCATTCCAGAAGTGAAGCTGGATGAGTGATTCCATACAAAAACAGGCATGCTACGGTATGATAAACCTCAAGAAAGCTATTACGCCACCTTGTGTCCTCTTTCTCTAGGTGGAATATGGAAGAAGAGGGACGATGTATAGCCAAATAAGGAACTGAAGGTAACATTTTATTGTTATTGTTATTCTAGACAGTATTTGGTGAATGTTAGTGGTAGAAAGTGTTTGGTGGCATGATTCTTCTCTTAGTGGGTTCCCAGAAGACTGAGTTCTTTCTTGTACAGTAAGGAGGGACCACACTTAACATTAGCAGATCTAGGTAGATGGAAACTCAATATCTTCTCCCGAAAGTTCTGTGGTCTTAGTAGGTTAAACCTTAGATATAACCAACAGATCCTTTATGTATCAACTAGGTGAAATCTTGGCTTATGTTAAAGGATAAGGATCGTTATGTTAAGGCAATGGCTAGGCTTCACATTGAGGTTGCCTAGGTAAAATTAACTGACTTGTTCTCTAAGATGTATGGAGATAGGTCAATTGCGTAATTGTATTTTAAACACAGAACCTGCATCAGCAAGTGCATTCATTTTCTAGGACTGCCGTAACAAAGTACCACAAACCAAGTGGCTTAAAACAACAGAAATATATTGTCTCACAGTTCTGAAATCAAAGCATCGGCAGAGTTGGTTCCTTCCAAAAACTATGAGGAAGAAACCTGTCCCATGCCTCTCCCTTAGCTCCTGGTCGTCTGCTGGCAGTCTTTGGCATTCCTGTTTGTAGGCTCATCATCCTGATCTCTGCCTTCAGATTCACATGACATTTTCCCTGTGTATGGGCTCATCTCCAAATTTCACCAGTCATACTGGATTAGGGCTCACCTTAATGAGCTGATCTTAACTAATTATATCATGAACAAACCAATTTCCAAATAAGGTCACATTCTAAGCTGTGGGTTTCAGATCTCAGCATATGAATTTTGGGGAGACACAATTCTATTCATAACATCAAGTTTAGTTTCAATGACTCTAAGTGACTGATTACCAAAGAAAGACAATCTCATTATAACCTCCATTTGCTGGGATGGAGGTTAAGTTCAGGGACCACCTTAAAGAAAAAAAACTATTGACTTAAATTCCAACAATTTTCCCATTACACAAAATTGCCTTTATATTCTAATAATTTATATAGCCATCTGAGTTCATTGAGCATCTAACTTTGTCCAGGCACTGTGTTTCTAGGCATTGGAATCCAGCCAATGACCAAAAATAATTTCTAACTTAGTAAGTGGCAGCATACTGCCCAATTTTGTGCCTCCAACGGAATGTATAAATTCAATCAATGTTATTTGGAACTATGATAACAATATGAACAATGGGGTTTTCAAAGTAGAAATGAGTGTTGGAAAGGATTCAGAGCGGAAATAATGTTCAAGCTGAATAGTAATAAATCAAACTATGATGTTGCTTTCGCAACAGTTCTGATCCATTGAGACATGATTTTTAGTTACCACCAAAAGTAAAATCTACCAAATATGAAGTCTTAAGTGATCTTTAGGGTTTTATCCTCATATAGTAACTTTGGGAATGACTTCGTATTTGAAAACCACGTATTACGTTTGTATAGTTCTCTAAATCTGAAACATTCTGTGCACACCTTTCCAAAGCTAATGCTGGCAGGATTTTCTTATATTGCTATGCCATTTCTGCTCCTGTTTACTAAAAGCCTTTTCAACTCTTCTTGTGCATTTATATCTAAAATCTCCTCTTTCCCTCTAGTGGAAACAGGGGAATGTAATCCTGCAGGGAGACTGTTAAGGTTTAACCTGTAACACAAACATGTTTTATCTGGTCTAGCACAAGCTGTAGAGCCTGAGAAGCTTGGAGCCATTTGTCTCGGTAGGGTCCTCAGGGTACTGAAGTAATAAGCCATCACAGGGTCACAAAACAACAAAGAACATACCTCCTAAGGATTTGTAGATGTGTTTCAAAACTCTCAAGGTGCAAGCAAGTGCAGCCTACTTATATGAGATAACTTGAGAAGGCCTATGGAATATTTTATAACTAAAGAGAATGTCAGAATTGAGTGTGCATGAAAAATGGCTCACACTGAGCTCTTTGAATTGTATAGAGGTAGAGGTTTGAATGAGGAAGAGCACTGGCCTGAGGGAGGACGTCCTGGTCCTCTCATTCATTGTTCTGGTGTGAGTTGTCATTTAATGACTCCAGACACAACTGTTCTCATATGAATTAGAGTCTGAACTAGATCTTTTTTCCAGAAGTTCCTGCTACCAACAGCCACATATATTATTCCTGCATCCTACAGGTTTCAGAAGTGGAAATGTATTTTTATGAAGTTTTAAATATTCATTTGTTTATTTATTGAGTTATAATTTCCATACATTTCAGTTTTGATTTAATTTTTAAAACTGTATAGCTACTAGTAAGAAATTGCTGAGCACAAAATTTTAAGGAATATTACCATATGGAGTTCTAACATTTTCAGGCAAAAATTAAGGCTTTTTTTAGCTTATATCACTGTCACAATTTTTGAAATGCTGCAAATTTTACAGGCCACTGTGATTTCCAGGAGTCAGATAAAGATCACTGGGAGTAGATGATCTCTATGATTCTTTCCCCAGAACCTAAAGATTCCGGAGTTAATTTGCATTCTCCCAGTTATGGAAGTGAAAGGAAAACTAAATGTTAATTATTGCCTTGAGTAATGGATCACTTATAGGATCCACCTTGAGTCCCCGACTAATGATATCATTGGGAGTTCTTTGCTGCTCAGAACTACCTTTAGATTAGGGCAATGGAAGTCCACCTTTACAGTACAACTGGAAAACTTATATCAAACCACTGCACACTTAACACCCTGGGCATAGTATAGAAACCTAGAGGCCCCTTTACAGAGACCAATGCTTTAGAAAGAAGCCATTAGCATGTCTCCCCCAGACTCTTGTATTCTTCTTTTTTTTTTTTTTTTTTTGAGACAGAGTCTCTCTCTGTTACCCAGGCTGGAGTGCAGTGGCGCAATCTTGGCTGTCTGCAGCCCCCACCTCCCCTCCCAGATTCTAGCAATTCTCCTGCCTCAGCTTCCTGAGTACCTGGGACTACAGGCATGCACCGCCATGCCTGGCTAAGTTTTGTAATTTTAGTAGAGACAGAGTTTCACCATGTTGGCCAGGATGGTCTCGAACTCCTGACTTTGTGATCCACCTGCTTCGGCCTCCCAAAGTGCTGGGATTACAGCTGTGAGCCATCGTGCCCGGCCGCATTATTCTTTAAATAAGAAATATCTTAATTTCCGTGGCACATAAATTATTCATCAAGCTAAAAATCAATTATTAAGTACCTATTGGTGGCCAGATGCTGTACTGACCCCAGGAATATGAGAGTCCTAATCTCTGCCTTCAGGGAATTTACAAGCTAAAGAGATTTGTAGATCAGCCAAGCAGTAAGGCACTGAGAAATGAAAACAAAGAGAATGAGGAAGAGAAGATTGGAGTTCTTGATGAGGAATAGCTTCGATGGGGAGAAGACTAAGAATGGGGTGAAGGGAAAGGATCAGGGAAGCATGCGGTAAATATAAGGAAATAAAAGAGTGGAAGCAGGAGGTGACAGAGGACAAGAGTTGGAAGCAAAGATTACATCGTTTTAGTAGAACCAGATGACACTGCTACCTCTGCACAATTTGCCATGATCAGCTCCACTCTATATTACTTCTGAAAGCATTTACACATGAACTTACTCCGCTGTGCTGGGTTGTGACTGTCCTCTGAGAAGTAGCACAGTATAAGTGCCGTCAATCCACTGGTTGTTTGAAGCACACACTGCCAAGAGAGTGCTTCAATTAAGAAAATAAATTCAGGTGTTTGTGAAATGAACATTCTTTCACTGTACTTTGTTGAATGTGCATTCATCATGGAGCTGTGTCTCTTGGAAGTTTTCTCAACCTTACAGATTCAACCACTGCAGCTAGATGTTTATGTTATAAATCTGGTAAAGGCAAGCGACAAATGGCCTCATTTTCTCCTCTACTGGATGTATTTGCAATTAACAGGGACTCCAGAAAATGAAGAGGCAGCATAGTTTAGTGAGGGGCGAAAGAGTTTTGGACAAAAGTGAAAATTTCTCTGCCCTTGTCCTGCCTCTGCCAGCAGGTTATTTCCAAAAGGTTTGTTTATTTATTTAATTTAAAGCAGTTTTTCCTCTGCTAAAAAGTGAGAGGGCTGAGGTCTTATTTCTAAGGACATACCCAGCTCTATTATTCTATGACTTGGGTCTAAAATTATAGTACTGGGTTGAGAAATATTCCCAATGTTTTATCAATAACCTCTCCGCTCTTGGAAGCATGCAAGATATTATATCAAAACAGTCAGAATTTCTTTTATCCCTGCCCTCCTGCATTCTAGGGGTTCCTCCATGTTGACAATGTCAATCAGTGCATGCACGCCACAAGGGAAGACAGCTGTCAAGTGCACACTGATTTAAATCAGCTTACTATGAGTCATTATAATGAGTGTGATGCATGTTCAAAGATGTGTGAGATAGAAAAATAGAAATGTTCCCTGAAATGATATGTTGGGACAAAGAAGCAATTGAGAAAGTAATGCTCTCTTATCCAGTCATTCTGAGAGAAGTGGCATTGAAGAGATGCACATTCAAGAGCTTCCTTCATGAAGACAAAGGCTTGCCAGGAAGAGACGAAGTTTAGCCAGGGAAGTGTATGGCCCTTGGAAGCAAACACAGAACAATCAAGTAAAGTTACATCTCCCCAACACGAATGGATAAGCCTGGCATGAAGTAAAACAGGGTGATAGCAATGGTCAATCCCAGCTTTAATATTGCATTGGGAACTGGAATTAAGCAGAGAGGGCTATTGGTTTCAGATGACACCCAAATAGTTCTTATTGTCGGATTCCACATGACTTGGATAAATTATGAAAGAAGCCACTTACCAAAGAAATGTTTAAACACGGCCGGGTGCGGTGGCTCACGCCTGTGATCCCAGCACTTTGGAAGGCCGAGACAGGCGGATCATGAGGTGAGGAGATTGAGACCATCCTGGCTAACATGGTGAAACCCCGTCTCTACTAAAAATACAAAAAATTAGCCAGGCGTGGTGGCGGGCGCCTGTAGTCCCAGCTACTTGGGAGGCTGAGGCAGGAGAATGGCGTGAACCCGGGAGGCGGAGCTTGCAGTGAGCCAGGATTGCGCCACTGCACTCCAGCCTGGGCAACAGAGCGAGACTCCGTCTCAAAAACAAAAACAAAAAAAAAGAAATGTTTAAACACTATACCTGATCTATATTATAAAACATGAATCAGCAAATTGATTACTTTAGATGAAGCAACATAGAATAGTACAAAGAAGAAAGAAAAAAATTCTAAGCAATTCTCTTTCTGAAATCACCAAAAAATAAAAAGTAGAAATCCTAAAAACATAATGCTGTGGTACCTGAATTATAGTGACCCTGAAGTCTACTCCTCTACTTGCTTGTTATGTAAAAGATGTGGTACTGTATATGTTTGTGTGTATGTTTATAAATATGCATGTACATATATATATATACAGTTGTCATGCACAATCCCTGTCATGATCCTATAGATTTGATGTAAAATTAAATATTCTAGGAAAAAAAAGATGTCTTCCCCAAATTAGGGAGATCCATAACAATAATAAAAGCAATTTCATGGAATAAAAAAAGACCTAAATGAAAAAAAATAGTTTCCTCGATATGTTTTTCTTTCTGATTAAATAGTTCAAATTGTTTTGATAAATAAAACCCCAAGCAAAAGAATCAGTCGATCCGTTAAAAGGACTAAAGTGTGATTAAACTGAAATAAAAGAAAGATTTTACTTCTTTCTTTTATAACAGGGGAGTGTTATATGTTGCAATCAGTTCTTTACAGAAGTTTATAACAGGGGAGTAATTATATGTTGCAATCAGTTTTTACAGAAGTTCCAGTCTTGTCTTCTGGGGTTGGGCTGAGGGCATTGGTTGTTTCATCTGCTCAGAACTCTTCCCTGCTTCAGGATTTACGATCCTTTCATATTGAGAAAATTCTCCCAATTCCAAATATATGAGAGTAGAGGAGGATGGCCACCCAAATATGATGCCCCATGCACTGAAGGAGATTTCTGAGCGAAGGTGGGTCCATCAGAATCCATTTCAAGGAAATTTTTTTTCTAGTTGAAATTAAAGAAGGAGCAGTGATCTCTGCTGCTGGTTATCAAAGATTTAATCATGAAAACTATGGTGATGGAGAGATGAGTCGTGTGTTTATAAAACCAGTGTCTTAGACAGTCAGAACACAGTGAAGCCCATGCAGGAAGGGTTTTTTAAAAAAAATATTTTTCCATCACGACCTTAAACCATTCTCTGCCTAATAGACACTCCCCTCTCCTTTGCAACATTTTGGGCAGATTCTCTAACTCCATGACTTTTGTTGATTTTAATAAAAATCTCCAGCGCCATGTGGAAGTTATTGCTAATATTCCATTGAATGCTCTTGTCCTAGCTCTTAGGTCACCATTTGTTTGATCCACAGCCTTTTCTGTCTCAGCCTCTCCAGTTTTAGAGCAGGAGGTGAAGGATTATGAAAAGAGATAAATGCCTTCTCTTTAGTTGATGCTATGGTCATTTTCTCTTGGCTGGTAACACCTTCTGTCTAAAGAGTCTTCCCATAGGGCACATGTGTGAGTTGTGTTGAGGCCTCTACACAGTACAATTCTTTGATGTGTGAGAATCTTCTACTCTTTCTATGCCCAGCCTCTGTCCACAGGTCTGGTACCTCTTAGTTGAGGTACCAGCAACTTTGCTCCAACCTATTTCCTTTCCAGACAGGAAGATCACATATCACGTGAGGAATAGATTACCACAGTCCTTCCTTTCCTCCATTCCACCACAGGTTGCTCCAGTCAGCCTCTGTCATCTTCTGGTGCCAAGGAGAAGCAGCTGCTTCGGTTCATATACCCAATTCCTGGAGCACGTGTCAGATTCTCCTAAGAACTCTGTTTCTGAGCTTAGGGATGGCAGGCACTAGATAGGTCTCCAAGTTTCTCAATTCAGCAAACATACAGCTGCGGAGAGATGCCAGTTCTACAGTTATAATTCTCCTTCCACTAATCAAGTTCCATGGGGATGTGTGTGGCCACTCTCAACTTCGGGGTTTCTGCAGAGAAATCTGTGAAAATGAAAGAAGCCTATCTGCAGAGGGAGAAATTTAAGCCAAATCACAGGGAAAAGCAGGCATGAGAGAAAGAGTGATATCCTGGTTGTGTTTATGTCTTTGGTGCTGATTGTATTTAGGACCAGCGCTGCCTCAGACTTGCCATGGTGTAATTACATGCAGCAGTTTTTCTCTCTGCTTAAGTAGGTTTGAGTTTAAACATGAGAATCTGTCTGTCTCTCAGGTATATATATATACACACACATATATATCTGTATATATAAACACATACATATATATGTGTGTATATATATAAGGAGAGAGAGCTGAGGAGTGTTATATGTTGCAGTCACTTCTTTGCAGAAGTTGGAGAGAGAGAGACAATATTCCAAGTATAAATTGAGATTTTGACACAATGATGGAGAACTAGGGTTTGTTATCTCTTAAAAGCCCCACATTTTTTTCTGAAGTGGATAAATACTCAAGGATGTTTCAACCTAGCAAATTTATGTTTGCCAGCTACTGGCTTGACAGTATTTTATTCATTTTAAAGGTGAAAATTTATAAATCTTTCATAAAAATATTTGAAGCCCGTGTGTTTTCGAGTTTCATTAGTTTTGAAACACACACACAGGCGCATACACAGAAATCAAATGTATCCAGTTAGAGGTCACAAAGGATGTTCTGGGTCATCAAAGCCATCATTTGATAAAATATACTTCAATGTTCTTAAAGTAGTTAATTATCTAGTCTGGCCTTGGGAGTCTCCAGAGATCATGGTCCCGCTGCCTTTTGTTCCATCAAATCTATCAGTTTGCATTCACATTGGCAGTAGAGGAGTTGAAGCAAGAAAAAAGAAGAAAAAACATTTTTCACCTTATAATATAAAGCATCACTTCATTCTAATACATACAGATATTATTTTGAAAACCTGACCCCATTACATTTTGCTTAGTTTCACATATTTCCCAAATTCCAAGCTACATTGTAGGACACCCAACAGAACTGTCTGCAAAGCTTCTGAATGCTAACGTCATATCAAATCCTCCAGCACTCACATGGGGAAGGCGTTGAAGTCATTTTGTCCCAGAAATACTTTTGTCCCTGAAATATTTATTCAAATTTAAATCTAGTGAATAGTCTGAAAACCAACGTTTTAATAACAAAACAAAACAGCTTATGGTTCAAAGTGAATGTGATGCCTGGTCTGATGCCTGAAGCTCTTTATCTGAGTATATGCTGACATCTAACAGCAGTTTCTAAGCTCCCTCTGATGGTGGGTGGCCATCACATTACTTCCCCATTGGATCATTCCCGCGCTTGACTCCATAAATGAGCTTGTTCAGTTCTGAGTGGTAAATTCTCTGTTCTTTCCTTCATGTCTTTTCGTGTTTTTCCACATACACAGAAAACAGCTTATCAGTTTGAAAATCTCAAACTAATTAGTAAGCAAGTAAATATGTGCAAAATAACTATATTTCTTACTACCAAAATCTGTATCACAAATATCTTTCCTCTTAAAAAGTTTGATTTGCCTTTCCTTCTGATACCCATTATACATAAAAATAATTGAGGATCTCCTCACTACAAATAATGTGACTACATTTGCAATTTTGCTGAATTTGATGCATGGTTCAAAATGAAACTCAAAATTTAAAGCAATCCCGAGACTTAAAAAAAAAATATTTCCTTATTTCCCTACATTAAAACATTAAATCTAACCACATAAAAGTGTTCTTATAGGTGATGGAAAAGTTTGGATACAGAGGGCATGTCTGGTTCCATGAAAGATGGGAAGTTAAAGTAAATAATAAGTGTGGAAATTTAGTGCTTAAAAGCTTTCTCATGAAAATGTGAGGTGGCCTGGGCTCTGGGTCACAATTCTTTCTTTAATGGAGCTTTTAGTTAGTAAGACAAGGAATGCATTGTTACTGGACTATATACCTATTTGAAAAAAAAAAAAAGTCTAGTAGAGGAAAATAAATTGCTTTTTATTTGATCCTCAAATCAAAGAATATTAGTGATGGAAAAGGGCTTTGAGATCACCGAGCCTAACACCTTCCCTCTACAAATAATAAAGGTAAATCACAGACAGGATAGCTAACTGTACAAGGCCACAGAACTAGGTGAGTCTATTTAGGTAGTGATAACACGATTCCTTTAAGTGCAGCATCTTAACCATAATTTCCAATATTCTAGAAAGAACAATGAAGGAATTTTGAAACTTAGGTTCACTGAAATTGATTTACTTTTTCAACTTTTTGATTACTTTTCTCCAAATTTCTAAGTAAACCTGGATGTTGTGACTACATTATTGATGAACTTATTGATGGAAATCATACATTTTAAAAAGTGTGAACCAAATGTATTTTCTTGATTTCAATAAGATGTTAATTGTAAAAGAAGCAATTAAAATAGCTTAAAATAATCATTTAGACTTTCTTCTTATTCCTCTTTATCTTCTCTTTCTTTCCTTTACCTTCACCTTTTGAGCAATTCCCATCTAACAGCCATGAGGTCTGCCTGGGCAAGGAAGACTGGGTGGAGTGCAGTGGCACTGTGGGGCCTAAAGTTGTATATTAAAGCCCAGTGAGGGTGAGAATGGCCTTCACTTGGGAATGGTGGCAGCCCAGCACCCAGTGTTGGATCCAACTGTGGTGATGAGGTTAGCCACATGGATAGACAACCCGATACTGGCAGTCAGAATCCAAGAAGAGTGAGCAGGGTGTCTGTGCATTTGAAATGTAGTAGCAGCAGTGGCCTGACCTGAGGTGTTAGACACAGAGTGGGCTACGGAGCGTGAATTCACAGAAGGGTGTTCCAAGGGTATGTTGGTGCCAGCTCGATGAGAAAAATGTCTCCACAGGAGAGTGGTCTAGCATGTCGGGGGGGAAAAAACACCACCTAAGTTGATTTTGTTGCATTGGACTGCAATTAAAGATGTAATTGTGAACATGTGGTTTTAGTATACATGGGGACACACAAAAATAAATATTGGTATAAAGCTGCATCTCTCTATCTTTAAATATATATATATGTATATATATATATCCTATATATATCTTTAAATATATATATATCCTATATATATATCTTTAAATATATGTCATATATTTCTATCATACTCTGCTTGAGTAGTTACAATAAATTACCCTAGATTGGATGACTTAAACAAAA
The DNA here is from genome assembly GCF_009828535.3 of Hylobates moloch. Taxonomy (NCBI): domain Eukaryota; kingdom Metazoa; phylum Chordata; class Mammalia; order Primates; family Hylobatidae; genus Hylobates; species Hylobates moloch. The sequence goes on from NW_026652291.1 coordinate 21,494,525, forward strand.
AGAAATTATTTCCACAGTTCTGGTGGCTGAGAAGTCCAAGATCAAGGCACAAGCAGATTCAGTGTCTGGTGAGGGGCTGCTTCCTTGTTTGCATATGATGCTCTTCTTACTGTGACCTCACATGACAGAGAGGAGAGAGAACGCAACTGACCCTAGAACAACAAGGGGGAAAGGGGTGCTCATCCCCTTCACAGCACCCCTTCATATGCAGTTATGTGAAAATCTGCATATAACTTTTGACTGCCCAAGATCTGCAATAGTAATAGCCTACTGTTGACCAGGAGCCTTACAGATAACATAAATAGCTGATTACCATGTATTTTGAATGTTATGTGCATTATGTGTTATATTTTTACCATAAAGCAAGCTAGAAAAAAAGGTTGTTAAGAAAAGCATAGAGCCAGGTGCAGTGGCTCATGCCTGTAATCTCAGCACCTTGGGAGGCTGAGACAGGTGGATCATTTGAGGTCAGAAGTTTGAGATCAGCCTGGACAACATGACAAAACCCCATCTCTGCTAAAAATATAAAAATTAGCCAGGCATGGTGGTGCACACCTGTAATCCCAGCTACTCAGGAGGCTGAGGCAGGAGAACAGCTTGAGCCTGGGAGGTGAAGTTTGCAGTGAGCAGAGATTGTGCCACTGCACTCCAGCCTGGGTGACAGTGCAAGATTCAATCTGGAAAAAAAAAAAAAAAAAAGAAAATCATAAAGGGAAATGTATTTACTATTCATTAAGTGGAAGTAAATCATCATAAAGATGTAGACCTTCAACATCTGCATGGTAAGTAGGTTGAGAAAGAATAGGAAGAGGAGTGGGTTTGTCTTTCTGTCTCTGAAGTGTCAGAAACAAAGGAAAATTTGCATATAAGTAGACCTTGGCCAGTTCAAATCCGTGCTGTTCAAGTGCCAACTGTATATAAATGGTTTCTGAAATAGTTTCTATTTCATAGTTCTAAGGCCGAACTCCCTGTTCTCCCAGTAAATTTTAGTTTTGCTGTTAAGGCCTTTCAACTAATTAGACGAGACCCACCCACATTATCCAGGCTAATCTCCTATATGTAAAATCAACTAATAGTAAATATTAGTCATATCTTTAAAATATCTTCATAACAACATCTGGATTACTGTTGAACAAAACAACTGGACATCATAGCTTAGCCTAGATGACACATAAAATTAACCATTGCATATACTGACATTGATCTGTTGGTTTTGATAGAAATGGTGTGATTATACAGACAAATGTCTTGGTTTGGAAATACGTACATGTGAAAATGTTTGGGAGTGTTTGGGCATGATGTCAGCATCTTACATGTGATCTGAGGGGGCAAAATGACTGTGCTGTACTCGCATATATCCTGTAAGTTTGCTATTGCTTCATATTTAAAAATTGAAAAAAAAAAGACAAATGAAATAATCATTTGAGAGAGAGAGAGAGTGTGTGTGTGTGTGTGTGTGTGTGTGTGTGTGTGTGTCCTATTGCAAGTGTAAGTCCCATCCTGAGAAATATATAGTTATTCAAGCCTATATTCTGCAATGGATTTGTTTATCATTTTATCCACTCTGAGCACTAAGATTGTGAGATCTGTTAAGAGTTGGGGGCCATAAAGCCAGGACATTTAGCTCTACTATTTAATATAAAAATAACAAAAAATTACTTGAACAGAATTAAATTTATACTAGAGCAGGGGCATTCACTATCACTGTATATTGAGAGAAGAAACTTCTAGAGAGCATCAAGAAGCCATGCTAACTTTTTCTGTGGTGCTAGTGCTTTCTCTGGCAGAGTGAGCTTACTGGCAAGCCCATAGGTTATTTGTTCGTTCTCGGAGCGTATGAACATTTTCCACTTACATTAAGTCACGAACAGCCTCACCTCTGGAGTCAGTATGTGTAGCTCAGAGTTATACAGAACATTCTGAATTTCATTCGGAATTAGTACTTGTTCCTATGATTTTGCCCCTCTCCTGGTCTATCCCTCCTGGAGCTCAGGCTGGTGCAGATGGGAAGCCCTGCAGCAGAAAAGGTGGACATGGCCAGCTTGCCTTCTTTGCTTTTCACACTATTAGATCCCCATCCACACACACACACATCTCACCCTAAATAACTGTGTTCTGACCCCTCCATGGCAGGAGGGAAGGGGTGTGCAGAACAATTGCAGAGGAGAGGAAAATAGGTTATTTTTGACATTTCTATAAACCTGGTGTTGCCCAGGCTGGTCAGAGTTTAAAGCTGACCCTTTTTGGTATGGTGCTTTCTTGTTTCGGAAGAACCCCATTGCTGAGAACTTTTACCCTGTGGAGGAGACATACAATCGGTCTGGCTTCTTAAGGTCCCTCTTGGTGATGTTGGTTCTCAGACCATTTCCATGCACTCTTGCTCTCAAGAAGTTTCATTGCATCTCCGGGAGGGTCTCTTGTGCAAACCACTTAAAGATGGCTCTAGAATGACTCATCTGCTTCTGCATCTCCCTTGCTCTCTCTATTCCACAAGAAACATCTCTCTATCACATAAGTGAAGCAAGTGTCATCTACTCTGGTGAAGCAAGCTGCTTCAGTTAGCTGCTCACTTACGTGATTACTCCACCGTGATGCAGGCTTCAGTTCACTGGGTCCCAAAATTCTAGAGGACGTAGACCAAGCTTTGCAATTTGTCCCACATATTTGAAGTGAGGACAGTCAGCATCTCTTTTCTTTCTCCATAGGAGAGGGGTAAGGAAAATGCAAAGATATTCCAACAGTTTTTTTTAAAGATATTCTCTCACCAAATGCAAATTCCCTGGCCATTATTCTTGGGCACTTTGAGTGGGTAACGAGTCAAGTATTTTAAAAGAAGTTTTAAACTCCCTTGTTAGTGGTAGTAATTACTGATGTTTGCACAAAAAATCTAGATGTCCACCTCTCCCATGAGGTTCCTTCCCTCCATATCTTTCCATGCACGTGGTAAGATTGCCCTCCCAGGTCTCACTGATTAGTGAAGTAACTAGGTGTAACTAGTTCTAGCCAATGAGTTGTAAATTGAAGTGACAAAAGTCACATGTAGGCAGGAGCATGCAATACAGATGCAAAACCTACCAGGGCCCACTTTCTCTGTGGCATGACAACTGGCAATGTTCTAGACAAAGGACTTGCCTTCAGTTGAGATCTCAGAGTAGAGATGATGAAGGGAAAACCCCACCCAACTGGCGATACCAGACAACTTGAACAAGAAAGAATCCATTGAGGATGCACTACTGGAAGGCTGGGTCACTTTTTACCACAGCATAACTTAATGAGCCCTAACTGATTTAGAATTTCTACAAATTCAGCAAAGTGCCTCCCTTTGGGATGAGGGAGCCCTTATGTTGGTTTGTTTGTTTTCTCTGATTTTTGAGGTCTCTGCTAAAACTGAGGCAGAGTTCCATTTAGCATTCTTCAAGCGCTTATAATTGTGGTTGACAGCACTGCACAGATTCTGAAGACACAGTGCCTGGCTTCCAATCCTCATGAGATTGTGTACTGGCTTTATGTCCTTGGACAAGATGTTTGACCACTCTCTGCTTCAGTTTTCTCATCTGCAAAACATGGATAATAGTAGTTCCTATCTCACGGGTTGTTATGAAGATGATTATAGTTAACATTTTTAGTGGGTTTGGATTAGTGCCTGCCACATAGCAATTTTCTACATGCATGCTTACTAGTAAGTGTGATATAGTTTTTAACTTCTATCTCTTTATCACTAGCAAGCTACAGCTGAAATGTCTCCAGCTAGCTGCTCTTTCTTCTCTGCAATGCTCATTGCTTCACTGAGGTGCTAAAGTCTGTCTCTGCCTGTCTGTGCTGAAAGGCCACATCTTTGAGTCTGGGCATTTATTATCCTTTGCTGTAGATTCTTAATTTCTTTATCATTTTTTTTGCTTACAATTCCAACATCAAATATTCCTTAGTTCTCTGATATGGTTTGGATATGTGTCCCCTCCAAATTTCATGTTGAAATGTAATCCCCCATGTTGGAGATGGGGCCTGCTGGGGGGTATTTGAGTTGTTAGAGTGGATTCCCCATGAATGGCTTGGTGCCCTCCTCATGGTAGTAAGTGAATTCCTGCTCTGAGTTCATACAGTGACTAGTGTTTAAAGGAGTGTAGTTCCTCTTCCTCTTTCTCTTGCTCTATCGCTGTATGATACATGGACTCCTGCCTCACCTTCTGCCATGATTTTAAGCTTCCTGAGACCTCATTAGAAGCCAAGTAGATGCTGGGGCCATGCTTGTACAGCCTTCAGAACCATGAGCCAAAATAAACCTCTTCTCTTTATAAATTATCCAGTCTCAGGTATCTCTTTACAGTGATGCAAATGGACTAACACAGTTCTCATCAAATCAATTTCTACAATTCTTGTTACTACAATTGCTACTTAGATAGATCTACATAATGCAGGGCTGCGGGAAGCTTCCTTGCTGCAGGCTCCGCAAAACACCAGCGGCAGCTACTTTATTATGGGAATCGGACACACTTTTAAATTTGTGTTACTGTGTCTATGATCCACCATTACTTTGATTACAGGAGGAGTTAAATTGGTCTAGAATTCAGGGTGACAGGGTCACATGGAGCAACTTTTTGAATTTTGACAATTTGAATATAGCTTTCTTATTTTACTTTATTGAAATTACTACTATTGTTGAAATAGCAACCCTCTACACAATGCCATGACACGTTCTCTTGCTATATCTAACTTGTATTTTTACCATTTAACTGTTTCATGGTTATCGTTAAGTAGGCAAGGTAGGCCTGGCTCTAGTATTCTGGAATTGGGTGATTAGATCATAGGAGATGACAGTATATGAACTAGCAAGAAAATATACACCTCTTCTTATGTATGGTTCTTCTGTTTTAGATAAAGTATGTTATTTGTTGTTTTTACGTATTTTACGATTCTATTTTTACTATAATAATTCCCAAGCTGGGTGCAGAGGCTCACGCCTGTAATCTCAGCATTTTGGGAGGCCAAGGCAAGAGGGTTGCTTGAAGGCAGGAGTTCAAAACCAGCCTGGGCAACATAGTAAGACTCTGTCTCTACAAAACAATACAAAAAAAAATTAGCTGGGCATGGTGGCATGCACCTGTGGTCCCAGCTACTTGGGAGGTTGAGGTGGGAGGATCACTTGAGCCCTGGAGGTAGAGTCTGCAGTGAGCTAAAATCATGCCACTGCACTCCAGCCTGGGTGACAGAGTGAGACCCTGTCTCAGAAAAAATAAATAAGTAACTCATAGAATCTTATAATATTATACTGGATAAAAAATTATAAGCAATTTTACAGTGATGTAGGAGAAATATAATTTTTATATGAATTATTAAAATATCTTTCTCTTTCATAGAAACTTAGTAGAAATGTTTCTGTGAAATCCAAGATAACCTTGGAATGAGTCTATTCTCTTAGAGTATATGTTCTCCTTGGACATTTATTAGGGACTCTAACATTTTATTCTGCTGTAAATTTTAGTTGCTATCCTATTCTTTACAACCAACTTTTCAAAGTTTAATGTCAATTCCTAATTTGACTTTAAACTTGGCAAGTTTTTGAGTCTATGTGATATAATACGAGTTTCAACTTCTCTCATTAATCTTTTCTGCTTTTGTTGAATTCCTTTGGGAAGCAGCAAAGACAACAGGGATAAGTTGGCATAAATCATAATTGTTATTTGTGGGAAGAAGATGTGCTGAGATTCTTGCTGAAAATGTGCTCTCTATAATCCTCAAGTGAAGAACAGTGTAGAAAAATACATGTGGAGGAGACAAATTTCTCCTTGAAATAGTTTGTTAAAGTCATTGGTTTATATTAATATGTTTTTTGAAAATAACAGTTATTCTATCTAATATTATTTAATGCATATAATCAAAGAAAAATAAGCAATGGAGCTGTGTTTCATTCAAATTTTTCAGCATGGAGTTTGAATTTTCCAAGCTAAAAACTTGGGATTTTGAAAGAAGTAAGATCCCAGAGTTTGGGTTGTGTACCCTGAAACTCAGAATAGATCAGAATCACATGAACTTATACCTGGGAATTTTTTAAGAAATAATTTTATATTTTATAAGAAATAAGAATGAAGACCTTATATTGAGAATAGATATTGCCAGAAATCCTACATTTTATCTACAAAATGTTATATACATAGCATATACATCATGTGAAATTAATTTATTAAAACAAGGTACATCAGTATTCAACACAAACCTTATTCTAATATAAGATTGCTTTATGTTTTATGATACAAAAGTTTTATTCTATTTTTAAATAAATCTTGCCCTTATTTTAATGCAGTAAATTAGGAGAATTCTTTAACCAGGATCGAAGAATTCAGAAAAGTTTCCTTCAGTAGACTTTGATAAATATCTTTGGGGAAAGTTGAGTAGACCTAAGAGCATTTCAAACCTTTAGGAAGAATATGGTCTGATTTGATTTCTTCCTTGAGTTACCACAAATGTATCTTTAGAAACCATTGCCTGTCTTTCCAGAGACCATCAATTTCATCCGTCACCCTCTGGTATGCTCTCAACTTCATATCCTGCCCTCCATATTAGATGTTAATTACATCCCAGGTAATGTACTAGGTATTTGGTTGCTGCTCCAAAGACTCTGAAGTAGGTACTATCATTATCTTTCATTTTTTTAAACTAATGAAGACAGTTTAGAGGCTACATAATTTCACCAAAGTGTCAAAGTTAATAGTGAATCAAATATTCAAGTTCAGATACGATTGTTATCAAAATCTAGGCCCTTTTAACTGCTTTACAATTCTCTCATCTAAAAGTTCAGTCTCATTTTAATGCACTGTTTGCATAAAATCAGAACTGTCCAAATAACACAACTTGGACACCTTAACATGCCTTCAAGTCTATTTCATGTTTTTTAAATTAAGGAAATCGTCATTGTCTTTTATCTTTCACCGGTTTAATTTACGTAATCTTTTCTCCTTGCACCATTCGGCTCTTCAAAAAACTTACAAGATTACACTATACACCCCATGAACTAATTTCCTTTTGTTATCCACAGGTTCTGGTGAAACCACTTGTAAGTTTCAGCCTGGTTGCCTAGCTTTGCTACAGAAAGTTGAGGTCCAGGCACTATGGGTACAGGGTACAGATGAAGAAGGAGCACCCTCAGGAGGCTACGGTGTGAAAGCAGTTCATTGCCAATGTCATGAATCTTGAAGCAGTAGGTATGAATTTTAGAGGGAAGCTCCTACTTGTGAGATTCACTGCCTCCAGGGGGAGGTTCTGCATACCTACCTGAGCAATGATTATTATTTCAAACCCCATTTTCACATAAAGAAATTCAGGCTTATTTAGGGTCATTTAACTGGTATATGGCAATACTGAAATTCGATATCAGGATATCAGTTGTTTCTAAATTGGAATAAATTGCAAATAGCTTCTTATGACATACAAGACATGTAAAAACAAGGAATAATTCAAGATCCAGAGGACATGAGAGAGTGGCTGAGGCAGCAGTCTTGCTCTCCCAGGATAGATGATCAAAACTATGAAGATGGATAAATGACGAAAAGTAAACTCCCACCTGTGACTTGCTTATGTATTTACCTTAGTACTGTCACTTGTATGATTATTACTCATAAATGGCTTCATGATGGTGGAATTGTTGTAGAGGACTGAAAGGATAATAAATATATTATTATTTATTTTTCTGGGAATCAAAAACTTACGTTGAATTGGATCACAGGTATGGAAACAAACAGCTTTTCAAAAAGGGATGAAACTGTCTTTTTCAAACTTTTAAGTTCAAGCAATTACCTTTGCAATTACATGTACATGCTTTTATTTGTATATATATAAAATAGCTATTCATGTGAAATCTACATCCTGTGGAGTGACTGCAGGGCTTAATTGCTTGCCCATAAGCAAACCATTACTGCACTATAACTCTATTATAGTACACAGAGAAAATACTATGAGTAGAAATGGCTTTTAAATAAAGTTTTACACCCTATTTTGCAATCAATTCCCCCTCCATCTTAAATAAATGTATTTCATTGAATGCTGCTGTTTTTATTTAATGGACCAAACAGATATTGGAAAGTGCAGCTATTGTACTTCACTTGCCATATCTGGTTAAAAGTCACGAAGAGTACCAGAATTTGTTACCCCCAAGTATGCCTCTTTAGCATACAGATTATTTTGAGTTAAAAACCAGAGAGAACCAGCAGATGAAGGAAAAGCCTTAAAATTAGGGCACAAGTTTTCCTTTTGTAAAAGAAATTTTCGTTTGTAGAGATACAAGTTTTCCTTTTGTAAAGGACATTTTTATTTGTAGAGATACTTCTCTCTCGTGCCAGGAAGAGAAGAATTTTTAACAACTCATCAATAGATAAGGCACAGACTTAAATCTGCATAACAAACTGTATGCAGATTTCCATTTTTCCTGGTCACCTTCTCATAACTTGCCTCTCCCAGAAATCCCAAACTCCTTTTCCTTTGTTTTAGCCTGAGATGATACATAAACCCAGGTTCTAACCACCCCATTGGTTTCCGCAACACTGGGTGCCCCAGTGTGTATATGTGCAATGCACATGTTAGTAAACATGTTTGTTTTTCTCTCATTAACCTGTCTTTGGCCCGTCTAATTTATTGAGACCCATCTAGAGAGCCTAAGCTTTTTTTTTTTTTTCCTCTCCTATACTCAACAAAACAGGAAGAATCCACATTCTACTTCCCCATTTTCACATGCAGGAGTACAGCATGAACTATTAATACACAAATGGATTGATTGTGAGCATGAATCATACATATGCTAATTATTTATTAGGTAATGCTTGGGATGGTAATATAGTATTTCTTGAAATACCTATAATCATTTTGGTGGCATAACTCATCATATTCTCTCTGTTCAAAATAGTTAAGCTGCTATTATGTCCTTAAGTTCACTTGTAAGTATATGAGAGGAAAAAAATCTCTTTAACTACCCTGGGTTTATGGCTAAGCTCACTATAACAAAAAATCAATTAATAAAGAAAAACATACAACCGTTTATTTAATAAATTTGATGTGACATGAACACCTTCATAAAGAAATGAAGACCCAGGGAAATGGCTAAACCTCTGTATTTCCACGTCAGGTTTGATGAAGAGTGGACAGGACAGTCATGGAGAAATGTGAAAGAACAAAGCAGGTATAAGTTGATGGTCATTACTGAGGGAAACTTAGCAAGGCCTGTTAGTCCAGAATCTTCTCTGTGACCTTTTGTCTTCAGAGATAAAGATATTCCCTTCCCCTAGGTATAGTATGAGGTATATGTGACCATCTCATATGAGGGTCTCATGACCTGTTTCCAGGGTAAGATTAGAAAATCCTTCGTAGGTTTTACGACCTGCTTCAGGGAAGAAGGGCAGGGGAAGATTATGGAGACTGTCCGGCTTCTGCTGATTTTCAAATATACTGAGGTGGCATATTTTGGGGTTATGTTCCCTGAACTGAATACCATCATTAGGTATTTAGGCTTTAATCTCTCTCTCTCCTCCCACCCCAACATCTAGGCAGAGGTAATGTTACCGGGTGGTCCTTGCTCCCAGAGCTCCCAAGATGGTGGCGGGCCACTTCCAAAAATGGCGGTGGGCTGCTTCCAAGATGGTGGCAAGTCTCGTGTTCTCTGACCTGGGGCTCTTGGCCTCACGGATTCCAAGGAATGGAATCTTGGGCCATGCAGTGAGTGTTATAGCTCTATTAGAAGCCGTGGGTCACAGAAGAGAACCGTGGAACCCAGTGTTCAGCTCCATAAGGATGAATCCGGGCAGTTAGCCATACAGGAACAATGGCAAGCCTTTAGCCTGATAGGGAGCGGCAATGGGCACCTTGCTGGATCAGGAGCACAGCAGACACCCTGCCGGATCCGGAGGGATGGAAGTCAGCGGCGGGTCTGCCACGGTGGCAAACAGCAGTGGTGGATGGTGAGCAAAAGCTCAGCTCGAGCCGTAAGAAACACGGCCCAAAAGAGAGTGCAGTTGCAAGATTTAATAGAGTGAAGACAGAGCTCCCATACAAAGGGAGGGGACCCAAAGAGGGTAGCCCTTGCCTACTCGAATGCCTGGGTTTATATCCTAATCATTGTCCCTCCCACTGTGCTCTCAGGCAATAGATGATTGGCTATTTCTTTACCTCCTGCTTTTCCCTAATTAGCATTTTAGTGAGCTCTCTTTCCTACCTGATTGGTTGGGTGTGAGTTAAGTTGCAAGTCCCGTGTTTAAAGGTGGATGCTGTCACCTTCCCAGCTAGGCTTAGGGATTCTTAGTCGGCCTGGGAAATCCAGCTAGTCCTTTCTCTCAGTAACAGGGGTCAGCCATTTACTGATAATCATCTGAAATAGATTTTGTATGTACAAAATATACAAAAATAGATTTTGTATCTTTTCTCTTATCTTTGGGTATTTTAATTGACAGTAATATAGAGACAGGGAGGAAAGAGTAAGAAAGACTAGGAAGAAGTTAATATCTAAAGCTTGCTGTTTTACTAAATATGTCACTACTATACCTTCCCACCAAAAGAATTATAAAATCCTTCATTTATTTATTTTTCCTTTTTGAAGCCAAGGTGATTGTTAATATTTTTAGGCCAAAATGAGTGTCTAACTGCAAAAAATTTAGATTTTTTGCTTTCCTTGCTATCAATCTTCTTTTTTTAATTTTAATTTTAATTTTTTTAATTTTATTTTTCCCTAAGTTATTGGGGTACAGGAGTAAGTTACATGAGTAAGTTCTTCAGTGGTGAAATGTGAGATCCTGGTGCACCCATCACCTAAGCAATATACACTGCACCATATTTGTTGTCTTTTATCCCTCTCACCCCTTCCACTCTTCCCCCTAAGTCCCCAAAGTCCATTGTATCATTCTTAGGCTTTTGCGTCCTCATAGTTTAGCTCCCATGTATCAGTGAGAACATACAATGTTTGGTTTTCCATTCCTGAGTTACTTAACTTAGAATAACAGTCTCCAATCTCATCCAGGCCATTGTAAATGCTGTTAATTTATTCCTTTGTATGGCTGAGTAGTATTCTAATATATATATATATATATATATATATATATCACAGTTTCTTTATCCACTTGTTGATTGATGGCATTTGGGTTGGTTTCATGATTTTGCAATTGTGAATTGTGCTGCTATAAATATGCGTGTGCAAGTATCTTTTTCGAATAATGACTTCTCTTACTCTGGGTAGATACCCAGTAGTGAGACTGCTGGATCAAATGGTAGTTCTACTTTTAGTTCTTCAAGGAATCTCCACACTGTTTTCCACAGCGGCTATACTAGTTTACATTCCCACCAGCAGTGTAGAAGTGTTCCCTGATTGCTGCATCCATGCCAACATCTACTGTTTTTGATTCTTTGATTATGGCCATTCTTGCAGGAGTAAGGTGTAAGGAGTAAGGAGTAAGGTTGTATTGCATTGTGGTTTTGATTTGCATTTCCCAGATGATTAGTGATGCTGAGCATTTTTTCATGTTTCTTGGCAATTTCTAAATCTTCTTTTGAGAATTGTCTATTTACGTCCTTAGCCCACTTTTTGATGGGGTTGTTTCTTTTCTTACTGATTTGAGTTTTTATTATTTCTCTACCCCTTTCAAAAACCTGTATACTATATACAGGTACTGTATAAATTAAGCTTAAAAAATAAAAAAAGGTGTAAATGGATAATAGACATTGAAAAATTCAGTAAAAAATAAGTAGCACATAAATTTTGGAAAAAGTTTGACATCCATAGTAATGTAAGAAATAAAAGAAATATATACTTATAAAAATAAATAATATTTTACAGCTATTTTTTACACCAGATTTTAGTTCAATAAGAAACAATTCTGATGATTTAATGATGTATGGATGTGCTTTAGCCATGATGATGGCAGTAAAAATTGGAGTAATCTTTGATAGGCCAATCTTTAGATCATCCAATATAGAAACGTCAGCTCCCCAAAAAATCATGCAAAGCAAAAAAATGCTAACATTTATTGTATCATTATCTGTAATAAGATGATTAAAAGAGCAGAAGGAAAAGAAACTACAAGGAAAGTGCATGAATTTTGAGACATCAACTTAATTAGATATTATGTACTTTACAACATGGAAAGGAAAGATTTTTGAAGTTGCAGATTCAAAGATGAATTTAAGTACCTATTTGATAAGCATATGCTAAATCCATTCACAATTATGTTCTCATGAAATTATTAAAATAATAGTATAAAGTAAAAATTGTAAACACTGAACGTATACTACGTACACTGTGACGAACATTACGTATTTGTTCACAAAAGTGATTTAAAAGTAATATAAGTAAATAGAAATAGATTTGTTCTGTGACACTAGGATTTTTTTCTTTCAAAATAAACTTTTCTACTCTTATAATATTGTATTTACAATATAAAAAACCATAGAGATAGCAAAGTATAAACATGGCAAAAATATTGTTTTTACAGGGTCTGAAATGGTAATCAGGTAAATGTGGATGACAGCAGACATGAATGTCCTAGACAGTAAATGATAAAAAATAGAATAAATCTTCTGTTTTAGAGAAAATAACATGGCTTAGTTAGATAATCATCTTACATAATACAGACAAATATAAATGGCCCTTTTAGGTTTTCTTTTTGCAACTTTGTTGATTCTGAGAGCTCGATATTGTTTTTTCATTAGTTGAAACCATCAGTTTAATAAACTAAACTAAAATAAAATAAATACCTGGAAATATTACAAGGGATTTTTTAGAGGTAGTCATTCAATTGGCTTGAAAAAAAAGTTGGAAACAATTCACTTGTCATAAACGTATTCCCGGTTCAAGTTATTTCAGTTTTTCTAGTAAGGTATTTCCCGGATTTAAGTTCTAGGCTAAGTTGCTGAATTGAGTGGGAACAGGAACACTTATCCATTGGAACTTAAGAGAATGTTCTATTCAACATAGATGGAACTTTAGCTTTTGAAGTCAGAATCTTGCTTCTCATTTGTACTGGGGGAACCTGCCCCCAATATTTCAACATAGGTTCTTTCTATTTTCCATAAGTGTCAGCCAGCTGAGAAATAAAGAGAGACAGTACAAAGAGAGGAATTTTACAGCTGGGCCTCCAGGGGTGACACCACATATCAGTAGGACCATGATGCCCATCTAAGTCTCAGACCAGCAAGTTTTTATTAATGGTTTCAAAAGGGGAGGGGGTGTAAGAACAGAGAGTAGGTACAAAGATCACATGCTTCAAAGAGCCAAAAGCAGAACCACTGATAAAGGTCTAACAAGATCATATGCTTCTGAGGGAACAGGGCAAAGAGCAAAAGCAGAACCACTGATAGGGGCCCAACAAAGATCACAGGGCAAAGGGTAAAAGCAGAACTACTGGTTAATGGTCTATGTTCAGTGGTACAGGTATTGTCTTGGTAAACATCTTAAACAACAGAAAACAGGGTTTAAGAGCAGAGAACCGGTCTGACCACAAATTTACCAGGGTTGAGTTTTCCCAACCCTAGTAAGCCTGAGGGTTCTGCAGGAGACCAAGGCTTATCTTAGTCCTTATCTCAACTGCATAAGACAGACATTCCCAGAGCAGCCATTCATAGACCCTCCTCCAGGAACCCATTCTTTTCCCTGGATATTAATATTAATATTCCTTGCTAGGAAAAGAATTTAGCGATATGTTTCCTACTTGCACGTCCATTTATGGGCTCTCTGCAAGAAGAAAAATATGGCTCTTTTTGCCTGACCCCACAGACAGACCTTATGGTTGTCTTCCCTTGTTCCCTAAAAATCGCTATTATTCTGTTCTTTTTCAAAGTGCACTGATTTCACATTGTTCAAACACACATGTTTTACAATCAATTTGTACAGTTAACACAATTATCACAGTGGTCCTGAGGTGACATACATCCTCAGCTTACGAAGATAACAGGATTAAGAGATTAAAATAAAGACAGGCATAAGAAATTATAAAAGTATTATTTGAGAACCGAGAAATGTCCATATTAAGATGAAATCTTCACAATTTATGTTCCTCTGCCATGGCTCCAGCCAGTCCCTCCATTTGGAGTCCCTGACTTCCTGTAACAATTTGGACTCTAAAGTCCAAACTTCACATTATATGTCAAAACCTGGTCCTGCCAATTGTCTAAGTAGAAATAAACTGTGAAAATAATTTTAGGAGAAAGCCAGCTATTAGAAAATAAAAACTACTCTCTAATTGTTTTAAAAAAATAAAAACGAAAGACAGTTTTTACAGGTTGCTCAATTGTAGTTGAAATCTTTAGAAAAAGCAAATATTATTTGTTTGTTGATATTAAAATATTTATTTATCTTATTCTAGATCATTCACTTAAAAACATAATCATTTTTCTTTAGGAAAAAAAGAAGAAGAAGAAGAAAAGAAACAGACTTTGTATCTGCAACAAGCAGAATCAGAAAGGACTAGAATTTAAAAAGGTTAAAAAGATGGTTGAATGGAGAATATTGCTCAGAGGGAAGTTTGTATTTTTAGAAGAGGAGAGGTAACAGGGTTGGTAGAAATGGGTAAGAAGCCAGTAACTGTAGCAGCCTAAGAAGAGGCCGCATAGACCTTCTGGAGAGACAGGCAAAAAAGGAGGCAGAAGCTAAAGAATGTTTACATTTTCTTACAACCATACATGTAAGAGCAGCCAAAAGCAGAGCTGAATTTTCACATAATAGAACAGAGGCTTCGACCAACATAAAAACTGCAAACTCTACAACCAGTTGCTTTGGGAATGGCGTTGCTTCCAATGTGCTAGTGAATTTACAGTGAGAAAAGCTGCGTTGAAATGAAATAAACAGTAACTGAAAGCACAGCCACATGAGTTTCACAAAGACCGTTTTTGAAAGAAATTCTAAGGGAAGTTTAGAGAGATTTATTCTATAAGAGTGTTAGATTGGCCGAGCACAGTGGCTCATGCCTGTAATCCCAGCACTTTGGGAGGCCAATGGAGGCGGACCTTCTGAGGTCAGGAGTTTATCAACCCGGTCAACATGGTGAAACCCGGTCTCCAAAAAAAAACACAAAAATTAGCCAGGCATGGTGGCAGGCGCCTGTAATCCCAGCTACTCAGGAGGCTGAGGCAGGAGAATTGCTTGAAACCGGGAGGCTGAGGCTGCAGTGAGCCAAGATTGCGCCACTGCACTCCAGCCTGGGCA
Organism: Hylobates moloch; assembly: GCF_009828535.3. NCBI lineage: Eukaryota > Metazoa > Chordata > Mammalia > Primates > Hylobatidae > Hylobates > Hylobates moloch. Next base: position 21,509,691 of record NW_026652291.1, read on the forward strand.
AAAAGAGTGAAACTCCATCTCAACAACAACAACAAAAATAAATTAAAAAAAAAAGAAGGTTAGATTGTGGATAAATGTTTAATTGTGATTTCAAGAGTGTCCAGGTTCTGTCATTTCTCCCTCTGACTCCACCTAAGCTCATATAATTAATCAATCCTAAAGGTAAGACATGCCCATATTGTCTCACTTAATCTTTTTATGGATATTACCATCTGGAAGCAATGGTAGACTGTATAAAATGTGATGCCCCTGGTAGATTTATCAAAAGAAAACCATACAAACAGAAAGCAGGCAAATCAGTTACATTTAAATTTCAGATAAACAATGAATAATTTTTAGTATAAATAGGTTGATCCAATATTTGGATAAGCGATGAATGATGAATATATTATTTAATTCTTTAACATATATATGTCCTAAATGTAGCATGTAACATACTTATACTATGAAATTATTTTTTATCTGAAATTCAAATTTAGTTGGGCATCTTCTGCTTTGTCTGCCAATCCTAAAATGTAGATATATAAAAAGGGACTTGAAGCCTAGGTAATTCAAGCACCAGGTTTACCTTGCAATAGCTGGTGGTTCAGGGATTTTGGTGTTTACCCACCTGGAGCAAAGCAAAAGTGAAGCAACATCAACAGAGGCCATCTACTAGATAACACTCCAATTTTAATGGAACTTGAAAAATCCCCAGGTTCCTTCTATGAAAGGCATCTCTCACGGATTCTAACTTGGTAAGTCTTGGAAAGGTCTTGATATCTATATTTTAACAAGCACTTCAAATAGATCTATTATACATCATCTTCAGGTTTCATATTGAGAAATATATCTAACTTAACCCTCCTTTCTAAAACATAAGAAGTCCAAGGAAATAAAAGTTTCTCTAATCTACCAATACTTGCTACATTAAACATTTAAATGAAAAAATAAAAAATAAAAAAGTAAATATTTTGTAAACAGTTTATTTAAAAATAAGAAGACAGGTGTTTTAAGAATAAAATCTTATGCATGATTTATAAAAAATTATATTTTCTGATACAAAAAATTAGTGAGAATTGCTTTATAGTTTTTCATTAAATTTTTGCAAATTTCTTTAATGTATGTTTTAATAAAGCAGCTGGGTTCTCAAATCTTCTGCACTTAATCTGTTTTTATATGTTGCTTAGGTTGAAATGCATAAAGAAAATTTAGTCTCATACAAATATGTGGTTGAAAAAGAGAGATGTATTTTAAGGGACTTTTCAATTAATAGTGGATATTCTTTTTTCAAACACTAAATGGGCAGCAATCTTTATATTAGCTCTACAATGACTCTGTCTCATAATATTTTCCAGGCAATCAAGCTTTTAATATAAAATGTGGAAAAATATTAAACAAGGCAATAGTGTTTTATAAGCCTATACCTGGAACTTAAAAAGAATGATGTGTGTAAATCTTTAATGGGAATATTTTAACAACAAAACATCCTTGGATTTTACTAGACAAATATAAGTTACTTGTGAATGAGTTATGAATATATATGTGTGTGTATATGTATGTGCATCATATTTCTATTTTATATAAGTATGCATATATGTGTATGTTTTATATATACTCATTGTGTATTTATGTGTATGCATATATAATATGAAATAATAGATTTTTCTCTTTTGTTCCAACAACCAAAGAACTAGAGTCTCCTTCCTAAAGCTGGGTTATTTCTAAAGGCAAGATAATAAACTTGATAAATTTCTGAGTAACTTTAAAATCGTTTTTCATATCATAATTCTTAATGTGCCTTAAATATGCTTTACACAGGGTGTCTCCATTCCAACTATAATTTTTCAAAAAAAAAAAAAAAGAATGTTAAAAGAGGTGTTGAAAATCCAGAGAAAGTAATACCCGTTCAAAAGTTGATTCTTCAGATCTATTTTATGCTATTGTCCCAAAAGCTATGCTGGGAAATACTGCTGCACCAATATGCATGCCTCCTTTCTGCCCTGGAAGAAATATGGCTCAGCTAAAGGAAAAAAAAAAAAAGACTCCTAAAAGGACTCAGAATTAATTCTAGTAGATAATTATGGTCTCTTTTTTGCCTGCAATCTATCACTCAAGTAGGTGAGCAAAGACAGGTAAGGGCAAATTCATTTCAAAGAAATAACTGGAAGAACCATGCAGTGCACAATGGCCCCTCCCTCACTTATCCCTTCTACCTGTGTGCTACCCTGGCTCCTTACTTCAGTCCTCTTTTATTTTCTTCCACTGTCCTTCTGTTTCATTTTTTAAATTTCATGTATGTATTTATTTATTTTCTTGAACTCTCCTCTGCCTTTTTTCTGATACTGCTACGGTGTTCACTTGTAATGAGGGTTTCCATCCATCTTAGCTAGAGCAGGCATATACGTGTCAGTAAGAATTATACAAAGAAAGTGAGTCACACATCACCCACAGTCATCAACACACTAACATGTTTTTAGCACAACCTGCATGCTACATATGTCAGCAAGTACTCAAAATAATAAACATGCACATTGTTTTAATGTGCCAATTAAAATGTGTATATGTTTAAACAATCACCATGATTACATCATGACATAATCAGAAAGACTAGAAAGTGATGTAACTATCAAAACTCATTTTGGGGATCAAAAGGATCATGAATGGATAGGTATGTACGTGACTATACTACATGTGCATTACACTGTCATCCCCTATATCAGTACTGAATGAGAAATAACAACTCATCTCACGAACTTGGTCGACACTTGCATAGAAAGAAGATGATAGGGAAAAAAAAAGTGTATTTAAAGAGTTCAAGGAGAATATGGGATAGGACTTTGATTCATAACCATGAAAACTGCTATTAAGGTAACCATGTAGGAAAGTGCTAATCTGTACAAACTTTATAGAAAGCAGTTGGACAACATGTATTAAGAATCCTAAAGGTGTTGATTTTCTTTGACCCAATTAAATCAACTTCTTATAATTTACCCTAAAGCAGTATTCAGAGATAAAAAGAACAATTTTATATGAGAATATTCATCGTAGCACTGTTTGTAATAACAATAAAGGGTAATTGTGAGCAGCATAAATAATTGACAAAAAAGGACATTTTCAATAAATCATGAAATATCCGAGTGATTTAATAAAATGCTGTTATCAAACATCCGGTTTCCAAAGATAACTAGGATTATAAAATAGATAGAAATAGACAGACATAGATAACTGTGTGTGTGTGTGCATGTGTAGGTGTGTGCCTGTATATGTAATGTGCATATGTGTGTGTATATATACTTGTTTAGTTAAAATACAAATTACTTAAGAATGTAATTTCTCACACAAGATTTTTGTGAGCATGGATACAATTTTGCATAGAAAAAAAGACTGATAGGAAATATACTAAAATTCTAATAATGGATGGTAAGATTTGGGGTAAATAAAAGCTTCATATATTTTCACTTTCTTAAATTACTTACATTGATCCCACATTATCAGTAATCAAGTAGTAAAATTACATCCAAAAATTATCATATATACAGTATTTATATCTCCAAAATTCATTGCTAGCTTTCCTCAGTGATTTCTGGTCTTGATGCAGTTTGTAACTGAACAGGAATGCTACAAACACTTTCAAAGTCACCCTTTCGGCTGCATTCCTAGGGACTTATTAAGGTGATAAACACCTTTGGCCAAAACTTATGGTCAGCAACATTCTCAGCAAAATCAAATGTTCCTGTTACTTTTGTTTTTTATGTGTTTGAAACAAGGTCTACCCAAGCAGTTCATTGTGGCACCCGAGACTGTGACCAGATTGTTCATCCTCGCACTGAGTTTGGGTCTCTAAATGAACCCAGGTATGTTTTAATAACCTTGGAACTGGGAACTCTTTTTGCACCATTTCCATACCCAGCCAGTTGCTGTGTATTTTGGCAGTGGCAAGCTTATTTCTAAGGAAAGAGAAATATTTCCATTCTTTAATAAGTCGTTCCAAGTTTCCTGTGATGTTATAAATAATCGGCAAACAGCCGGCTTTATTCTGCTTAATTTGATATGGCAGATTTGAAATGTCAAAAAGTTCACTCTCAACATAAGCCATGCAACTGGACTCTGACCAATACTCTCATTCCTGATGGGATAAACTTTATCATCAAGCTCACTCAGGAAGGCAGCTGGGACCCTGCTTGCCCTTCCCAGGCGCTGACTGATAGAGTAGTCTGAGTTGGCCCTGCAAGCTGTGAGCGTGAGGTCAGCTCTTCCTGGGTTTTCTCTTGGGGGACTGGCAACTAGCCTGACAAACTTAGCTAATATACCTGTCACTCAAGGGCAGAGAGAAGGAGTCCAAAGAAACAAAGTTGAAATTAACATGTGAGTAATTGGAAGAAGAAGCATTAAATATCATTTCAGGGTAAACATTTCGATAAAAGAGTCATATTTTAGTCTCTCTATAACACTCTGTGTCAAATTTCCTTTCACGATCAAGTTCAAGGGCTGATTTACACTTTGGAAGTCCACAGAGAACTGAATTCTGGGCATAGAGATGAAGGTCACCTGACTATAGTGATGAAAGATAAAACTACCATAAATTCAGATGCTTGGCTGAGATTTTTAAATCTGTTGAAAGCGCTAAAAGGGCATTTTGCCAATTAGTTTGATGTTTAATAGGATATTTTGTTGTCTTTAGTCCTTTGCCTTGTATTTACAAATCAAACAGGCTCTGATGAAATAGCTCAAGTGTGGTTTGCATTGATTCAGAAAGGAGTTATTTAAAGAGGATAAAAAGTTGTTGAACTTGATTTAATGAGTTTGAATATTAAGCAATTTCCTTTAATAATACATTTGTTTAAAGTAAACTGTTCATAGTTCATCTGGTCTTATTTTTAATTTTGTATTTTATCCAGACCTGATCTGCTTTTCTTCCCAGTTTCTTATTATTCATAAGGCTGTTCGTGTTCCAATTAAGATCACTTTAGAATGTGTTTTCTGGAAATAAATACATCAAGTTGATTAGGAATAGCCAAGATCAAATGTGAAAGGAGAGATCAGGTTTTGAATGCAATGTTTAAAATGTATGGGTTTCAAATTTTCTTAAAGCCAAAAAAAAAAGAACATATTGGTTGTAAAAATGTAAAAAATCTTGTGCTTCTGAGATCTCACTTGAATGTTTACTTTACTTAATACATACTCCTTTTGCTTTGAAGAATAGGCTGTAAACATTGTGTGAGAATCTTGCATATGGTGGGGCAAACACACAGGGGTTTTCACATAGCTATTGAGATGTAAATAAATCCCATAGGCTTAAGGGCTCCCCAACTCCTTGCTACACAGCCCTGTTGTCCACGGTTTACTTTTTTCCACAGGACGATTCTTAATACTTTACCAGATGGAAACACCACCACCACCATCTTTGCAGTTTCAACTCTCATGCATTAGGCAGCTATGATATCTTCATCTTACTTCCTTCTCCAGCCTGCTTTCTCATTCATGCCATCTCAAGGTGGGCGCATTAGATGAACAAGTAGTGCATTTATTTCCTAGGGCTGTTGTAATGAAGCATGATAAACTGAGTGGCTCAAAACAACAGAAATTTGTTGTCTCTCAGCTCTGGAGGCTAGAAGTTGGAACCCAGCAGTGTTGGTAGGGCAATACTTTATCTGAAACCTGTGTGACTCCTTACCTCTTCCTAGCTTCTGGCAGTTTGCTGGCAGTGTGTGGAACCCCTTGGCTTGCAGCTGCATAACTACAATACTGCTTCTGTCCTCACATGACATTCTCCCTGTGTTTCTGCCTTTATACAGTGATCTTCTTAGAAGGACAGCGATAGAATTAGGGGCCCACCCTATTCCAGTATGATCTCATCTTAACTAATTACATCTTCAATAATCTTGCAATTACATTCTGAGGTACTAGGGGTTAGAAATTCAACTTTTTGTTTGGGTGGGAGGACACAATTTAACATGTAACAAGTGTGAACAGGCAATATGTATAACCGTGTGTATAATGTTGCTTTACAAAAAGTTGGTCAGTAACTATGGCTGTTGTTCATTTTTTAAAATTTTAAGCAACAATTATTTGTTAGAACTCCATGGGGACCTTCATAGCAATATTGAGCTCAAAGTAAAGATGTAAGCTTGAGGTTTCTTTCTATGCAAGCATTGTCTAACTTTCAAACTTTTCAAACCATAGGGAGACAGGAAAGAAATCACCTTATATAATGCTCACAGGTTTGGAATCAGTTGAAACGGCCTTGTTTAAAAAGGTCAATATAGAGTTTAATTGGGTATATTTAACTGAAGTATTAAATAGAGACATTGCTGGCTTGAAAAAGATCTCATGCCAGATAAAGGCAAATATAATAAAGATGTCAGGGTGCTTCTCTGGAGCAAGTGAGATCATTATGCAATTATGTTACTCAGAAAGGCAAAGGGCGGAATACAATTTATGCTATGAAATGTTACATTTCCGAGTTTCCGGAATTCACTTTTTCTTCTCATTTCTTTGCAGGTAATCCACTGGGCTAGTGATAGGTTATAATTAAATGTTGTCATGATTTCCGGTTAGTTTAATATGAGAGAATTTACTGAAAATCATCAAGTCTTCAGACAACTCTATGATGTTCTAAACAAATTTTGACAATTAAAAAATAGAATTAAATATTTGCTTCGATATAGGGCTCAATAGCCATACCAAAGAAGTTCTAGAAGTTTTTGACTATCTTAATTTATAAATTTAACCACAATTTGTTAACTATTTACTATATTCAAGACATTATTTGATACTGGGCTTGTAAAGTAAAATTGAGTGAAACATTTTAATTTTCATAAATTGTGATTTCATAGATACATGTGTAGAGGTGACTTTTTAAGTAGCCTATAATAAGTGCCATACCCTAAATACAAATGTAGTGATGCTACAAAGAGCAAAGAGAGCTTCTTTGTTACAAGGAACAAAGGCAAAGAGAGCATCAAATGTAACTAAACAGATGAGAGAATCATAAGGTACACTAGTTAGGGTAGGTTAGGCTAGGCCACCAAGCCATTCCAAAATTTCGGTAGCTTAACACACATGCAAGTGCACACACACAGGCATATGTTTTTGTGTTTATTTCTTTTGCAATTCATAATATGTGTTCAATATGGTTCACCTGGGGGTGGGAACTTTGCTTCAGTGCTTCCCTGATCACCAAGACACATAAAAAGAAAAATGGCAAATCACTCAATTTCTCTTCAAGCTTCCATCCAGAAGGATCCATAGTACTCTTATCACTTCTGGCCAAATCAACTCATAATACCATTTAAAAAAAAAAAAAAAAAAGGAAAACTTGTGAAGGAGAGAGGGTTCATACGTAAGAGATACAATCATAAAGTGTGCCCAGAATTTGAAGAGTGCTGGCATATTTGCATGCACCCAAATGGATATCACCGTGGGCGTCTGTGAAATGAAGAATAATATTTCAGTGAGTGAAAATTGTGCCAGGGTCTCAAAACACCCAATAGAGTGGAAAAGAAAATTGAGAAACAGTTGACAGCACTTTTGTTTGTTAAGTGGCAAATATTTGTGCATGACCAATGGTGGAAAACAAATATGACAAAAGTATATTGTTACTGGACTACCAAGAATCTTGTATTACTTTGAGTTCTCTCAGAGCTGACCTCGAGACTAGAAATGAGCTTAAGCAGTTTGGGAACTTGCAATGGCTTTCCTGAGGTGTCTACTTGGCTAGGCTACTGTCCTTAATTATTCTAAGACTAATTAATCACCAAACACTCACCTAGGTGTTGCTGTAAAGAGATTTTGCAGATATAATTAAAACTTCTAATCAGTAGACTTTATGTAGGGAACACTGTCCTGGATAATTTGTGTGGAACTGACTGAATCAGTTGCAAGACCTCAAAAGCAGGGCTGAGGTCTCCCAGAGAGAATAAATCTCACCTGTAGACAACAGCTCTAGCCTGTCCCCAGAGACTCCAGCCTGCCTATGATATCCCTTTTCTGAATGCCCACCCCATGATATCAACTTTTTAGCCAGCTCATGCATTTGTAAATTCGATTTCTTATAATAAATATCTTCCTATATTGTACTGCTACTGGTTCTGTTTCTTTGGTTGAATCCTAACTGATATAAAAGGGATCATAGGAAGTACAATCGGACAGCAGAAAAATGAGACAGAAAATAATGCAGCTCAATAAAGTGTGTCTTTATGAGCAGATTACTGCTGTGGGTATCTGGGCTCAACCCCAGTGGAAACCTTCTAAATGACTGTAAACAGGAAACCTCCAAATGATTGCACGAATAGTGGAGAAAACCAGGGTATTTCTCCATGAACTCTAGCTACTTATTGTTTAAGAGCACCTGTCCCCTCCACTTGTCCGTTTCCCTCCTTTCCTGTGACAAAAGAACCCCTGCAGGAAGACAGTGGAAAAATGCCATAGGTGGCTTGAAAGGATACGGGCTTGAAATGCACAGAATCTGATACAAGTCTACTTCAAAGACAATGGCTTTTATTCTTCAGTGACTGTGGAGGCAAGAACATGTTTTCAAAAGAGGTGTAAAATTTGTGATTTAATCAACACATACTGAGTATCTAAAATGTGCCAGGCACTGTGAAAGAAACTGAACAAATATGAGTGAAGTACAGTCTCAGTCCTCTAGAAATTGCAGGTTCATTAAAAGTACGGTTGACCTTTGAACAATACAGATTGGAACTGTCTAGTCCACTTATACATGGATTTTCTTCTGCCTCTGTCACCCAAGACACAGCAAGACCAACCCCTCCCCTTCCTCCTTCTTTTCAACCTACTTAACCTGAAATCGATGATGAAGACATTTGTGATGATCCACATCCACTTAATGAACGGTAAATGTATTTTCTCTTCCTTATAATTTTCCTAATAACCTTTTTCCCCCAGCTTACTAAGAATACAACAAATTATACAAATAACATATAAAATATGCATTAATGGATTGCTTATGTTATTGATAAGGCTTCTGGTCAACTGTAGGCTATTAATAATTAAGTTTTGGGGAAGTCAAAATTTATACACGGTTTTTGACTAAGAGATCAGCACAGCTACCCTCCACGTTATTTAAGGGTCAACTGTATTTGCAACAAAATTTCACAAGATTTGCAAAAGACATGTATTCCTGTTGAGAAATAGAAGGGTTAATACTAATCGGAAACATGTAGAGGCTATCGAAAAATAGAGTATTCACCAAGCAATCATGGGAGAGAAGACAATTTCAGACCATTCCTTGAGTGCCACGTTCAATTCTGGGTGCTATCTTTCAGTGAAAACAAGAACAAAGTAGAAAACAATGTAAGAGAGATACACAGCATTGCAAAGTCAGAGTTGTACAGGAAATTTCAATTCTTTAATTTGCTAGGAGAAAGAAGACTGGTGAGGTGGGGAAGGATTGGGCATTGGAGTGAATTTTTAAAAAATATTTTTGGCCGGGCGTCGTGGCTCACGCCTGTAATCCCAGCACTTTGGGAGGCCGAGGCAGGCGGATCACAAGGTCAGGAGATAGAGACCATCCTGGCTAACACGGTGAAACCCCATCTCTACTAAAAATTCAAAAAATTAGCTGGGCTTGGTGGGGGGCGCCTGTAGTCCCAGCTACTCGGGAGGCTGAGGCAGGAGAATGGCGTGAACCCGGGAGGTGGAGCTTTCAGTAAGCCCAGATCGCGCCACTGCACTCCAGCCTGGGCGACAGAGGAAGGAGACTGTCTCATTTCATTTCCCCAACTGTCCACAGGTAGACGCTCCTCTAGAGAAATGAGAAATCTTCATATCTGTCCCTGTTTCTCTGTTTGGCTGAGGGCTGAGTCTCACCTCAATATACATGTTTTTTTAATGCCATGTCCTCTGTTTTTCATTTCAGTTTGATATTTGGGGAGAAGCAAAGGGTTCGCCACTGTATCTGAGCTCCGTCATTCTTGCGATCCAGCTTCACATGCTGCCGGTGGCCAAATCAGTTTGAGGCCAATAAGCACTTATCTAGAAGCAGCAGGAGGGAGGAAGGAGAGCCCACTTGTCTTCTTGCATCCAGAGGTGCAACATTCCTGTTCAAAATCCAGGCAAGTGGCAGCTGCATGCTGGAGGAGGTACCTGCTTTGTGCCCAATTCAGTAAAATATTAAGAATTATACAATTTTAAATTACAATGTTTCATTTTCTCTGCAGCCTGACCTAATTGTTCCCAGCAGGGAGAGTTGGCCAATAGCTTGATTTTGTTTCTTTTTTTCTCCTTGGCCTGTAAGGAAAAGGCATTTGTCTCTCATTTGTTTTCTTTATTTTTCTTTGAACACTGCCGAAGTATTCCATGCCAGCTCCTCCTCATACCTTCTTTCCCATTTTATAAGCACTGATTCACCTGTAAAACACATTTTTATAAAAGCCAGAGAAAGAACAGTGGCCATAAAAAGCTCCCACGCCTTTGCATGATCCTTGTTGTTAGCAATCCAGAAAAGGCCCCTTGCTCACAGCAGACGTTGCCTGGCAGCTGCTGCCTTGACTTTTTTCTTCTCCAACCATTGTGCTCACAAGCCTGGCAGGGTCAGAACAGAAGAATGCATTTTTTTTTCATCATCACTTGACAGTGTTTTCTTCAAATCTCCAAGTTTTACAAACAAGGTGATAGCCATAAGAGATTTATCCTGACAACTCAAAGATTGGCGCATGTTTTGTCTGAAGGGGTCAGAGAAAGCAGGAAAAATAAAGAGAGATCATGCAAATAAACCTAGACATATCCACACACATCCAGATGCCCTTTAAATTTGCATAGCCCACATTGACTTTTTTTTTCTTTTTCCTTTGGCTATTTATGTGATGCACAGGAAAATATTCACTTGCAAAAATGGACAACATGTATTGCCTTTCTAGTTTTTGCTAGAAAAGTCTTAAGGAAGCATGTCATTACCATTATCGCTACAGATAAAATGTCAAACCCTTCAGAAAACTTAGGGTAAGGTTGGCTGATGGCAAGGATCATCTTTGTATACTGCTAGTAATCTCAAACACTTGTAATGGTCATATTATTTGCTCTTTATATCATCCCTATGTAAAATACTTGGCCATTCATGAGTAGATTGGTATCGTTGACATTCCAGGAAATGTTGTGCAAATAAGTCAGAGTCTTAAATTCTGTTTTCTGGAAAATTGATATTATGAGATACTGTCAGGTCTTCTGTGATAAGAGGTTCCATAGTAAATAATTTGGCCAATATTATGTTAACAAAGTTAACAAGTTTATTTTCTGCAAGATTTCTTGTACTTTATGATAGAATGCATACTAAGGTCTCAAGGAGCTAGAGTTCTCCAAAACACAGCTTGGAAAACATTTGGAAAGTAAAGAATACTTCGTAGCTTTTTACTTTTCTAACTCCAGGTCTGACTCCTGAACAAAAGTCCAGAAGTATATTACCCACTGCTTATTAGACATCTCTTAACAGACGGGACCTGTTCACCATTTACCTTCAGTGTGTAACAAAGTGCCTGGTACACAGTTGCTAGTTATATTTTGAATAATATAATAAATCTCCGAAGTCAGGAAAGTATGTGCTGGTCTCTTTCATCTTCTTTAAAAACCAAGTTTGAAAAACCAGAGTTTAGTAGACACAATGGAACATTTGGCTTAGAAGAAAATTAATAAACTTATATATTTAATTTATTTTTCTTAATAAAGAAATAAAAGCCGAAAATTCTAATGGACTTACACGTTATGTGTGTAATCATATGGGGCCAATTGTTTTAGCTTGTTGGACCACCAGTATGCTTCAACACCATACTCATGACAAAAATTCCCAAATATGCCTTAAATGAGCAATAAAGGTCTTGCTTGCTCTAAGATATCATGATATTGTTCTTTCTGTTGAGTTAACTAGAATGGTTGGGAAGGCTTTGCTATATGTCATCTTGACTTCTTCATTTGGCAGGCTACAACTTATCTAAACATACCAAGCTACAGTTCATGGGACATTAAGGTGCAGAACCATGGCTTCTTCTAGAAACAGGGGTTAGGTAGGTGAGAGGTGAGATTTGCACTGTTAGATATATTTCAGCTCCACACATGTTTTTTAGTAACTCCAATGGGCACTGCAAAGAAACTTTAAACAATAAGAGGTAGTGGTTTTTTTAATTCTTTGTTTGTTTGTTTTTTGAGACAGAGTCTCTTGTAAGTGGTGAACAAGTTCCATCTGTTAAGAGATATCTAATAAGCAGTGGGTAATATACTTCTGGACTTTTGTTCAGGAGTTAGACCTGGAGTTAGAAAAGTAAAAAGCTAAGAAGTATTCTTTACTTTCCAAATGTTTTCCAAACTGTGTTTTGGAGAACTCCAGCTCCTTGAGAACTTAGTATGCATTCTATCATAAAGTACAAGAAATCTTGCAGAAAATAAACTTGTTAACTTTTCTCACTCCAGGCTGGAGTGCAGTGGCGTGATCTCGGCTCACTGCAAGCTCCGCCTCCCGGGTTCCAGTAAGGTAGTGTGTTTCTTAATTCAAACAGAATGAAAGAGATACGGAAATACCTGAGGTATCAAATGACTTTGGAATAATTTTTTTGTTTGTTTTTGTTTTTCTTCCAGAGGACATAAATAGTACTAGTGAATGAAAAGTTCAATAATGTGGATCTCAAGTCAGAATAAGAAGATTGAGAAACTAAAGCTACTCTAAAATGAAAAAAAATTAATGCAATAAAATAGTATTTTTCTTTTTTTAAAAAATAATTCCAACTTTATCTTAGATTCAGGGAATACATGTTCAGATTTTTTACATGAGTGTATTGCATGATATTGAGGGTTGGGATATGGATGGTCCCAACACCCAGGTAGTAAGTATAGTACCCAATAGGTAGTTTTCAGCCTTTGCCCTCCTCTCTCTCCCCCGTCCACTAATCCCCAGTGTTTATTTTTCCATGCTTATCTCCATGTATACCTAATGTTGAATTTCTGCTTATCAGTAAGAACATACAGTATTTGGTTTTCTATTTCTGCTTTAATTTATTAAGATAATGACCTCCAGCTGCATCCATGTTACTGGAAAGGAAATTATTTTGTTCTTCTTTATGGCTGCATAACATTCCATGGTGTATATGTACTACATTTTCTTTATCCAATCTACCATTGATGAATACCTAGATTGATTCCATGACTTTGCTACTGTGAATCATGTTGCAATAAACATACAAATGCGTGTGTCTTTTTAAAAAGTAACAAGTCGGACCTAATTAAACTAAAGAGCTTCTGCACAGCAAAAGGAACTATTAACAAATACCTTACAGAATGAGAGAAAATATTCACAAACTATGTATCAAACAAACAGCTATTATCCAAAATCTGTAAGGAACTTAAACAATTCAACAAGCAAAATGCAAATAACCCCATTAAAAAGTGGTCAAAGGACGTGAACAGACATTTCTCAAAAGAAGATATACAAGCAGAAAATAGTAATTTAATAAAGCAGTAAGGTCCTTATTGTTAAATATTTTGAAGAAGTTGGCTATTCATCTGAGATTTTTGCATTGAATGAGATAATGGAGAAGGTGATGCCTAAGATATTTATATAGGCTCTCCTAGCTACAGACGCTTGTGATACTTAGAATAGTCTAGTTTATTCCAGTAGTGTGACTTAGTATTGCTTATAATTCTTACAGCAGCCAACACAATGGTCAGTTCAGAAAGTATTTAGTATTCTTTTTCACTGTGTATAAATATCAGGCTTAATAAACACATTTCAAATAAAAAATAGGCAAGAAGAAAAAGAAAAAGGAAGGGAGGGAGGGAGGGAGGAAGGAAAGAAGGGGAAAGGGAAGGAGGGAGGAAAATAAAGAAAGAAGGGAGTAAAGAAAGAAAGTAAGAGAGAAAAAAGAAAAAAGGAAGGAAGGAAGGAAAGAGAAAGAAAGAAAGAAATAGAGAAAGAAAGGGAGAAAGGAAGGAAGGAAGGAGGAAGAGGGGAGAGGGAAAAGAAAGAAAGGGGAAAAAGGAAAGGAAGAAATAATGAGATGAAAGAATCCTAAACACCTGAGGCATAAAAGGGGATAAAAATGGTATTATAAATAAATCACTGTATAATCATTAATGATGCTTAAAATGCCTATAATATTTCAGGTTGTATGTGTTGTGGGGACATATCACCTCTCAGGACATATTTTCCACTTCTTTTCCATCTCGGCTTCCACCACACTGGCTACCTTGTCATTATTTGGATATTCTGTCACTTGTTATCCCTGAGGCCTTTATTTTATGGACAATGATGAAGGAGGAGCTTCTCATTTGGCTAAATTCTAAACAATATACTTAGTTGTATGCACTTTGGAGAAATGTAGAAGTGACTTGAGGTATGGATATACACAGAATCACAATCAGTGGTAAGATGATTGGCTTTATTTAGAGGTCTGGAAGAAACATATTTCATGGATCAAAAGTAAGTAAGCTTTGGGAAGGGGAACATAGAGGGGCATATGGGGCTTAGAAGAATGTGTACATCTTTGGTCTTCGTATTAGTAACATTCAAAGCATATCTACAACAGAGGTACATTCAAAAGTCAACCAGACAGGATGGTTCTTTCAGAGGAGGTCAGCCAGTGTTTCTCCTTGGTACTGTACAGCCTAGTCCATAAGGCCAGAAATTAAATAGCTATGATGAGAAGGATGGATGTTTATCAGCCCAAAGCATGGATTCCCTGTCATTAAGTTTGGCTAAGCTACTACCTCTGGTGAGTCCCTGGTCTGTCAGCAACAAAATCCAAAGCTGTTCACTGATAAGGCAGCATTGCTAAAATAATCTGACTGTCTACTTAATGGCAGGTTGATTATACTGGACACCATCTATCCAGAAGACAGTAACTTGTCCTTCCCAGAATGAATACCCATATGTACATGTGTCAGTACCACAGCCTAACAACTTACAAAATTTCTGATTTGCTACAACTGGATTACACACATAGTTTTCTCAGATCGTGTGACCCTTTTATAGCAAAAGAGATACAACAAACTTCACTTTACCCTGAGACCCACTGATACTATTACATACTGTATCATCCAGAAGCAGGAAGCCTAATTAAATGATACAAAGAAGAAGAGATCATTTGCAGCTCGAGGACAATTCCCTGAATAGTTAGGAAGTAGGATTGGACATTCTCATCAACAATCTTAGTGTTTCATTACCAGAATATGTGCTAGTGATCCCCATGACTTTGGAATCAACTGGATTATCCTGGTTCCTTACAGAAAACATTTCCAAGAAGTAACACAGCAAGGATTCCACTGAAATTGTAGGTAGATCACCATGTGGTGATTTGGGTCTCCTCGTGCCAGTACAATGACAGGGAGACAGAAAAGGGTGAAGACTCCTTTTACCGCAAGAATTTATAGTAGCTGATAGGACTTCATTGGAAGTCAGGAGATTTAGTATGTATCTATGGTTGCTTCACTGCCCAGTAATAACTAAGTAATCAATTACAGTAGCCACAGCCTGACAACAGCAAAACAACTAAAGACTTGTAATACCTGATGATGAAATTCTGGGATGACCCCAGTGGTTAAGTGGTGGCCAATGGAGGAGTGAGAGTATGGGTATCAATTGTGGCTGCAAGCCAGTTATAGCTGGAGTACAAGCTTCTTCCATTAACCCTACTGTCTTCATTCTTTTCCTGGTGGAAATAGCCAGTCATCACCTGGAAGGCTCTGTGAAAGATTGGGCTTAAGAGAGATCACAAATGGTTTCAAACGGTGCAAGGTTAGACACATCTTCTGCCGTGCTCAAATCCTCTCAGTCCATCTCTCTCTCTTTTTTTAATCCTATAGTCCACTGCTGCAACCAAGTACACAAAGACTTATATATTTAACATTAGATTCTTGATTGAAGTAATCTCACTTATTTGCTAAATATTCATTCATTTTTATCAAAGAAAACAGCAACACAATTGTTATATATAAAGTTTCAGTGCTGCAAAAGAAATAGCACTCGAATATAATTTTTTTTTTTTTTTTAATTCTCAGCAAGGCAAGGTACTTCTACGGAAGGGTGCGACCTCACGGATGGAGCAATGGTGAGCACACACCTGGACAAGGGAGGGAAAAGGGTTCTTATCCCTGACACACGTGTCCACTGCTGCTGTGTCATTCCCCTATTGGCCAGGGTTAGACCGCACAGGCTAAACTAATCCTGATTGGCTAATTTAAAGAGCGTACTGGGGTGAGTGTTTTGGCGGGAAAAAAATGGTTATGCAGGGTGGAGAATGAGTCAGGGCAGAGCAGTTAATCAGAATGAGTTAGGGTGAAGCAAGTGATCGGAATGAGTTAGGGTGGAGCAGGTGATTGGAATGAGTCAGGGTGGAGTAGGTAATCAAAAAGGGTTGCTTTACGAGGAACTTAAGTTTAAAACTAGAAGACAAAGAATTGAACATACTGACATATTAATTCTTTGAAGAGAAGTTTAGAATTCACATTTAACACAATGAATTGAGAGGGAATAAAATAAAATATCCTGTAAATCATCTCACCCACATAATCTTTGTTAAGCACTTTACCCCTTTTTCTAATTGTATTCAAGGTTTTCTTGATGAGTACATAGTAAATTAAAATTTTAAAACATCAAAATTGAAGTTTAAGAAGCCATTTCCACAAACATTTTTGTTACTGGTCATTATCTAATAGTAAAAGTAAAATGTCTTTGTCAATTTTTATCACCATCATCATCCCCTGTTCTTTACTTTCTTAAATGCAAGTTGTCTTGTTCAATGTGTCTTAGAAATAGGAAATAATAATATGTAATTCATACCTTCAGAAGACTTGCAAGTTTTTTGGGACAACAAACCTAATCCCCATAACAATTGCTAAATTGTAAATCTATTAGAATGTGAAAGGTAGATAAGTATAGAAAATTTAAGATATAATACAGATTAATGATGGTAATTCAGATTACCACAGATAAGAACAACTAAACGAGTACGGCAGGTAGATAGAAATAGAAAGAAAACTAAAGGATATGACATAGTCTTGAGGGTATAGAAAATTAGATCAGAGGCTATAAACTGGAATGTTTGTGTCCCCCTAAAATTCGTATGTTGAAACATAATCCCCAGTTGCTATCATCTGAATGTTTGTGTCCTTCACCCAAAATTCATATTGAAAATGAGTCTCCAATGTGATGGTAGTATTAAGAGTTGGGGCTTTGGGGGAAGTGATTAAATTGTGTAGGCAGAGCGCTTATGAAAGAGATTTGATCCCATATAAAAGAGGCCTGAGGGAGCCTGTTTATTTCTTCCATTATGTGAAAACACAGCTAGGAGGCATCATCACCAAATCAGCTGACATCTTGAGCTTGACCTTTCCAGCTACCAGAACTGTGACCTGTGAATTTCTGGTGTTTATAGGTCACTCAATCTGAGGTGTTTTGTTATGGTAGCCTGAACAGACCAAGACACCAATAGGACAGTATTTGGAGGTGGGGCCTTTGGTAGCTAAGTCTCCCTCATGACTGGAATAAATGTCCTTAAAAAAGTGACCCCAGAGACCTCATTTATCCCTTCTACCATGTGAGGACATTGGGAGCAGGCTCTCTGAACCAGAAGTCAGTTCATACCAGATACTGAATGTGACAGCTTGTTCCTCATAGCCTTCAGAACTAATAAATCTAGTTGTAAGAAATACATTTCTTTGTTTATAAGCCACCCAGTCTATGATATCCTGTTATTGCAACCCAAACTCACTAAGACATTAAGTAAAATATCATAATAACATCTGTGTTATGATGCATGGGACATAAAACCAGAATACTTCAGAATCGACGCACTAGGAAATTGGTGTTTGTCAGAGATTTTTTGAGTAGTCAAATAACATGGAGAATGTGGTGTTCAGTGATACTAGTCTGATAGTCTTAGGGAGAAAGAATCTAAATCATGTTGTCCAGAAAGAAATCTGTGGAGATAACCCCAGTTTAAACAAATAAAGAAAACCAAATTTAAATCCATTTCTTATCCAAGTTATGGCAATTGGCTTAAGAGTCTTCAAAGATAGCAGATAGATTCTTACTGACACTGTGGTAGTAGTTATTAAGAAATTATTTTAAGCAGATAGAGAGGAGAAAAGGGGTCCTTAGAAGATTTCTTTTTTTGCAGCTCTTGTCTAGCATGAAAGTTCTGGCTCTTAGACTCTGCTGGCCACCTTTGATATGCAAATGCAAGCCATAAGAAACTGGTCCACCCAACAAGGTGATTCGCACCATTGTCCTCTTGCCCTTGCCCCCACATGTGCCTGGCAGCATGGCCACCCCCACATATCCCTACATGTGTGAAACATCATGGCGCCCTGCATTTGAGTATTAAAAGGCTAGAGTGGAAGGGCCAGTTTTTTCAAGAGCTACATGAATAATATGCCTGGTCAAACCAATCCCCTGAGCTCTATGCAAATCAGACACCGCCTCCTCCAGTCATCAGAGATAGCTGGCTGATACTACCTAAAAGTGGGGTTCCCTCTCTCGGCTTTGGAGGCCCCTCCCTCTGTCTGTGCACAGGGGAGCTTCTTCTTTCTTCTTTCTCCCTTCTTTCTTGCTTATTAAACTCCCTGCTCCACGTCTGTCCATGTCATTTTCTCTAATTCAACTCGAGACGAAGAACCCGGTGTTTTTCCACTTACGGGAGCCTTATCAATACTTTGTTAGCTATCTTGTTAAATTAACTGTTGTTGATACTCTAGTCTACATATCTGGTGAATTTTTTTCTGAGAAATATAGATTTGGTACTAGAAATTTGTTCCCTGCATGCCTAAAGTCTAAAGTTCCTATTTAGAATTTGTTGTCCAATATAGTTTAGAAATATAAGATAAGACTTTATGCGCATCCATGTGAAGAGACCACCAAACAGGCTTTGTGTGAGCAACAAGGCTGTTTATTTCACCTGGATGCAGGCGGGCTAAGTCCGAAAAGAGTCAGTGAAGGGAGATAGGGGTGGGGATGTTTTATAGGATTTGGGTAGGTAAAGGAAAATTACAGTCAAAGGGGGTTGTTCTCTGGCGGGCAGGGGTGGGGGTCACAACGTGCTCAGTGGGGGAGCTTTTGAGCCAGGATGAGCCAGGAAAAGGGATTTCACAAGGTAATGCCATCAATTAAGACAGGAACAGGCCATTTTCATTTTTTTTGTGGTGGAATGTCATCAGTTAAAGCAGGAACCGGCCATCTGGATGTGTACACACAGGTCATGGGGGATATGATGGCTTAGCTTTGGCTCAGGGGCCTGACAAAGACACATTTATCCTTTTTGTCCTTCTTGTTAACAAAATTATAAACACTAGGAAGATTATATTTTATAGCCATAAGCATAAAACTTACTGAATTAAGAATATAGTGCAGAAGATTCCCAGATAGATATTGACAATATTGTGTGCTACAGAAAGACTTTCATGTCCTGCAAAGCATTTATTCTGATGTTCTTGCTGTTCTCCTGATGCTGGTTCTTGGCACACAGAATTGTTTGTAGTGAATGCCAAGTACAAGTTGACATACACATTTGAAAGGAGACTACCTTGTTCCTTTGGCTTTTGAGCTTAGGCAGCAAGTCTCAAAGAAGTGTCTCAAGTACTTTTTAGTTTTGTCTTTGGTGTTTCAAAGGAAAGACTCAGTAGGGAAGTAGGATTAAGTGGATTATGTTGTTTATTTCAAACAACAAACTCAGAATTTTGATGCAGTGATCCATGCACTAAGCGTATGAGTGGAGATGATTCTTGCCCATGCTCTGTAGCTAGACCCAAGGAATGCAGCCAATGTCAATTCCTGCCATGCCTGCCAGGGATACTTTGATGTCTAGGGCAGTGGACTGGTGTCACATTCCAAGAATCAAAAAGGCAAAAAGCCTACAGTCAGCTGTTGAGGACTTACTCTACTCATTAAAATGCAAAGGATGCCTTTGGAATTTGCCGTACTGTGAAATAATAAACAAAACGCCCCAAGTAAAACAAACAACAATTTAAATATTTCCACACAAACAATAAACTAAAACTAAAATATTTTACCTGTTGCTTTAAAGTTGATGTTGACTCCCAAACTAAACATTTCAGCAAAGTGAGAGCTTGGAAACCATATTTTACCAATCATGATGTATTTAATTAACAAAGAGATAACTTCAAAAAAGTAAAATATGTGACAAGACCCTGGTGTATTAGTTTTATTTGCCTTTGGTATGTGAAACAAAAGGAAACATTTTAATTACAGAGCACATTTCTTACACAACAGTGCTATGTACCTTACACTAAAAAAATGAAATCCAGATGTACTAAAGAGTTGAATGAAAAAATAAATCATTCAACCATAAGAAAATATGGGAACATATGTATTAGTTCATAAGACAGGGAAAGGTTTCTTATATATAAAGTAAAGGTAAAATTTACAGAAGAGTTTTTCTCTGAATCAAACAATAAATTAAATAAATTAAAAAGCAAAAATCAGTTAAAAAGCAAGAAAAGTGAAAAAAATAGTTAAAAACAGATGGAATGCAAGTTAACTATATACCCACACACATGGACACACATGTGAATATATATTGAACATTGTTTCTAAAGAAAATAGAAGGTTAGGTTCCTGTGAGCCTCTGATCATATTTTGATCAAGCAATCAATACGTAACTTTGTTTTATGTGTGTTTATTTTTATTAACACCTTATTCAATACATATGATTGATTTATTAACATTGAACTCATCAGTAACACTATAACTTGTGCTTGAACTGTTAAAGAAAAATTATTCAATGATAATTGTTAAAGCATGGTAAGAAAAACTTTGTTCAGGACTATTGTGAGAGGTATAGGAACTACTGCAATGGGGTCGTGCAATGAGCGAGAGAGACTGAGCTCAACTCTGAATACAGCATGGACAAGTAGAAATTTATAGTCAGGGATATATATATACATATATACATGGATATATATATACATATATCCATGTATATATACATATCCTTGTATATATCCTTGTGCGCGTGTGTGTATATATGTATATGTATATACATATATGTACGTGTGTGTGTGTATATGTATATATATATATACACAAAAAAAAGAGAGAGAGGAGAGAGAAGAGAAGAAGGAGACAAAAAGCAACAGTAAACTTTTTTGAAGAGCTAATTTGCAAAAGTTTGGCACTGAATAAAAATGGATACTCAATATTAAGGAAGATACCCTTCTAATGGAAATGAAAATTGAAACAAATCCTCAAAATTAACCTAATAATATATGTGAAAATCTTACAACAGCCATAAACATTTGTTACAAGAAAGGGGTCCCTTCTATTTTGGGGAAAGTTGATCTGCTGGGGATCATTCCTTCCAAGTTTTTAATAGGACCCAGTCTCCCAGCTGGGTTATAACAAGATTCTCTTTCTTAGTGGGGGAAGCGAGTCTTTGATTTCCATATTGAAGGAATACATTTTGCTCTTGTCCTAAATTGATCCCATAATTCTGTAGCTTGAAAGTATCTATGTCTATTAGGAGATCTGTAGTTAAGAAAGGTCTTTCATACATTGGTGTAAAAGGATTGAGCTGCAGATTTCCGTTAGGGGGCACTCAAACCCATAATAAGGCTACAGGTAGTACAGACAGCCAGGTTTCTGATGTCTCTTGCCACAGTTTAACAAGAGTCCTTTTTAGAGTTTGATTAGCTCTTTCTACTTTCCCTGAAGACTGTGGCCCCCATGCCGAGTGAAGGTGGTACTGAATTCCTAGGGCTGAATATACGTTTTGGGTAATTGTCACTGTGAAAGATGGTCCATGATCCTTCTGTAAGCTCTTAGGCAGCCCAAATCTAGCAATTATTTCCTTTAGTAGGAGTTTAGAAACCTCAATTGCCTTTTCAGACCAGATAGGAAAAGCCTTGATTCAACCTATAAAGATGTCAACAAATACTAATAAATATTTAAACCCTTTCTATTTGCCATTCTTCATCAGGGTGTGTTTCCCTATGCTGAACAGGCATTACTAGAGGAGGAGGTAAAGACTGGTTATTTAAGTTATTCGGGGCACATAGTTCACAGGCCCAAGTTACCTGCTTTATTGCTTTAAGTAAGCCCTTTCCTAAAAAAAGCCACAACATTAATTGAAACAGGGAATCTTTTCCCAAATAAGTAGAGTCATGCAAATGCTTAACTATTGTCCACTGATTAGCCCCTGGTATTAACAGCTTGTTGTTATTGATAAGTCAGCCAGAAGGATCTTGAATTAAACCGTGACTTTTAGAACATTTTTGCTTCTCTTTAGTATACCTAGGTTCTGTCATGACCGTGCCTGAGGGCACTAACATACTCATAAGTCCAACTGGCTCCTTTAACCTACTTCCTTAGCCACACTAGAGTCTCCTTTTTGATGTCCTCTGCAATGGATTACAACTACTTCCTTGGGCAGCAAAACAGCATCTAATAGATTTAGTATTTCTTTCTTTTCTTTTTCCTTTTTTTTTTTTTTTTTTTTGAGATGGGGTCTCACTCTGTTTCCCAGTCTTGACTGCAGTGGCTTGATCTCGACTCACTGCAATCTCTGCCTCCCAGGTTCAACCAATTCTCCCGCCTCAACCTCCCAAGTAGCTAGGACTACAGGCATGTACCACAATGACTGACTAATTTTTGTTGTTGTTGTTTTTCTGTATTTTTAGCAGAGACGGGGTTTCACCATGTTGGCCAGGCTGGTCTCAAACTCCTGACCTCAGGTGATCTGTCTGCCTTGGCCTCCCAAAGTGTTGGGATACAGGCAGGAGCCAACGTGCCCAGCAAGATTTAGAATTTCTAAGTGATGTTTTGTAGGGGAGCCCTTAGCAGTTAGGAGTCCCCGTTCCTTCCACATAGCAGCATGAGCATGAAGTACCAGAAAAGCATACTTAGAATCAATGTAAATGTTAATTCTTAAGTCCTTTCCCAATTGCAGGGCTTTAATAAGAGCTATTAATTCTGTCTTTTCAGCTGAGGTACAAGCTGGTAAGGCCTGAGATTTTATTACCTTGTGTTGACTGGCAACAGCATACCCAGCTTTCCTGTTTCCCTGGTGTACAAAGCTCCTTCCATCTGCAAAACATTCTACCTCAAGATTATCGAGAGGCTCATCCTTTAAATCTGGATGGCTGGAGTAAACTTGCTCCATAACTTGTATGTAAGTATGATCTAGAGTGGCTGTGGGTTCGGGCAAATAGGTAGCTGGATTCAAAGTTTGGCATACTTTAAGTTTAGCAAAAATGCCTGATATTTATTTACAGGAAAGGAGGAGCAATTTCTGTGTGCCTTGTGATTTCCAAAAGTTACAAATTCCTCCCCAACAATGGGTGGGGCATTCAGGAGAAAACTGAAGCCCCTGAAGAGCAGCTTAAAGGAAAGGTAAAATGGCATCTATAGGATTGTCCATTTGTCCTTGTGACTATACAGTTTTGGGGTGACAGAGACCCATTATAATGGGTCAAAACAGAGTAAGCAGTCCAGAAAGATGTTAATATTCTTACCAGCCATGTCATGATTACCCAAGGCTTCTCTAGAGATATGGCTAGTTGTCTGAGAGCTGTGGTGGAAGGTCTCTGGCTCCATCACTTTTGGGATTGCCTGGCTTTTGGGATTTCTGCCATCATTGGTTCGGCTGCCGATGGCTCCCTTTGGTATGCTGGGCAATCTCTCTTCAAATGGCCAGTTTTCTTACAGTGTGCAGATTGATTCGTGCCCAAGGCACGGTGACTCGGACACCCAGCTTTGGGCTTCCCACCTTTCAGCTTCCCTTGTTCAGGCCAAGATCCAGGACAGCAGCCCCATGTGGGAGGTGCACTTAAGGATGCAGCCAAGAGCTGCACCTTGAGGGAGGTCCTTCTTGCTCTTTCTGCTTCCTCTGCTTTGTCCTTGTTAGTAAAAACTAAAAATGCCATATCCAAAATCTGTTCCTTAGGAGCTTGGGGACCCATAGCTGCTGTTTGTAGTTTCCTACGTATTTCAGGAGCAGACTGGGTTATAAAATGTAGTCCCAAAAGGGTTTGTCCTTCCCTTGAGGTAGGATCAGTGTTAGTATATTTCCTAATTGACTCAACTAAATGCCCTCAAAACAAAGTTGGATTCTCATCTTCACTCTGAGAAACTTCTTTAACCTTTTAATAGTTAACAGACTTCTTCATACATTTCTTCATCCCTTCTATCTAACAGGTGACCATATGATCTCTCCTCCCCAAGTCCTCACTGCCCTTTGATAGTTCCACTATGAGTCTTGAGCTGGAACTGCTATACCTCCTGCCTGATATATATTATGGTTCGGATTGTGAGCCAATATCTCATCTGCATGGGCCCTAGCTGTCCCCAAAATGCGTTGTTTCTCTCCCACTGTACAACACAGAGACAACCAAACATGCAGAGCCTGCCAAGTTAAACTATAGGTCAGAGTTAATTTCTCAAACTCATGATGAATTTTCCTGTATCTTCAGAGAAATTACATAGAGCCAAATCAGGCCTAGAAAAGGGAACATGTATTCTCGCAGTGCCTTCTTCTCTGTTTGCCACCTTTCTAAGGGGACAAAGATTTTCCTTTGGAGGTGGATAGGAGGCTCCACTATGAGTAGTATTCATTGGGCTAAGTTCCTCAGGGAGTGATGGGTATAGAGTGGGACTAGAGAGGTATGGAGGAGGGTATGACGGGTTCTCAACAGAACTTTCAGTTGAGCTAGAGGGAGAAAGAACTGACACATCTGAATTTTCAGAGCTGACAGAAGGAGGTTTTGCTCCACCCAAAACTGTCCGCTGAACCAGGGTGGCTTGCATTAAAGGATTGTCTAGTATGTTTAGCTCTTTTTCTTCCTTTCCTCTAATCAAACATGATTCACATTATCCAAATAACATATAACATAACATAAAAGCCATGAATCTTAGATAAACGACAACATGGACTTCGACAAAAATGTTGAATAAGGCAAAGGAAATGAAGAGGATTTAGATGGGAATGACCAGAGCAAGCAGGTTCTGGGCAATAGTAGCAGTGTGGATTCAACAAGCAAAGCTGGTTTGCCTGAATCCAAAAAAAGAAAGAAGTTTGTTTAGTGTCCAATATGAAACAAAACAGCAAGGAGAAGAGTCCCCTAATTGCCATCCTAGTGCTTCTCGATCACAGCTAGTCAGCATAGCAGCAACAAAACATAACCATATCTATCTAATCTTATTGCTCATAGCTGTTAAATACCAAATCTCAATCAACAATCTTAGAGACAGGGCTTTCAGTGCTTTTTGTTCCCAATGTTTCACAAGCAGACAGATGGAAATTGGGAGGCACATAGGAAGAGAGTAAGTTAAAATCCATAAGACCAGTTCAATAAAAGTCTCCTGAAAATGACAGTGAAACAGAGACCAACAAATTGATTTGTGCAACAAGGAGGACAAGGCAGATTAATATGAAGAGCATAGCCTGTGGTGTCAAATCCATTTTTAGCTGAGAAGGACTTTACTGAGAAGGCCTCTAACCCCCTAAATCTTAGAAGAGATTCTAACCTTCCTAAGTCAGGCCTCTAACCTGAGGTTGGTCAAGCATGCTTGCCTTTTATTAAGAGGGGCCTCTACCCATTCTGTCTTAGGAAAGACTCTAACTCCCCGAAGTTGAGCCTCTAACCCAATCCTATTCTTTACCTGGGTACCTACCACTTACCCAAAGTCATCCAATCAGTGCTGCCATCTATTTTGGGGGTTGGGGGGGTGGGGTCCTTCAATATTGTCCCTTCCATAGTTGACCAGAAATATGTTACAGTACACCAACACTTACCCAAATGTAGCCATTGGGTCAGGATTTCTGCACTATAATCCCATCTGGGTCGCCAGAAATATGTTACAGGACAGGGGTCTGGATCCAGACCCCAAGAGAAGGTTCTTGGATCTTGTGCAAGAAAGAATTCAGGACGAGTCCACAGTGCAAAGTAAAAGCAGGATTACTAAGAAAATAAAGTGATGAAAGTATAGCTACTCCATAAGACAGAGTAGGGAGTTCCTGAAAGTAAGAGGATGAAGGAATCCACCCTAGGTACAATGCTTGTATATATGGGCAGATGTGTTCTGCTACAAGGGTTTGTGATAAAGGATTAATTTCCTTAATGACTATATTTTCCAAGAATCAACATTATTATCTTTAAAGCAAAATGAGGGCCTTTGTTCTCCAGATATTGGGATATCTGGACACTCCCAAGTCGGATTCTGTTTTAGTAAACATTATTAATTTATTCCCCTAACCATAAACATCTAGAGGCTAGGAATGCCTAACTTTCTGAGAATGCATCCCAGCAAGTCTCAGCCTCATTTTCCTTGCCCTCACTCAAAATGGAGTCACTCTGGTTCGAATGCCTCTGACACATTCAGCATTAGATAAATACCTTTTAGAACAGGGATGATTTATTATTATAATATTTCTTATACTTCTCTTAATAATAATACGTGTATTACATAGTTTTACTCGATGTTGTTATGATTATTTAGAAATGATTATTAGGTAAGAGAGGTGCATTAATTGCTACTGTATTTAGAAGAATCAAAACTTTAGAATAAATCTTAATATAAAAAATTAAATTATAGCACAGTGTTGTAGTCCATTTGGGCTGCTACCACAAAATGTTAAAAAATGAGTAGCAATATTGTAAACAGGTGAAATGTGTTTCTATAGTTCTAGAGGCTGCAAGTCTAAAATCAAGATACCAGCAGATTTGGTGTCTGGTGAGGATCTGTTTCTCATAGACAATATCTTCTAACTATTTTCTCACAAGATGGAAGGGGCGAAACAGCTCTAGGACCTCTTTTGTAAGGGCACTAATCCCATTTGTGGGGGCTCCACACTCATAACCTAATCATTTCCTTTGGTTCTAACTCCACAACCTTGAGGGTAAGGAATTTCAACATGTGAATTATGGGAGGAGTGCACACAAACATTCAGAACACAGCACTTGGTATAAAGTAGAAAACTATACTGCCATTAAAAATCACAATGTGAGAGAATATTTAATAAAATGTTTAAATGTTTAGTACTAATTAAAGAGTCATAATAAAACATTCTCTAGAAATATGTGTAAATTTCAACATCATATATATATATAAAATCTCTTCCAGGGTAAATAACCACTGTTGATATTTTACTGTATCCTTGGGTGTTTGGTTTGTTAATAATTTTTGTTTTATTTATTTTATTCTGCAGCTCTACAAACGTTCTATATGAACAATTTTCTGTAATTTATAAATGTTTTATAGTAACCCAGTGTTATGATTATATAAAAACACATTAAATTATTTTAAAGCTAATACACTGTTTTAAAATAATATATAAATTTAAAAGGATTAGTAATACCCACTTGTTATGATCTGAATGTTTGTGTTTTCACAACACTGGTATGTTGAAATCCTAATTCTCATGGTGATGATATTCAAAACTGGGGCCTTTGGAAGAAGATAATGTGGGGCTAGTCCTCATAATTAGGATAAGTGTCCTTATAAAAAGACCTGGGAAAGCTAGCTAGCACCATGTGAGGACAGCAAAAGGTTGATATCTATGAACCAGGGAAACATGCCCACACCAGACATCAAATCTGTTTGTACCTTATTTTGCACTTCCCAGCCTCCAGAAATGTAAGAAATAAATTTCTCTTTTTTATAAGCCACCTAGTTTATGACATTTTGCTATAACAGCCTGAATATACTAAGACACCATTGGTGGCCATAATTTAAGAAAACAGAACTCTCATGTATTATCAATGATGTTACAATTTATACATACCATTTATTTTTATTTTTTCCTTCCTTCCTTCCTTTCTCCCTCCCTCCTTCCTTCCTTCCTTCCTTGCTTCCTTCCTTCCTTCCTTCCTTCCCTCCCTCCCTCCCTCCCTCTTTCCTTCCTTCCTTTGCAGATTTTCATTGTTTAGCCATATTTAGCCTACTTACCTATTCTTCTCTCCCTGGGGTTTTTGTCTTTGTAACAATGGTTTTAAATAGCTGCAGTAAGAAAAACAGGATTTTTAAACTTTCATTTTGTTTTTAATAAATATGACCAACAAGGCCAAGATAAAACAGATTTTCAGTAAGCAAGATGTTTGCTAGGAGATGCAGTGTTATAATTCAAACCATCTCCTTAGGATTGTATCCTTTTTCCACTTAACAACACCCCATAAGTTCCTTTATGGTGGAGCTGGCTACTACCACTTCTAATTATTGTTTGCTTCCTTTGTATTTCACTTGTTTTATGACCCAGATTATAGTCAATAATATGGACTGAGGACTGGCCCACCCAGCCCACCACAGCCACTGCTAACACAACTGCTTTCCACCTGGGGACCTGAGAGTTGTCCCACTACTACTGTGACCATACATGCTGTCAAAGGGCATGAGGACCCACCCGCCCCCACACCTAGCCCACTGCTGCCACTTTCAGCACTAGAAAAAACTCTCTGGAGGCCCAAGAATTGGCCTGCTTAGACCCACTCACACCAGTTAATGCTCATGTATATTACCTGGAGGCCCAATAACAAGCATCCTTAGCTTATTGATTCCACCACTGGGGCCTGAGATCTGGCCCACCTGCCATCCCTGTCCCAAGAAAAACCTCACCACAGCCTCTGCTATCAACTGTAGCCTAAGCCAGCAAAGAAGTCACAGATACCACTGATTGTATTTACAGCTGAAAAAATCATATAAAAACTACCACCACATTTACCCAGAATCAAGGCCAAAATGCCTTATTCAACCAACACCATAAATATATATTTCGGAAAAAATATTTCCCTATGAAAGCCAAAAAAATTAGAAGAAGTGACTGTTACATCAGATGGACAGATATAAATGTAAGGACATGAGAAATATAAAAAAGCAAGGAAATATGATGCCTACAAAAATGCAATAATTCCTCAGCAAAACATTTAAATTAATATTTCAATCAAAAATGACTTTATAAAATTCCAGAAAAATAATTCAAAGTAATAATAATAAAGCACATGGTGTGATACAAGAGAAGGAAAATAAACAATAAAAGGAAAATCAGAAAAAAATTCAAGATATAAATGAGGAATTAATTAAAGAAATAAATAACACACACAAAAAAAACTGAAAATCCTGTCGCTGAATATTTTAATGGATGAAGTACAAAAAAATCTCATTTGAGAGCTTCAACAATAAACTGGATCAAGCAGAAAAAAGAATTTCAGAATTTGAAGATGTATCTTTTGGAATAACTCAGTCAGACAAAAAAGAAAAGAATGAAAAAGATTATGTAACACATGGAATGCCAAAAGCCACTGAATATTCAAATTTTGAGTTTTTAAGAAGTTTAAGAAACTCCTAAAGCCATAGAAAACCTACTTAACCAGGTAATAGCTGAAACAAGTTCAAGTGTAGCAAGAGTTTTAGACATCCAGATGTAGGAAGCTCATAGGTCCCAAATGGATACAACTCAAAAAAATCTTCTCCATGGCACATTATAGTCAAAGTATCAAAAGTCAAAGACAAAGAAAGATTTATAAAAACAGCAAGAGAAAAGCACCTAGCATATATAGGAGAACTCTCACCATATTAACAATGAATTTCTCAGGAGAAACTTTACAGGCCAGAAGAAAATGGGATGATATATTTAAGTGCTGAAAGAAAGAACTAGCAGGCAAGAATACTATACCCAGCAAAGCTATACTTCATAGATAAGAAAAAAAGTAAAATGTTTCCCAGACAAACAAAAACTGAGAGAATTCAACCCCACTAGATAGGCCATACAAGAAATGTTTAATGGAGTCTTACATGTGGGGGCAAAAGCATGATGTCTACCATCTAGGATAACA
Source organism: Hylobates moloch (assembly GCF_009828535.3). NCBI lineage: Eukaryota > Metazoa > Chordata > Mammalia > Primates > Hylobatidae > Hylobates > Hylobates moloch. The sequence continues at coordinate 21,539,451 of NW_026652291.1, forward strand.
CATAAAATTATAAAACTCACTGACAGAGCAAACACACAAATGAGTGACATAAAAAACTCAAAGAGTACCACTACGCAAAACCACCAAGTTACAATAATAAGCAAAAAGAGATAAAGGAAAAGAAATGATATACCAAATGACCAGAGAACAATTAACAAATCGACAAGAATAAGTCTTCGCATATCAATAATAACCTTGAATGTAAACAGATTAAATTTCCAACTTAAAACGTACAGACTAGCTAAATGGATTTTAAAAAGAGAAAAACTATATGATACCTACAAAAAACTCACTTTGCCTATGAATATACATACAGACTGAAACTGAAGAGATGGTAAAATATATTCTATGCAAATGGAAATCAAATCTGAGCAGAACTAGTTACACTGATATCAGATAAAATATAATGTCAAAAACAGTAAAATAAAACAAAGAATGTCATTATATAATGACAAAGGGATCAATTCAGCAGGAGGATAATAACAATTCTCTCTCTATATATACGTGTATATACACCCAACACCAGAGCAATCACATGTATAAAGCATTATTAGATATAAAAGGAAGAAATAGACTTCAATACAATAATATTTGAAAACTTCAAAAGTCAACTCTCAGCATAAGACAGATCTACAAAATAGAAACTTAAGAAAGAAACATTAGATTTGAACTTCACTCTAGACCAAATTGACTTAATAGTCATCAACAGAACATTTTATCCAACAGCTGCAGAATATACATTCTTCTCATCAGCACATGAAACACTCTCCAGAATAGACCATATATCAGACCACAAAAGAAGTCTAAACAAATTTTTTATAATTATGTACCAATTCAGACCACAATGAAATAAAACTAGAAATTAATAACAATAGGAGGTTCAGAAAGTGTACAGATACATGGAAATTAAGCAAAATGCTCCTGAACAACCATTCAGTCAGTGAAGAAATTAAGAAGAGAAAAAAAAATTTAAACAAATGAAAATGGAAATACAATATGTGAAATAACCTATAAGATAAAGCAAAAGCAGTACCTAGAGGGAAATTTATAGCAATAAATACTTACATCAAAAAGGTAGAAAGACTTCAAATAAACAATCTGTTCACCTCAAATAACTAGAAAATCAAGAACAAACAAAAACCAAAATTAGAAGAAAAGAAATTTTAAAAATTAGAGCATAAATAAATAAATAAATCAGAGAATTTAAAAGATACAAAGAGTCAACAAAATATAAAGTAGTTTTTTAAAAAAGAGAAACAAAATAGATAAACCATTAGCTAGAGCAATCAAGAAAAACAGAGAGAAGACCCAAATAAACAGTCAGAGGCCGGGCGCGGTGGCTCACGCTTGTAATCCCAGCACTTTGGGAGGCCGAGGCGGGCGGATCACAAGGTCAGCAGATCGAGACCACGGTGAAACCCCGTCTCTACTAAAAATACAAAAAAATTAGCCGGGCGTAGTGGCGGGCGCCTGTAGTCCCAGCTACTCGGAGAGGCTGAGGCAGGAGAATGGCGTGAACCCGGGAGGCGGAGCTTGCAGTGAGCCGAGACTGCGCCACTGCACTCCAGCCTGGGTGACAGAGCAAGACTCCGTCTCAAAAAAAAAAAAAAAAAACAGTCAGAAACAAAAAAGGAGATATTACAAGTGACCATATAGAAATAAAAAAGATCTTTGGAGACTATTATGAACAACGATATGCTAACAAACTGGAAAACCTAGTGGAAATGATTAAATCCCTGGACACCTACAACTTACCATGGCTGAATCAGGAAGAAATAGAAAACCTGAACGGGCCAGTGATGAGTAACAAGATTGAATCAGGTGTCTCCCAACAAAGAAAAGCCCAAAAACAGATGGCTTCACTGCCAAATACTACCAAACTTATAAAGAAGAACTAACACCAATTCTCCTTAAACCATTCCAAAAATTTAAGAGGAGAAAATTCTTTTTAACATTCCACAAGGCCAGCATTAATCTGATACCAAAAAGGATAAAAAAGAAAACTACAGGCCAATATTCCTTATGGACATAGATGCGAAAATCAACAAAATACTAGCAAACTTAATCCAACAGCACATTAAAAGATAATATATCATGATCAGTGGTATTTATCCTACGAAATGCAAGAATAGTCTAGTATACCTTAATAAAAATGTGCAATACACATACATGGAATGAAATAAAATATTATCTTCATTCTTTGGAATCTCTTAGGATTAAGGCATGCAGAAAAAGCATTTCATAAAATTTAACATCTTTTCATTATAAGACCTTTCAAAAACTAGGCATGAAATTAACACATACCTCAAAAGAGTAAAAGCCATATATAATAAACTCATAGCTAACATCATACTTAGTGGAGCAAAGCTGAAAGATTTTCCTCTAAGAACTGAAACAAGACAAGAATACACACTTTTACCACTCCTATTCAGTATAATACTGAAAATTCTATGCAGAGAAATCAGGCAAGAGAAAGAAATAAGAGGCATATAAATTGGAATAAAGAAAGTCAAATTATCCCTCTTTGCAGATGACATGCTCTTATGTTTAGAAAAATTTAAATGCTTCACTAAAAACCTTCTTATATCTGATAAGAGAATTCAGCAAAGCTGTAGGATATTAAATTACATACAAAAGTCAGTGGCAGTTTTTTTCACCAATAATAAAATACACATGAAAAAAGAAGTCAATCTCATTTACAATGGCAACAAAAAAATACCTAGGAATAACTTGAACCAAGGAAGTGAAAGGTCTCTAGAAGGAAAACTACAAAACACTAATGAAAAAATTAAGAATGGTACAAACAAATAAAAAAACATTTCATGCTATGCATCACACGAAATAATATGGTAAAATTGACCACACTACTTAAAGTAATCTATAGATTCAATGCAGTCTTTATCAAAATACCAATATATTGGTATTTGGTGGCTCTTTAGTGTCCAATATGTCACATAGACTTTGTTAATTCTTTTTTTCTTCTCTGTTTCTCTGACTAGGTTATTCCAAAAGACTCATCTACAGATTCTGAAATTATTTCTTCTGCTTGATCCAGTTTATTGTTGAAAAAAATTCTAAAATTTATTTGGAAGCAAAGGAAAAAAAAATAGCACAGATAGCCAAAGCAAAGCAATACTGAGCAAAACAAACAAAGCTGGAGGAATCGTTATCTGACTTCAAAATACATTGCGTTTATAGTTAACAAAACAGCATGGTACTGACATAAAAACAGACACATACACAAATGAAACAATAGATCCCCCAGAAATAAATCCATGTGTTCATAGCCAGCTGATTTTTACAAAGGTACCAAAGGCATACGTTGGAGAAAAGACACTCTTTCATAAATGGTGCTGGGAAAACTGGCTCTACATATGAAGAAGAATGAAACTAGATCCCTATCTCTCACTGTATACAAAAATCAATCAGTTACATAACAAAACATAAGATGCCAAACTATAAAACTACTAGAAGAAAACATGGGGAAAACACTTTAGGATATTTAAAAGATTTTATTACTAAGACTTCAAAAGCACAGGCAACAAAACTAAAAACCGACAAAAAGGACTATATTAAAGACCTTCTGTACCACAAAGGGAACAATCAATAGAGTGAAGAGACAGTCTGTTGAGTGGAATAATATATTTGCAAGTTAAAGAACTCAAACAACTCAACAGGAAAAAAAAATACTGTTTTAAAAAATGGGCAAAGGACATCAATAGACATTTCTCAAAAGAAGACATACAAATGGCTAATACGTATATGAAAAAAATGCTTGACATCAATAATCATCATGGAAATGCAAATTAAAACCACAAAGAGATAGCATCTTACCCCAGTTAGAATGGCTATTATTAAAAAGACAAAAAATACCACATGCAGGTGATATTTACTGTTGCTAGAAAAATAACTTTGTACAGCCATTATGGAAAACAGATTGAAGATTTCTTCAAAACTAAAAATTGAACTACAGTATGACCCAGCAATTCCACTACTGGGTATTTATCCAAAGGAAAGGCAATCAGTATATCAAAAAGATACCTGCATCCTCATGTTTACTGCAAATGCTATTCACAATAGCCAAAATAGGGAATCAATCTATGTGTTTATCAATGGAGGAATGGATAAAGAAGTTGTGGTATATATACATAATGGAATGCTATTCAGCCATTAAAAAGAATTAAATCATCTCATTTGCAGCAACATGAGTTGAAGTGAAGGTTATTATATTAAGTGGAATGAAGTAAGCACATAAAGACAAATATTAAATTTCTCACTTACATGTGAGAACTAAAAAAGTGGATCTCATGTAGCTAGAGATTAGAATGATAGCAGAGGTTAGTGTGTGGAGAGTGAAAAGAGATTGGTTAAGGGGTACAAATATAGAGTTAGATAGAAAAATAAGTTCTAATGTTTGATGGTAGAGTAGGGTGACTATAGTTAACAACAATGTATTTTATATTTCCAAATGGTTAGAAAAGAGGACTTAAAATATTCCTAATACATATAAATGACAAATACACAATGTGATGGATATATCCTGTAGATGTATTCAGTAAATATCCTGACTTAATCAATTCATATTCTATGCATGTAACAAAATATCACATATATCCCTAATATCCAAATATTATGTAATATCAATTAAAAAATAAAAATAAATTTATCTACATCTGTTCTTCATATTTTATTGAAGACATTGTATTATTTAATTATACGAGGTTCTCAGAGTAACAGAACAATGGGAGAAACATGTAAAGATATTTACTCACAAAAGTATGGAGGAAGAGCAGTCTCATTAACTGCCATCTACAAACTGAAGACCCAGGAAAGCAACAGATTTCAGTCTAGGTTTGAAGGCTTGTGAACAAGGAGTGCCAAGGGCAGAAGACTGATGTTCCAGCTCAGTTATTCTGATAGTGAATTCAACATTACCATGCATTTTTGTTTTGGAATGGCCCTTAATGTATTGAATGATGCCTAGTCACGTTGGCAAACGTTGTAGGCTTTACTCAGTTCACCTATTAAAATGGTAATCTCTTCTGTGAGATACATCTCATAGAAACACCCAGGAATAATGTTCAACCAGCTATCTAGGCATCCTATGGCATAGTCAATTTGACACGTAACCATTATAGTCATTATCTAGATTTCTTAAAATGTTTATTTTGATAATTTTAGACTTAAAAAATGTACAAAGATAGTAAACAGAGTTTTTTAATACTCATTTCCGAGTTTTAGTCATTTTTAATCATTTGGATTACTATGGTATATTTACCAAAACAAACGAACTGACACTGTTACATTGCTACATCTAGCACGCTTTTGCTGAGAAGGATTAAGTCCCACCTTTTATGTAGGGGAAGTATCTACACATATTATTTGGAATTACTTTGTAAAAATATTTGTCTTTTCTCCTTATTTATTCATTAATTTATTTATATTAGTAAGGACACATACATATTTATTTTATACTTTCATTGCTAATTGACTAATATGTGAATTATATATGTATATATATATTCTCAAATTGTTCAGATTTTGGTCATTGGGAGTTCACTTTTAGTTTGGCTTTGTGTCCTTTCGACATGCCTTCATATGTTTGTTTACTAAGCATTGTTTCCTGGTCAAAAAAGTGTTCCAAACTCATCTGATATTTCCACTGTCCCAGTCTCAGAATAAGGCATTTCTCCAAGTAGTCCTGCATTTTGTCACTGGAGAATAGTATTTTAAAACAAGAATCTGGGTAATAGGTGAGTTCATTGCTACTGATCACTCTCAAAATACACAGATATATAATATCATTATGTTTACTGATATGGTTTGGCTGTCTCCCCACCCAAATCTCATCTTAAATTCCCATGTGTTGTGGGAAGGACCTAGCTGAAGGTAATTGAATCATAGGGGCAGTTCTTTCCTGTGCTTTTCTTGTGACAGTGAATAAGTCTCACAAGATCTGACAGCTTTATAAGGTGTTATTTCCCTGAATAAGCTCTCCCTTTGCCTGCTGCCATCCATGTTTGATGAGACTGGCTCCTCCTTTACTTCCACCATGATTGTGAGTCTTCCTCAGCCATGTGGAACTGTAAGTCCATTAAACCATTTTTTTTTTGCATAAATTACCCAGTCTTGGGTATGTCTTTATCAGCAGCATGAAAATGGACTAATACAGGTAGGTGGGGTAGGTGGTACCAGGAATGGGGTGCTGCTGAAGAGATATCCAAAAATGTGGAAGCGACTTTGGAAACTGTGTAACAGGCAGAGGTTGGAACAGTTTGGAGGACTCAGAAGAAGACAGGAAAATGTGGGAAAGTTTGGAACTCCATAAAGACTTATTGAATAGCTTTGATCAAATTGCTGATAACAATATGGACAACGAAATCCAGGCTGAGGTGATCTCAGAAGAAGATGTGGAACTTGTAGGCAACTGGAGCAAAAGTGACTTTTGTTAGGTTTTAGTAAAGAGACTGGTGGCATTTTGCCCCTGCCGCAGAGATGTGTGGGACTTTGAACTTGAGGGAGATAATGTAGGGTATCTGGCGGAAGAAATTTTTAAGCCCCAAAGCATTTAAGATGTGACTTGGGTGCTGTTAAAGGCATTTAGTTTTATAAGGGAAACAGAGCATAAAAGTTCAAAAAATTTGCAGTTTTATGTGATAAAATGTGATAGAAAAGAAAATCCCATTTTCTGAGGAGAAATCTGAACCTGCTGCAGAAATTTGCATAAGTAACAACTAGCTGAATGTTAATCCCCAAGAAACAGGGAACAATACCTCCAGGGCATGTCAGAGGTCTTCTTCATGGCATCCCCTCCCATCACAGGCCCAGAGGCCTAGGAGGAAAAAGTGGTCTCGAGGGCTAGGGCCAGGGTCCCTGTGCTGTGTGCAGCCTAGGGACTTGGTGCCCTGCATCCAAGCCTCTCCAGCCATGGCTGAAAGGGGCCAATATAGTGCTCAGGCCATGGCTTCAGAGGGTGCAATCCTCAAGCCTTGGCAGCTTCCACGTGGCATTGAATCTGCCAGTGCACAGAAGTGAAGAATTTGGGTTTGAGAAACTCCACCTAGATTTCAGAAGATGTGTGGAAATGCCTGGATGTCCAGGCAGAAGTTTGCTGCAGGGGCAGGGCTCTCATGGACAATCTCTGCTAGGGCAGTGACAAAGGGACTGTAGGGGTTGGAGCCCCAACACAGAGTCCCTACTGGGGCACTGCCTAGTGGAAGTATGAGAAGAGGGCCACTGTTCTCCAGACCCCAGAATGGTAGATCCACTGACAGCTTGCATTGTGTATCAGGAAAAGCTGCAGACACTCAACACCAGCCCATGAAAGCACCCAGGAGTGCAGCTGTACCCTGAAGAGCCACAGGGACAGAGCTGCCCAAGTCCATGGGAACTCACCTCTTGCATCAGTGAGACATGGAGTCAAAGCAGATCATTTTGGAGTTTTAAGATTTGACTGCCCTGCTGGACTTTGGACTTGCATGGGTTCAGTAACCCCTTTGTTTTGGCCAATTTCTCCCATTTTGAATGGTTGTATTTCTCCAAAGCTTGTACCCCCATTGTATCTAAGAAGTAACTAACTTGCTTTTGATTTTACAGGCTCATAGGTGGAAGGGATTTGCTTGGTCTCCGATGAGACTTTGGACTGTGAATTTTGAGTCAATGCTGAAATGAGTTAAGACTTTGGGGGACTGTTGGGAAGGCATGATTTGTTTTGAAATGTGAGGACATGAGATTTGCAGGGGCCAGGGTTGGAATGAAATAGTTTGGCTGTGTCTTCTCTACTCAAATCTCACCTTAAATTTCTACATGTTTTTGGAGGGAAATTGTGGTAATTAAATCATGGGGGCAGGTCTTTCCTGTGCTGTTCTTGTGATAGTGAATAAGTCTTATGAAATCTAATGGCTTGTAAGGTGGTGTTTCCCTGCACAAGCTCTCTCTTTGCCTGTTGCCATCCATGTAAGACGTGACTTGCCCCTTCTTGCTGGAATAATTGGCTATCCATATGCAGAAGAGTGAAACTGGACTGCTACTGCTTGCTACATATAAAAATTAACTCAAAAGAATTGAAGACTTAAATGTAAGACATCAAACTATAAAAATACTAGAAAAAAAACTAAGAAATACCCCTATTGACATCAGCCTTGACAAATAATTTATGGCTAAGTCCTCAAAAGCAATTGCAACCAAAATAATAACTGTAAGTGGGACCTAATTAAACCAAAGAGCTTCTACACAGCAGGAGAAACTACCCAGGGAGTAAAAAGACAATTACAGAACGGGAGAAAATATTTGCATATTATATATCAAACAAAGGTCTAATATCCAGAAACTGTGAAGAACATAAAAAAATCAACAATCAAAAAATAAATAACCCCATTAAAAAGTGGTCAAAGGACATGATAGACACTTCTCAAAAGAAGGCATAACCATGGGCAACAAACTTGAAAAAATGCTTATCATCACTAATCATCAGAGAAATTCAAATCAGAACCATAATGAGATACAGTCTCACATCAGTCAGAATTACTTTTGTTAAAAAGCTAAAAATAGGATGTTGGCATGTCTAGAGAAAAGGAGACATTGATGTATTGTTGGTGGTGATGTAAATTATTTCAGTCACTATGGAGAGCAGTCTGGAGATTTCCTAAATAACTAATAGCTGGTCTACCATTCAACCCAGAAATCCCACTACTGGGCATATACCCAAAGGATAATTAGTCATTCTACCAAAGGACACATGTACACATATGCTGATCACAGTGCTATTCACAATAGCAAAAACACTGAATCAACTTAAGTGCCCATTAACAGTGGATTGGATAAATAAAATGTGGTACATATACACCATGGAATACTATGCAGCCATAAAAAAACAATAAAATAATGTCCTTTGCAACAACATGGGTGCAGCTGGAAACCATTATTCTAAGTGAACTAATGGAGAAACAGAAAACCAAATATTGCATGTTCTTACTCGTAAGTGAGAGTTAAACATTCGGTCCACATGGACAAAAAGGTGGGAAGAGTGGACACTGGGGACTACTAGATGTGGAAGAGAGAGAGGGAAGTGCTGAAAAACTATCCATTGGGTACTATGCTCACTACCTGGGTAACAGGTTCAATCACACCCCAAACCTCAGTATTACGCAATATACTTTTGTAACAAACCTGTACATATATCTGCTATTTCTAAAATGAAAGTTGAGAAAAAAAATCAAACCAATAAGTTTTTTTTTTAAAGATTGCATCAGCTATCCTTCCACTCAATTACAGTGGTCGTAAATACAACATGTTGCTATAGTTTGTATGGAATGTTGAAATTATAATTATATATTCATATATATTTTTAGCATATTAGTGAGAGTATATGATTTTCAATTTTACCTAAGTTGTTTCAAGCATAAGATTGGTGATATAATTCTTAGTGCATTGGTGTGGTTTTACTATTTTTTAAATTTTATATTAGTAATATTTTCAAATTTATAAGCTATGAAAAAGAAAATAATTACTGAAAGTATATTCTTGTTAACTTAGTCTGCAAAATATACTATATTTTAAAAATTATTTATTTCCTTTGATTATTCAGTAAGTTGTTGATAAGGACTTATTTTATACTTATTAAGTGTAAAGAGCAATAAGACAGAGTTTTAATAACACTGTATATCAAATATTTATATTTAAATTTTTTTAGTCACTAATATTCTTCGTCACCAGGGTAGATTTTCCTTTGCCAGAGCTTTATACGAATAGAACCATACAGAATACACACACACACACACACACACACACACACACACACACACAGTGTTCTGACTTTTTAAATTCAAATGTTAAATTTTTTTCTCTCAAGTGCATCTGGCTTTGTCTTCAACAGTAATCTACCTCTAAAAGCATCCAGACCCCAGACCATACTTATCATCAAAACCTGAAATGTTTTTGATACACAATAATCAATTTTTAAGTTAATTTACATTATACGTTAGTGAGCATGCAAGAAAAAAATAAAAGGTAAAAATTATCAGGTACAATGCAAGTATAATATTAATTTTATCAGTGAGAAATGGTCCATTGAGAGTGTGAGAAATTAACAAATGTCTTTTTGTCTATCACCTTTGTTAACAACAAAAAATCTTTACTTCCAAGGGAAGTCACACATAGTAAATATAAAGTTAGTTAATGGGCAACTAAAGGCTATATATATATAATATATTGTAAGTGGGACCTAATTAAACATATTTAATTTAATTAAATATTAAAAATTATATACTAAATATAAAAAATTAATATATATATATATTTTCTAAATCAAACATCATCTTTACCAAGGCTCATCTCAGACATTTTGGCCCTTTCCTAAATAACAATTAATATGGACATAACTGCACCCGGGACATTATACAGCAAAGAGACAAAGGGGCTGTGCTTATTCTAAGCTGATCAGCTTCCTCACTGGCATTGCCTCTTCTGCCACCCAGTGTTGTTGTTAGAGTTGCTCTTTTTGCATGATGCCTTTTCCAAATCTCAGTGCAAACTGTGCCATTACAGTTAGGTAAGGTTTATTACATGTCATTTACAAGAAAAAAAAAGTTAAGACCAAAATAATATTGGCAATATTTGCTTACTTCGCATGCCTTATCAATCCTGTTTAGACTGGCACTGTCTCTATTTCATTAGGGTTAATATGGGTGTTCATTGAACTTGTAACTTACCACTCTTATCCAACTTTCTTCAAGGCATTTCTTAGCATAGCACTATAATTCATCAATCTACTTTAAGAATATAAGTGAAACTAAATTATCATACGTTTATGTAGTAATAAATATTATAATCAATTGATTTTTAGTTCATAATAAATAACACCATTACTCTCATGAGACCTTCTTTTGGAAGAAAGTGGTAAATTTATTTGTTGAGTTCTGCAGCAAAATAGTTTCTCCATGTTGCTAATAATACTTTTTTTTCTCAAAATGTGTTTTGAGTCAGTGGCAAGATCAGCCAAAGGACAGTGTTTCCAGTGTTTCAATGAAATTACAACGTAGACAGGTTAAAGTGAACATTCTAAGCTAACATTGCCGTGCGAATATTTACTTGGACTACCACTCTATATTGAAAAATGTAAAAATGTTCAAATAAATTAGCAATAAAGTTTTAAGAAACCAAGTCTGTCATCAACTTTCCTTTACATTTGCCTTCTGGTGGTGTTACTTTCACAATAAAAGATGACTTAGCTTAGGAGGCAGGCTCCCCAGATCTCAGCAATCCCATGGTAAGAAACAATGGGAGCAGCACAGTGACAAAAACCTAAAACTGCCTGCTTACAGGACAGCATTGATGCTACGACTCTAGATAGAACACATACTTTTCCATTTCTATTAGAGAACTGGAAATGGAGACAAAAGAAATAATGTAATCAAGATTTTCGATACATTGGGTCTTCAGACAAGGAAGGAACCTAGGTCCAAAATTAGCCTCTTGTGGGAAGGTTTGTCCCAGTTAATTTAAAAATCAGTCACCATTGGATTCCACATAATCAACAGAGATTGATATGCATCCTAGTAAGGCAAACATCAAGATTTTTGTCTATGTGTCTTCTCTTGAACCGAGCATACGAACAAGCAGCTGTCCTTCCTCTCTGCCGCTCCATGTTCTGTCTCTCCTTGGCAAGCCCTCACCTAGGTCCTTTTCCGATCCAGTGTGACTTTGATTAAATTGTAACATGCTAATTTGTTTAGATAACTTATTTGCCTCTTGCATTAAGTTATGTCTTCTTATTTAGCCTTTTTCTTGGTAATAAAGGGCATATTTTGGTTCCCCATTTACTCCTCCCTTCTCAATTAATTCAGAAATTGGGCATGATCTTTTTAAGTATCTCAGTATCTCTGACAAAGGCATATCTCTCAGGCATACATAACTCATTATGACAAAAGGGGCATATCTGAGAGATAAGCCTCAAGATTAAGAGAAGAGATTCCTCTTAGAATAGAAGAAGCTTTCACAAATTTGCAGAAAAAGGACACAGGAGAGATTATAAAAGTTACCTTTATGGGTAGGACCAAACCAGGCTGCATTCTAACAGCAATGTTTAAGACAGTCCAGATCAGAAAAGTAAGAGGGATTCATGTCTTCCTTTTTTTTCTAGAATTAGAGTTTCAGGGAGATAACAAGATTGTAGAAAGAAATCATTGCCTGATACAACTAGAACGATGGGACTACCCATGGCCTTGCAAAAAGTTTTGTGTCCCAGCCTTGCACAATGCATTAGAGCACACCTGACTATTCAAGAATATTAAGGATGCAGTAGAAAGGGCTATCAGATCTCAGGTGTCCAAATAGCTAGAAGAGAACCACCCCTCAGTGGTGGTTCATCGTGCTTTCAACCAATGCCAGGCGGAATAATAGAAGTTCCAGGGGCTACATGGGTAGACAGGTCTCTCAAGAATCATGCTGCAAACTCCTCCACTTCCTACAGTACCACAAAACCGGGAAAGTTCCCAGAACTTAAGCAAAATGTTCCACGAATGTGGGGTTTATGTTGGTTTGCTGAATTGAATGAAAACAGATTTCTACTACTCTCTTACTATGGAAATCATATTGAATTAAGAAAAAGTTGTTTTTTCTACACACCCAATTTTGTAGAATCAAAACTCATAGCACTGGGAAAACATAAAATGAGCATGTGTCTATCACTCTGGCTGTACAAAATTATTTACTATTACAAAAACTATTAGAAAACTATTTACTATTTACAAAACTATTTGCATGTGACATTACAAAAACATCTGTTAAGACCTTCTCCCTTTCTTCCCTACTAGTCTTAGACAAATGATTTTATTTATCTCAACTCTTTCTCATGAGACATGGTTTTACTATATCTCCTCATTGCCATTTTCCTTAAGTATTTGTTGCTATTCTTTTTAAAGAGTAGGACCCTAAATTGCTCTTAATAATCCATGTGGGTCTGACAAATTAAGGGCAAAATGTGAACAGCATTTCTCTTGTTTTAAGTACTATACTCTTAGAGCATGAATATAATCTAAGATTAATTATCATTGTTACTACACTCCACTGTGAATTCCCATTGATTTGATCATCAGCTAATGCCCTTAGGTCTTCTCCTAAATGGCTTTGTAATAAATAATGTCTCAGTCATCCTATAGCCATGAAGATTTTAAAAAAATAACTTTTAGGATTATTTATGTATCACTATTAACCTTCATTCCATTAGACATTAATCTATATATAATACCTTAGTATTGGCTAAGTTATTAATTTTGTGGTAATATGTTTCATCAGTGCCTCATTAAGTTCCTAACCATTTATTCAGAAAGACAGCTAGTTGGAAAGAACTCAGAGGAGGAGGATGGGATTGAACATGGAATTACTTAAATAATTGACTTGTTGTTGATCTTGCCACACCTGCCATTGCATTTAGTTTTGTTATTAGTGGAAATTAGGGACAAGTGGAATGGATGATTTACAGGACATTTTGTTTCACTGGAGGGCTGCATGGATCAAGTAAAGATACATAATGGTAATCTATAAAAGCCTCTACAGAAGCAGAACATTTGAGAGCCACATGTTTTGATAAAACAGAAGGAAATGGCAGAAGGGAATGGAATCCTAGACCTATTAAAGCATTTGCCCAAGGGTATATAACTATTTAGTAAAAGATATAACTCAAGAAACCTTTTAAATCTTAATAAAGTGTTCTTTCAATAACTTTGTTAATCTTTATGGTTCTATAAAGACTAAATCAAATGTCTTTTCTCCCCATAGCATCTAAAGACACTTTTAATGTTCACAATTATCCTTCTCTTCTCCAGGGTGAATATTTGCTATTCCTTAAATTTTCTTCTTGAGATCATTTCCAGATCATTCACTCTTCTGATTGCCTTTTTCTGGATGTTCTCTAGTTGGTCATTACCCAACTCCAAAATACGGAGAACTGAATTACACAATATATTTGAAGGCAGAATATTAAATGTTCAACATACAACTTTTTGAAAAATAAAAGCAGGCTAGTCTAACACATATTAGTAGCAAATTTAACTTCTATTGTGTAAAATGTAGACTTCTATGTAAATTTTCTTCTGCACATTGCCCTAATTAATGTTTCAAATCACAGAGTTATGCATTCAATTCAATATTCTACCACTAAAGATTGAAGAGAGATCTTGACAGAAACACACTAAAGCAAAATTAAAGACTCAAGACAAATTGCTTTGCTCAGATATAGATGCCCAATTATTGCCATATTTTATGGGTATATGTTTAACCTTATTTGATATTGTCAGCTCTATAAAAGGGCATGATCATAGATGGTATCAACTGGATGTATTGAGGGGTTTTCTAATGAAAGTTAAGCACATTTTATAACAGTGATTAAATCTCTCTATGACAAATTTCAGTTATTTAAGATTCTGGTAGAACTTTCTCCACAGTACTGTCATATAAAGAAGTATCATCTCTTTCCCCTTCCTTCCTTCCTTCCTTCCTTCCTCCCTCCCTCTCTCCCTCCTTCCTCTCACTCTCTTTCTTTTTCTCTCTCTTTTCCTTCCTTCTTTCCTTCCTTCCTTCCTTTCCTTCCTTCCTTCCTTTCCTTCCTTCCTTCCTTTCTTTCTTTCTTTCTCTCTCTCTCTTTCTTTCTTTCTCTCTTTCTCTTTTTAGAGAATGGGTCTTGCTCTGTCACCCAGGCTGGAATGCAGTGCCATGATCATAGCTCCCTGCGGCCTTGAACCCCTGGGATCAAGTGATCTCTCCTCATCTTCCCAAGTAACTGAGACTACAGGCATGTGCCACCATGCTCGGCTAATTTTTAAATGATGTTTTTAGAGACAGGGCTTCACTGTATCTCCCAGGCTGGTCCCAAACTCCTGGTCTCAAGCAATCCTCCCACCTCAATTTTCTAAAGTGTTGAGATTACAGATATGAGCCACCAGACCTGGACTGTTTTCTTTATTCCTAGTGGGAAAAAAAATGCCTTTTGAAAAACTGTATGTGATCAGAGATACGTAAGTGTGCTAAGGTTGTAAAAGCACAGAGTCACACTTTTATTAAAGACAAGGATCATACTTTTTTTTTTTTGCAGAAGCATGGAATCAATAGGGGAACCATGCAAGTTTTAAAACATAAAAATATTTAGAACTTAAATAACACAGTTATGTGTTGACCACAATGTTATCTCTGCTCCTTTATCCATCCAACCCAAGACTAATTACTTATTCTATGTTCAAGATTCATTCTTAAACTTTTCCCCAAGATACTTCATCCATGACTTTTTCATCTATCCACAAACAGCTCCTCCCTTCTGGTTCCCTTTCCACAATTTAGAAATATTTCCATCTTCAATACAAAACAAATAAAATCTAAATAATAATAATAAAAAAACCTTCTCCACTCTTAAGGAAAATAAATTGCTTCAATTTTTTGGAGGGTAATCTGAATATATCTGTTAAAGTTTAAACTTAACATTACTTTTTGTCCCCATATTCTATTTTTACAGTTACATTCACATAACATAAATATATATTATATATTATATAATAATTTATGTAATATATAATATATATATGTTTCATCGCCCTGAAATGGTAGTGTAAGGAGATCCACAGACCCATCCCCCAATGAAACAGCCACAACAAGTAAAAATTATTTAAAAAATAACGATTAAAATCTCCAGCTCAACAAACGAAGAAACATTTATTCAAGAAAATTTACTAAATATCAGCAGAAAACACCAACAATCTGTAGCACTTGAGCCACAGTCTGTTCTCTCCCCACCACACAGACTGACAGAATCTCCAATCTGGTTGAGTGTTGGTGAGAAGACTAGACACCCTTTGCTCTTATCTTCCACCTATGGATAGGAATTCTCACTTGGAGGGGCAGGTGACCAGTATTTCTCATTCACTTAAACTCCAAGTTGCAGAAGATACATTTTTAATGACTGCAACTAAGAAGTCAGGTCTCTTTTTCTTTATGCAGCCACCATTCATAGGTTAGAGGCTATGCCCCAGGCAGGAGAGGATGGGAATCTTAGAGCCCAATCACCCTCACTCCAGCATGGTCATAGGGGAATATTCCATGCAAAGAGAAACGAGCCAAGAAGAGGAGAGGCAACAAACTCTTCTCAAGTTCACTCATCATTGACCCAGAGATTTTGATAAGAGAGAGAGACAGAGAGAGAGAGAGACAAATTTCATAAGAACAGAGAGCTCTAAAACTCTTTCCCCCCAAAATTGACTTATATGTAGAATATATAAAGAACTCTTACAATGTAATAATAAAATGACACATATTCCAATTAAAAATGGTCAAAGGACCGCAATAGACATTTTTCCAAATAAGGTATTTCAATAGCAAATAAGAACATGAAAAGATGCTTAACCTCATTAGCCATCAGGTAAATGAAAACCAAAACCACATGATATATCACTTCACCCTCAATATGATGGCAAAAATTAAAAAGTTAATTAAAAAAAAAGCATTAGTGAAGATGGGGAGAAATTTGAAGCCTCATAAACTGCGATTAGGAATGTAAAATGGTGTAGCCGCTTTGAAAAGCAGTCTATCAGTTTCCCAAGAGCTTAAACAAGGACTTATCACGTGATCTAGTATTTCCACTCCTCAAGAAAAATGAAAAGAAAATGCCTATGCAAAAAAATAGAAGCTCGAATGTTCATAGCAACATTATTCATAATAACCACAAAGTAGACACAACCCAGATGTCCATTACATGATGAAAGTGTAAATAAAATGTAATATGTCCATTCAATGAAATATTGTTTGGCAATAAAAATAAACTACTACTGACACACGCTACCACATAGATGAATCTTATAAACATTGTGCTAAATGAAAGAAGTCAATCACAAAAGACCACATAATATATTATTCAATTTATGTAAAACATCTAGTACAAGCAAGTTTATAGAGACAGAAAATAGATTGGTATTGGCCTATGCCTAGAGAAGTTGGGAGTAAATGGGGAGTGACTGCTGATGGATACAGAATTACTTTTTGGGGCAATGAAAATGTTCTAAACTTGATTGCGGTGATGCTTGAACAACTTCACATTCCAAGAATACTTTAAAAGGGTATATTTTATGGTATCTGAATTATATCTCAATAAAACTGTTATAAAATTATACGCAAACACATTCAACACACACACAAAGGTGTGTATTTGAAATCCTTGTTCACCACAGTAAATGAACACTTGAATACCTAGATTGATTAAATTATAAAATTTTAATATAAAAGACCAGGCATCTACCTTGAAAAGTAATATATCTGAATGTATTGACATGACTAGATATCCAAAATGTCTTTCTCTGGATCTTTTAAAAATTAAATATGTTTCAAACAATTGTGTTGTAATATTTCTCTTTAAAAATTATGTATACAATTTTCCATGGCATATTAGTATTTAAACTAAAAAATATCTAGAAAAATATACCTCAAAATATTAACAGTGATACCAGAACTGAGACACAGGGAAATGTCTACATATTCATAGACTTACTAGGAAAGTAGCTGATCTGTAGTGCTTTTGAGTGAATAAATAATCACACTCTGAGAGGCGATAATATATTGGTGTTATTAGACCTTACACATGTGAGTGGATGGAATTTGGGTGCTGGAAGTACAGGGAAAAGCTAATGGCTTTTAATTCCCTTCTGCTATGTGTCAGATACTGTGCTAAGCACTTTCATTAAATAACTAGTTGAATTAGCTCTGGTGTAGCTATTAATACTTTAAAAAGCAGTCTGTCAGTTTCTCAAGAGTTTAAACAAGGATTTATCATATAATCTAGTATTTCTATGCTCCTCAAGAGAAACGAAAAAAAGTCTACATAAAAATGGAAGCATTAATGTTCATAGTAACATTATTCATAATAGCCACAAAGTAGACAAAACACAAATGTCCATTAGCTGATAAATGTATAAATAGAATATGATATATCCATTTAATGAAATATTATTTGGCAATAAAAATATCAATAATTCTTCAAAATGGTATTTATATCATTGAATGAGTTAATTGAATTAGAAGATAAATTTGATTATCTTAGCAAATTATTTGGCAAAGCAAAATGAAATATAATAAGAATTATTAAAATGCTTACTATGAGCCAATATTCTGAGCACTTTACATGAATTAAGTAACTTTTAATCCTCAAAACAATGTAAGAGAGAATTTGTAATCATTATCTTCATTTTACAGATGAAATCATTGAGGTCCAGTGAGCTTAATCAACTTACTAGGAGCTATACAAATTTTTTTTTTGTTTTTGAGACAGAGTCTTGCTCTGTCGCCCAGGCTGGAGTGCAGTGGCGTGATCTCGGCTCACTGCAAGCTCCGCCTCCCGGGTTCACGCCATTTTCCTGCCTCAGCCTTCCCGGTAGCTGGGACTACAGGCGCCCACCATGATGCCCGGCTATTTTTTTTTTTTTTTTTGTATTTTTAGTAGAGACGGGTCTTCACCGTGTTAGCCAGGATGGTCTCGATCTCCTGACCTCGTGATCCGATGACCTCAGCCTCCCAAAGTGCTGGAATTACAGGTGTGAGCCAATGCGCCCGGCCGGGGCTGTACAAATTTTATCCAGGCTTCCTGATTCTCTCTCATGACTTCTAAACTACTAGAATGTCTGTAATAATTCATAATTGCTATTGGGATAATGATAGTAATGATGGAGTTTATAGTAATAACAGATAAACTGGAAGTAAAAGGCAAAATACAAAACATATCTTGAAGTGAAAAGTAGCAAGCTTGTTTTAAAATTGAAAATAGTAAATACTAAAAGTCAATTACAAGTTTTCATTGAGAAACTGAAAAATGATTGGTAATCTGGGCAGAAATAGAAATTGTACTGAGGAGTAAAATAATCTAATATATTTAGCAATATCTTTGGTAATGGTAATGTACTATGTGAATGAAGAGAACTACTATAAAAATAATACCAGTTATATAAACTGCCCAACATCATCATTTATTAAAGGTGAGTTAATAGTTAAAATTATAAAAGTAACAGTACAATAAGGAGTCAAGGGAGGCATTATGGGACTGGTATATTATGAGGTTATGGAAGGGTGAGTGAATTCAGCAAGGACAAAGGACTCAAAAACTATTCTGTCAAAATTTTCCATAAGCCTGTTGACAGTCAGTGTTTAGATATCTTTGTTTTCTTAATTTATACAAATTTATGGGAATACATGAGAAATTCTGTATATGCATATCTTAGGTAGTGATTAAGTCAGGGTATTTATGATGCCAATCAGCCAAGTACAGTACATTTTGTTAGATATAGTCTGCTTACTCTGCTAACAGACATTGAATGTATGCCTTCTATTTTATTATATGGTTGCAAATTTTAACCCACTTCTCTTCATTCTCCCCCTTTTCCCCCATTCGTCCTTCCCAGTCTCTGTTATTTATCTCTCTACTCTCTAACTCCATGTGATCAAATTCTTTAGCTCTCACATCTAAGGGAGAATGTACAATATTTGTGTTTTTGTGTCTGGCTTATTTCACTTAATGACTTCCAGTTGCATCCATATTCCTGCTAATGACAGGATATTATTCTTTTTTATGGCTGAATAGTATTCCACTGCATATGTATACCACATTTTCTTGATGCATTCATCTGTTGATAAACACTTAGGTTGATTCCGTATCTCTGCTATGGCGAATAATGCTGCAGTAAACATGTGAGTGCAGGTATCTCTTTGATCTATTGATTTATTTTCCTTTGGAATTCCAATTCTAGTAGTGGAATTGCTGGATTAAATGGTAATTTTATATATATTAGTCTGTTTTCATGGTGCTGATAAACAGATACTTGAGACTGTGAAGAAAAAGAGGTTTAATTGGACTTACACTTCACATGGCTGGGGAGGCCTCAGAATCATGGTGAGAGGTGAAAGGCACTTCTTACATGGTGGTGGCAAGAGAAAATAAGGAGGAAGCAAAAGTGGGAACCCCTGATAAACCCATCAGATCTTGTGAGACTTATTCGCTATCATGAGAATAGCAAGGGAAAGACCAGACCCCATGATTCAATTACCTCCCACCAGGTCCCTCCCACAACATGTGGGAATTCTGGGAGATACAATTCAAGTTGAGATTTGGGTGGAGACACAGCCAAATCATGTCATTCTGCCCCTGGCCTCTTCAAATCTCATGTTCTCACATTTAAAAACAAATTATGCTTTCCCAACAGTTCCCCAAAGTCTTAACTCATTTCACCATTAACCCAAAAGTCCACAGTCCAAACTCTCATCTGAGACAAGGCAAGTCCCTTTAGCCTATGAGCCTGTAAAATCAAAAGCAAGCTATTTACTTTCTAGACAGAATGGGTGTACACTTATTGGGTAAATACAGCCATTCCAAATGGGAGGAATTGGCCAAAACAAAGGGGTTACTGGGCCCACGGAAGTCTAAAATCCAGCAGGGCAGTCAAATTTTAAAGCTCCAAAATGATCTCCTTTGACTGCAGGTCTCACATCCATGTCATGCTGTTGCAAGAGGTGGGTTGCCATGGTCTTAGGCAGCTCCACTGTTGTGGCCTTGCAGGGTACAGCCTTCTTCTTGGCTGCTTTCTCAGGCTGGCATTGAGTGTCTGCAGCTTTTCCAGGCACACAGTATGAGCTGTTGGTGGATCTACCGTTCTGGGGTCTGGAGGACGGTGGTCCTCTTCTCACAGCTCCACTAGCTAGTGTTCCAGTAGGTACTCTGTGTTGGGGCTCCAACCCCACATTTGTCTTTGTTACTGCCCTAGCAGAGGTTCTCCATGAGGAACTTGCCCCTGCAGCAAACTTCTGCCTGGGCATCCAGGCATTTCCACACATCTTCTGAAATCTAGGCAGAGGCTCCCAAACCTCAATTCTTGATTTCTGTGCACCCGCAGGCTCAACACCACATGGAAGATACCAAGGTTTGGGGCTTCCACCTTCTGAGGCCGCAGCCCAAGCAGTACCTTGGCCCTTTTCAGCTATGGCTAGAGTGGCTGGAACACAGGGCACCAAGTCCCTAGGCTGCACATGGCACAAGGAACCTAGGCCTGGCCCACAAAACCACTTTTTCCTGCTAGGTCTCCAGGCTTGTGATGGGAGGGGCTGCCATGAAGGTCTCTGACATGGCCTGGAGACATTTTTTTCCCATTGTTTTGGGGATTAATGTTAGCCTCCTTACTACTTACACACATTTTTGCAGCTGGGTTGAATTTCTCCCCAGAAAATGGGTTTTTCTTTTCTACCCCTTAGTCAGGCTGCAAATTTTCCAAACTTTTATGCTCTGCTTTCCTTATAAAACTGAATGCCTTTAACAGTACCCAAGTCATCTCTTGAATGCTTTGCTGCTTAGAAATTTCTTCTGCCAGTTACCCTAAATCATCATTCTCAAGTTCAAAGTTACACAAATTTCTATGGAAGAGGCAGAATGCTGCCAGTTTCTTTGCTAAAACATAACAAGAGTCACCTTTACTCCAGCTTCCAACAAGTTCCTCATCTCCGTCTGTGACCACTTAAGCCTGGACCTTATTGTCCATATCGTTATCAGCATTTTGGGCAAAGCCATGAAACCAGTCTCTAAGAAGTTTCAGTTTCCCACATTTTCCTGTCTTCTTCTGAGCCCTCCAAACTGTTCCAACCTCTTCCTTTTACCCAATTCCAAAGTCACTTCCACGTTTTTGGGTATCTTTTCAGCAATGCCCCACTCTCAGTACCAGTTTACTGTATTAGTCTGTTTTCATGATGCTGATAAAGACATAACCAAGACCCGGAAGAAAAAGAGGTTTAATTGGACTTACAGTTCCACATGGCTGGGGAGGCCTCAGAATCATGGTGAGAGGCAAAAGGCACTTCTTACATGGCAACAACAAGAGAAAATGAGGATGAAGCAGAAGCAGAAACCCCTGATAAACCCATCAGATCTCAAGAAATGTATTTACTGTCATAAGAATGGCACGGGAAAAACTGGCCCCCATGATTTAATTACCTCCCCTTGGGTCCTTCCCATAACATGTGGGAATTCTGGGAGATACAATTCAAGTTGAGATTTGAGTGGGGACACAGCCAAACCATCTCATTATACTTTTAGTTTATTGAGAACTTTCCATAATGTTTTCCATAGTGACTGTATTAGTTTACATTCATACCAACAGTGTATACTAGTTCTCTTTTCTCTGTATTCTTGTCAACATCTGTTAAAGGTTTTGTCTTCTTAATAATAGCCATTAGCAATTTTTATTTTAAAAATTTTAGTTTTATTAATTTGTAAAGGCATTATTAATTGCTTTTTAAATAATAGTCACTGACTAGTGTAAGATATTATCTGGTGATGGCTTTGATTTGCATTTCTCTAAGAATAGTGATGTTGAGCCCTTTTTCATATACTTGTTTGCCATTTTTTTGTCTTTTTTTTTTTGAAAAACATTCATTCATGTCCTTGCTTACTTTTTAATTAGATTTTTTTTTTCTGTTGAAATGAGTCCCTTGTATATTCTAGATATCAGTAACCTGTCAGATGAATAGTTTGCAAATATTTTCTCCCCATTTAACAGGTTGTGTTCACTATGTTGCTTGTTCCCTTTGCAGTGTCAAAGATTTTCAATTTAATATAGTCCCGTTTGGTCTGTTTTTGTTTCTATTGCCTATAATTCTGAGGTCTTAGTCATAATTTGTTTTGCCTCGATCATTGTCTGGGACAGTTTTCCTCAGGCTTTTGCTAGTACTTTTATAGTTTTGAGTCTTATGTTTAAGTATTTAGTTCATTTGTTTGATTTTTTTATACGGTGAGAGATAGAGGTCTAGTTATGTTCTCTATATGTGGGTATCCAATTTTCCCAACACTATTTATTGAAAAGGATGTCCTTTCCCCAGTGTGAGTTATTGCTGGCTTTATCAAAAATCAATTGACTGTAAATATGTAGTTTTATTTCTAGGCTCTCTATCCTGTTCCATTGGTGTATGTGTCTTTTTATACCAACACCATATTGTTTTGGTTACTAAAACCTTGTAATATAATTTGAAGTTAGGGAATGTGATGCCTCCAACTCTGTTTTTTTTTTTTCTTTGCTCAGTATTATGTTGGCAATTCACGCTCATTCTTGGTTCCATATGAATATTAGTATCTCTAATTCTGTGAAAAAAATGACGTTGGTATCATGACAGGGAGTATGTTGAATCTGTAGATTGCTTTAGGCAGTATGGTAATTTTTACCATTTCGATTCTTTCAATTCATGAGCATAGAACGTTTTTCCATTTGTTTGTGTCATCTTCAATTATTTTCATCAGTGTTTTGTAGTTTTCCTTGTAGAGATCTTTCACTTCCTTGGTGAAATTTATTCCAGGGTATTTTTGGTAGCTATTGTAAATATAATTTTTTTCATTTCTTTCTCAGCTAGATCATTACTTTTCTATAGTAATGCTACAGATTTGTGTATGTTGCTTTTATATTCTGCAACTTTATAGGATTCTTTTATTAATCTAAGAGTTTTTTGGTGAAGTCTTAAAGATTTTCTAGATTTAAGATGTTATCATCAGCAAAGGGGAACAATTTGACTTCCTGTTTTCCAATTTGGATGCCTTTTATTTATTTCTCTTGCTTATTTTCTCTATCTAGAGCTTCCAGTACTATGTTGAATAGGAGCAGTAAAAGTGGGCATGCTTGTTTTGTTCCAGTTCTTAGAGAAAAGGCTTTCAATTTTTAGCTGATGCTAGCTGTGGATTTGTCATAAATGACCTTTATTATGTTGAGGCATGTTTTCTTTATGCCCAGTTTGTTGAGAGACTTTATCATGAAAGGATGTTAAATTTTATCATAGGCTTTTTCTGTGTCTTCAGAGATGACTATAAAGTTTTGTTCTTTCTGTTGATGTGCTGTTCGTATTTATTGATTTGTGTATGCTAGACCATTCTTATATCGTTGGTATAAATCCCACTTTATTGTGATGTATTACCTTTTTGATCTGTTGGTAGATTTAGTTCACTCATAGGTATTTTCTTGAGGACTTTTGTGCTTATATTCATCAGGAACATTGGCCTGCAGCTTTCTTTGATTGTTGTGTTCTTATCTGGATTTTATATAAAGGTGATGCTGGTGTCATAGCATAAGTTAAGGAGAATTATCTGCTCCTCAATTTTCTGGCATAGGTTTAGGAAGGTTGGTATTAGTTCTTTGTATATTTGGTAGAATTCAGCTGTGAATTCATCTAGTTCTGGGTTTTTCTTTGCTGGGAGTCCTTATTACTGATTAAATCTATATTATTGATCTGTCTAGGTTTTCTATTTCTTTCTGATTCAAACTAGGTAGATTGTATGTTTCCAGGAGTTTATCCATTTCCTCTAGGTTTTCCAGTTTGTTAGTGTATAGTTGGTCATAATAGTCTCTCTCTTTTTTTTCTGTGTTATCAGTTGTAATGTCTCCTTTTTCATTTCTGATTTTGTTTATTTGGTCCTTCTCTTTTCTTGGTTAGTCTATTGAGCATTCATCAAAGTTGTTTATGTTTTTGAAAAACAGCTTTTCATTTCATTGATTCTTTATATTTTTTTCAGTTTCTATTTTTTTAAGTTCTGCTCTGATGTTTATTATTTCTTATCTTCTGCTAATTTGGGGTTCTGTTGGTTCTTGCTTTTCTTGTTCTTTGGGGTTCTTCAATAGATTGTTAACTTATAATCTTTCTACTATTTTGATATAGGTGTTTATTGCTATAGACTTCCCTCTTAGCACTGCTTTTGCTGTATCCTACAAGTTTTGGTATGTTGTGTTTCCATTTTCATTTGTTTCGAGAATTATTTTATTTTCATATCATTTATTTAATGGTCATTTAGGAGCATGTTGTTTAATTTTCATGTATCTCTATAGTTTCTAATGTTCCTCTAGGTATGGATTTCTAGTTTTATTTTGTTGTAGTCTGAGAAGATACTTGATAGAATTTTGAGCTTTTAAAATTTTTTGAGGCTTATTTTGTGGCCTAACATATGTTCTATCATAGAGTATGTTCCATTTGCTGATGAAAAGAATGTATATTCTGCAATTGCTGGGTAGAATGTTCTGTAAATGTTTATGTTTATTCTGTCTAAAGTTCAGTTTAAATTCAGTGTTACTTTGTTAACTTTCTGTCTAGATGATTGTCTAAGGCTGAGAGTGAGGTGTGTAAGCCTCCCACTATTTCTGTTAGGTAAGATTTCTTTCATTATAGATATAGTAATATTTGTGTTATAGAGCTGGGTGCTCCAGTGTTGGGTGAATATATATATATATATATATATATATATAATTCTTATATCCCTTTGTTGAATTAATATCTTTCCCATTATATAATGACTTTCTTTTTTTCTTTTTAACCGTTCTTGACTTAAAGTCCTATTTTTATCTAAGTATAGCTACTCCTCCTTGCTTTTGGTTTCCATTTGTGTGGAATATCTGTTTTCCTCCCTTTATTTTCAGGCTATATGTTCCTTCATAAGCAAAATATAGGTGGATCTTTTTTTTATCCATTCGGTCATTCTATAGCTTTTAATGGAGAATTTAATCCATTTATGTTCAAGGTTATTACTCATATGTGAGCCTTTGTTAAAATCATAGTGTTAATTCTTTTCTAGTTGTTTTTATTTATTCATTGTCCTTTTCTTTTTCTCTTATGGATTATCATTGCGGTTTGATAGTTTTCCTTCAACACTTTGAATATATCATCTCATTTCACTCTGGTTTACAAAATTTTTCCTAAGAAATTTGCTGTTAGTCTGATGGAGTTTCATTTGTAGGTGACTATATGCTTTTCTCTTGCTGTTATTTAGAATTTACTCTCTTAAAAATTGTTTAAATTTTATTTTAGGTTTGGGGTAGATGCGCAGGTTTGTTATATGGGTTAATTGTGTGTCATGGGAGTTCAGTATACAGATTATCTCAAAACCCAGGTAATCAGCATAATACCTGATAGGTAGTTTTTCCATCATTCTCCTCCCACCCTCCACCCTCAAGTAGGCCCCAGTGTCTGTTGTTCCCTTTGTGTCCGTTTGTACTTAATATTTAGCTCCCACTTATATGTGAGAATATGTGGTATTTTGTTTTCTGTTTCTGTGTTTTGCTTATAATAATGGCCTCCAGTTCCATCCATGTTGCTGCAAAGGACATGATCATGTTCTTTTTTACGGCTACCTAGCATTTCATGGTAATATGTACCACATGTTCTCTATTCAGTCTACTGTTGATGGGCATTTAGGTTGATTCCATGTCTTTGCTATTGTGAATAGTCCTGTGATGAACATATGCATGCATGTTTCTTTATGACAGAATGATTTATATTCGTTTGGCTCTATGCTCAACAATAGGATTGCTAGGTCAAATGGGAATTCTGCTTTGAGTTTTTCGAGAAATTGCCAAACCGCTTTCCACAGTGGTTGGACTACCAGCAGTGTATAAGCATTTCCTTTTTCTCAATCTCACCAGCCTCTGTCTAACGCAATCCTAAGCAAAAAGAACAGAGCTGGAAGCATCACATTACCTGAATTCAAACTATACTACAAGGATACAGTAACCAAAATAGCATGTTACTGGTACAAAAACAGACATATAGACCAATAGAACAGAATAGAGAGTCCTGAAATAATACTGCACACCTACAACCACCTGATCTTTGACAAAGTTGATCAAAACAACCAATGGTGAAAAGAATCCCTTCCCTATTCAATAAATGGTGCTGGGATAGCTGGCTGGCCACATGCGGAAGATTTAAAATGGACCCCTTCCTTATACCATATTAAAAAATAAACTCAAGATGGATTAAAGACTTAAATGAATAATCTAAAACTATAAAAACCCTGGAAGATAACCTAGGAAATATCATTCTGGACATAGGCCCTGGCAAAGATTTCATGATGAAGACTTCAAAAGCAGTTGCAACAAAAATGAAAATTGACAACTGAGACCTGCATAAATTAAAGAGCTTTTGCATAGCAAAAGAAACTATCAACAGAGTAAGCAAACACTCTACAGGGTGGGAGAGAGTATTTGTAAACTGTGCATTCAACAAGGTCTAATATTCGGAATCTATAAGGAATTTAAACAAATCAACAAGCAAAACAAACAAACAACAACAAAAACCAAGTAACCTCATTAAAAAGTATGCAAAAGATATGAAGAGACATTTCTCAAAGGAAGACATACACAAGGCCAACAAGCATATAAAAAAATGCTCAATATCACTAATTATTAGAGAAATGCAAACAAAAACCACAATGAGATACCATCTCATACTAGTCAGACTCTTTTTAATTCATTAAAAAGGAGTTGCTCTTTTTCTTTAGTTCTAGACAGTTTGACTATACTGTGCCATGGAGAAGCCCTTTCTGCATTATATCCACCTGGGAATCACTGAGCTTCCTGTATCTGAATGTCTGAATCTCTTGCTAGACTTAGAGCTTTTTCACCTATTACTTAATTAAATAGGCTTTCTAATTCTTTTTTTTTTTTTTTGTCTCATTGCCCTTGGGGATACTGATAATTTGAATGCCCAATTGCTTTACACTGTCCCAAATGTCAGAAAGTCCTTGCTCATTTTTTAAAAAATTCTTTTTTAAAACTTTTTGTCTGATTATATTATTTCAAAAGATTTATCTTCTTCAGGTTCTGAGATTATTTCTTCTGCCTGGATTAGACTATTGTTGAAGCATCCAAATATATTTTGTATTTCTTCAAGCAAATTCTGTAGTCCCCAAATTTTTATTTTGTTCTTTTAAAAAATATCTATCTTTTGGTAATTTTAAAATTCATATCCTGAATTGGTTTCTGATATCTTTCTTTGATTTTTATAATTCTCTTATATCTCACTAAGCTTCTTTAAAATCAAATCTTGGCCAGGCACAGTGGCTTACATTTGTAATTCCAACAATTTTGGAGGTCAAATCAAGAGAATCATTTGAGGCCAGGAGTTTGAGACCACCTTGGACAACATAGTGAGACGCCAAGACGCCATCTGTACAAAGTAGAAAAACTTTGGCATGATAGTGCTTGCGTGTAGTTCTAGCTACTCAGGAGGCTAAGGTGGGAGGCTCACTTGAGTCCAGGAGTTTGAGGCTGCAGTGAGCTAAAATCCTGCCACTACACTCAGGCCTGAGCAGCAGTATGAGATCCTATCTCGAAAATAAATAAACAAATAAATAAATAAATATAATAAAGTAAAACAAAATCAACTTTTAAATTATATATCTTAGAATTCAGAACTTTCTTTTTGATTAAGATCTAGTGCTAGAGAGTCATTTTGTTCCTTTGCAGCTGTCATATTCCCCCTTTTTTTTTGTTTCATGTTTCCTGTTTCCCTATGTTGATATCTACACATCTAGTGTGATAATCTAACATTGCTATCAAGAACTACCTGAGACTAGGTAATTCACAAATAAAAGAGGTTTAATTGGCTCACAGTTCTGCAGGCTGTACAGGAAGCATGGCTGGGGAGGCATCAGGAAACTTTCAATCCTGGCAAAAGGTGAAGGGGAAGCTGGCACATGCTGGAAAAGGAGGAAGAGAGTGAAAGGAGAGATGCTACATACTTTTAAACAACTAGATCTCGTGAGAACTCACTCCTTATCACAAAAGCAGCAAGGGGAATGTCCGCCCTCTTGATCAAATCACCTCCCACTAGGCTCCTCCTCCAACACTGGGGATTACAATTCAACATGAGATTTGGGTGGGGACACAAATCCAAACCATATCAATTACTTCTTCCTGATTTTAAATTTATTTTCATAGGGGAATAAGTTTTCTGAAGACGTATTTATGGTGTTGGTTGAGTAGGTTACTTTGGCTTTGAATTTAGGTAATGTAGTCTCTGTGTGTGGTAACATAGTCTCTGTATGATTTCTTTGGGTGTAAATAGCAACAGTGGCATGTGTGATTCTCTCAGAGGATTATTAGTGGAGGTTGAAGTTGTGCTGGAAGCTGTGATACCAGGTGGACCAATCTTTAGTCCCCAGTGATGGCAGTGGTGGGCTGAGCATACTTATTTTAGTGCTCTAGGGTGGTATACACTGGCACTTGTTTTGGCAATTACCAGTGGGCTTATTCTTGAACCTCCAGATGTCTTGCTTGGATGCCATTAGTAGCAGTGATAAACTTCATGGATGATCAGGTTCCTAGGCCCCTGAGCAGCTCGTATGGCATTGGGTGATGGCAGTAGGAGTGATGGGACAATTCTCTGGGTCCTGAGTGGTGCACATTCATGCTGGTGGTGGCTGCAATGGGCTGGCTGGGACATACTCCAGGCCCACAGTTGGTGCTCACAGGTAGGCGTCAGCAGAAATGATAGCAGCTGGGAGGTTAGGCCCAGCCTCAGGCCCCCAGGAGGAGTGCCCAAACACCTCAAGCTCCCCAATGGTGACAGCAGGAAGCAGCCATGGTGGGCATGAGTGGGACAATCCTCAGGCTTCAGGTGGAGCACTCAAGTGAGGGATAGCGGCAACCATGGTGACGATGAGGCCATGCCACTGGAGAAGGTAGGACCATTCTCAGTGGCCACAACTTGGGCTGGTAGGTGGGGTATCTGTCGTCTCTCTTACACCCAGTCATAGCAGGGCTCTCCATCAAGCCTTGACAGCTTTAGCCTGCACCAAGTCACATCCCCATTCCAGCTGCAGGAGCCCAAACCCAGTGGCCACTCACACCCCACTTGTGTCCCAATCATCATCTCACCATCACTCGCTTCCTGGAACCAGTAGCTGCAGCCCATGTCTTGCTTGATTCTTAGTCCTGGTGGTGGGAATGCTCCCAGCTCACTTTTCTGTTATAACAGTGATGCCCTTGTTTCCATAACACCTCACTCCCTGAGCCACTGTGTCCCAGGGCAGTATGCAATTTGCCAAATAATTGAAAGTGGATCTCGCTGTAGCTCCTTAGTTCTCAGAAAGCGTGTTGGGCCTAAAACAAGCACTCTCGCTGGAGTAGTTTTGTTCCACGTTCTTCTGGCAGCTTGCTGTGTTAGTTTCAGGGTTTAGGGGGTTCTCCCATGGCCAGCATTGCACAATTCCACGGTAGGGACGTGGGCCATGAGAAGTCTTTCATTCACCCTTTCCCTGCATTTAGACATCACTGCCAGCTCCCAGCAAATCCCAACCAGGCAGGCTGCCTCTCTCTCTTCTTCCTGCAAGCTTTTGGTGTTTCTTGTCACTTCTGTTGAATTCTACCATTCTTTCTTGGATAATACATTCAAAGAGTGACTGTCTATACACTAATTTTGTTCTTCTCAGTGGAGGAGGTGAGCATAAAATACTTCTATTCAGACATCTTGAAGCCTCTCCTCTCTATTCTTTTATTATTAATGTTGTTATTACTTTATCTGTATGTGCTCTCTTTTTTATTCAAAGAACATTATATTACTTTAATAATAAATTTTTGTCAGGGAAAAATTGTTTCTTTTTCTCTTTTTATTTCATTTATTTATTTTTTTTGAGACGGGGTCTCACACAGTCTTTCA
The DNA here is from genome assembly GCF_009828535.3 of Hylobates moloch. Classification (NCBI taxonomy): domain Eukaryota; kingdom Metazoa; phylum Chordata; class Mammalia; order Primates; family Hylobatidae; genus Hylobates; species Hylobates moloch. The sequence goes on from NW_026652291.1 coordinate 21,569,922, forward strand.
GGTTGGAGTGCAGTGGCGTTCCACGCTCACTGCAGCCTCCACCTCCCAAGCTCAGGTAATCCTTCAGCTTCTTGAATAGCTGGAGCTACAGGAATGCAGCACCATGCCCAACTAATTTTTGTACTTTTTGTAGAGGCGGGGTCTCACCATGTTGCCCAGGCTGGTCTCAAACTTCTGGGCTCAAGCGATCCTCCTACCTCAGCCTCCCAAAATGCTGGTACTACAAGCATGAGCCATCACGCAGTCAAAAGTAGCATGTTTCTAAAGGGGTAGCCTAAATATTAGTGACCATTTTTTTTATGATTTTTGCTACTCCATAATGTCTTTAATAGGAGTCCATTTATACTTCCAAAAATTGGCTTAACATGTGTGTATTATGTTAGACTTTTTTACTCTCATTATTATTATTTTCCTTTCTGTGACACACTGCAAACTCACAAATTACTCCATTGTTCAAGCTGACAATTTTTAGATTGCACAATGTACATTTGTACCTAGGGGGTATTTTTGAGAAATAATAATAAACTAAGTTATTTATTTAAACTTCAGCTTTCAATATATGTGTATATTTGACTTTTATTAAATTGAAATAACCTAAGGGTTTTAAGATGAACAGTTATTTCTCTCATGGATCATAATAATTACTTTAGATTAACTTTTTAATTCCTTTTAGGCCTGTTTGAAAAAAATACACCTGGGATCTCCAAAGATTGCATTATGTTCAATTAGGTAAATGATGCATTTTAAAATAATTATTTAAATATGCTTAAAAACATTTGTGCTTCTTTGTAATCAATTGGAAAATACTTGAGAATTTTTTGTTGTATGTTGGTTTATCAGATTTTGCCTATTCCAATGGTTATTACACAATAAGAAATCTCAGGTTATCAAAGTAATTATTATTATAATCTATAGTTTATTCATTTTTAGGGAGAGAAAGAGCTGTCTTCTCTGATAGTAAAGGCAAGAAATCATTTAGTGCAATTATTTTGAGGAAAATTTTTTCTAGATCAATGGGTAGGGACACGGGATGAGGGATACCTCATTCCTTAAGAAATGTATCTTGAGCTCATAAATTACTTCAAATGGCTCACAGAGCCTTGAAGCTGAATAGCATTCAAAAGGAAGATTAATAGGAGGGATTATAATTGTTTAAAAGCAAGGTTATGATCTTCTGTTTAGATAATGTGCATGTATATTCATTAAGCTTCTTGAAGTCTCACAAATTTTTATACCACTATAACTGTGTTAAAGGGTGTCAGATAAAGTTCTAAGGAAGATATCTTTTTAATAATATGCCCAAAACATTACACATATTTTAGTGTAAAGTTGAAAACTTGAAAAAGGAAAAAAAAATTAACTCCAGACTTCTGATGATGAAATCATATTTCTTCCATGAGTTTATACCAGAATTCTACTTTGGCAAACATAAGTACTCCAATTTTAGACTTCTCTTGATGGTTGCTTTATTTTCAGACATAAGGTAATGCCACAGGCCACAACATGACATTGTATTTATGTGTCACATGTGAAAAGTTCATAAGGGAAGGGAAATGCTTTTTATTCATGTTGTTTTACTCCAAAGTACAAATGTAGTTACATACATATTAAACCGTTAACCAAAACATTGCCTTTGTACTATACTATATGAGGAGTATGTGTGTGTCTGTGTGTATGTGTGTGTATTTGTGTGAGTTTATATGTATGCATATTACAAATAATACATATTGAATTTCCATTAAAATTGAAATTAATTGAAAATATAAATCAGATAAATTTTAGTGGTAGCTGATCAAGGATTAGTTTTAATTACATATTATCATTTGATATTGACTCTCTTCGAGGGCTCTTGAGAGATACTCATGCTATGGACAGATGAAATTACTAGGCTATTGAAATTATATTTTTATTTTATTTTACCAATCTGAAATCTGTCTGAAACTTTTTCCCCTTAGACTACCATCTCCCCATTTCCCCACCCCTCACACTTCCCAGCCTCTGGTAACATCCATTCTAATTTCTGCTCCTGTAAATTTAACTTTTTTAGATTCCCAATGTAAGTGAGACAATATAGAATTTATCTTTCTGTGTCTAGCTTCTTTCACCGAGCGTGATGTCCTCCAAGTTCATGCATGTTGTTGTACATGACAAGATTTCCTTCTATTTTTAGGACTGAGTATTACCTTATGGTGTACCACATTTTCTTTATTCATTTATCTGTTTATGAACATGTAGGTTGATTCCATATCTTGGGTATTGTGAATAATGCTTCAATAAACATGGAAGTGCAAATAGCTCACTGACATACTGATTGGATTTCCTTTGGACATATGTCCAGAAGTGGAATTGCTGAATCATGTGGTCATTTATTTTTAATTTTTGGAGGAACTTTCATATTGTTTTTCATAATGGCTGTATTAATTTATATTTCCACCCACAGTTTACAAGGGTTCCATCTTCTCCATATCCTCACCAACACTTGTCATCTCTTGTCTTTTTGACAGTAACCATTCTAACAGGTATGAGGTAATATCTCATTGTGGTTTTAATTTGAATTTCCCTGATAATTCATGATGTTGACCATTTTTTCATACACCTACTGGCCATTTGCATGTCTTCTTTTGAAAAATGTCTATTCAGGTCCTTTGCCCATTTTTAAATCAGGTTATTCATTTTCTTGCGATTGAGTTGTTTCAGTTCCTTATGTAGATTGGATCTTAGTTATTAACTCCTTATGAGATGTATAGTTTACAAATAGTTGATCTCATTCTGTAGACTGTACATTCTATTGACTGGTAGGTTTTATTTTGCTTTGTTTGCTGTGCAGAAGCTTTTCAGTTTTAATTTGCTACAATCCCATTCATCTAATTTTGCTTTTGTTGCCTGTGCTTTATGAGTCATATCTAAAAATTATTTGCCATTTGCCAAGACTAATGTTGTAAAACATTTCTTCAGTGTTTTCTTCTAGTAAATTTACAGTTATAGCTCTTATGTTTAATTAATTAATTCTTTCATTTTAAATTCATTTTTAATTATGGGGTAAGTGAGATGTTCAATTTTATTCTTCTGCATGTGGATATCCAGTTTTTCCGATACCATTTATTGAAGAGATTATAATTTCCCATTATGGGCCTTTGGCACCTGCGTTGAAGAAATCAATTGACCATAAATTGGTGGATTTATTTATGAGCTCTCTACATTGTTCCACTGGTCTTTATGTCTGTTTTTCTGCTACCATCATGATATTTGAATGACTATATCTTTGGAACACATTTTGAAAGCTGGTAGCATTTCTCTGGCTTTTATCTGTTTGTTCAAGATTGCTTAGGCTACTCAGGATCATTTTTAGTTCTGTAGTAACTTTAGGATTTTTTGAAATATTTCTGTGAAAAAAAAGTCATTGGAATTGTGATATGAATTGTATTGAATCTGTAGATCTCTTTGGGTACTGTGGACATTTTTTGTTTGTTTTTGAGACAGTCTCGCTCTGTCGCCCAGGCTGGAGTGCAGTGGCGCGATCTCGGCTCACTGCAAGCTCCACCTGCCGGGTTCCCACCATTATCCTGCCTCAGCTTCCCTAGTAGCTGGGACTACAAGCATGTGCCACCACACCCAGCTAATTTTGTTTTTGTATTTTTGGTAGAGATGGGGTTTCACCGTGTTAGCCAGGATGGTCTCGATCTCCTGACCTTGTGATTTACCTGCCTTGGCCTCCCAAAGTGCTGGAATTACAACTATGAACATTTTAACAATATTAATGCTTCCAGTCCATGAACACAGAATATGTTTTAATTTATTTGTGTTTTCTTCATTATCTTTTGTCAGTGTTTTATAGTTTTCGATATAAAGATTTTTTGCTTCCTTGGTTTAATTTACTCCTATGAATTGTATTATTCTTAATACTATTATAAATGGAATTTTTTTCTTGATTTCTTTTTAGTATATTTACTGTCAATATTAGTTTACAGAAACAACATTGATGTTTGCATGTTTATTTTGTATTCACCAACTTTATTGAATTCATTTATTATTTCTTACAGTTTTTGGGTGAAGAATTCCGTGTTTTCTATATAAGATAATGTCATCTGCAAACAAAGACAATTTTGCTTCTTTCTTTTCTGATTTATATGCCTTTTATGTATTTTTTCTTGTCTATAGGATTTCGTTGCTTTGACTAGGATTTCCAGTACTACGATGAATAGAAGTGGCAGGAGTAGGTATCCTTTACTTGTCCCTGAAAAATTCTAATTTCATTTTTTCCACAAAAAATGTTTCCAGCAATAAATTTTCATGAGATTTACTTTAGTTTTCTTAAGACATTGAACTACGTCTTATTAAATATCAGCAATATTGAAGTGTCACCAAGGAGACATATTCACACATTTGCTAAATATCTCTAAGATGCTCAGGGACTGCATCTCTTATAAGTCATCCAGTTGGTAATTTTATATAGGATTGCTTGATATTTGAACCAAGACGTGAAGCTTCACACATGGGCTGATAGTTCCCTAGAAATCCATTTACTGCTTACTGAAGGTTTTCAACCAAATCATAAGATGAACTTGTATCTAAGAAGGATAAACCAAAAATATTTTAGAAGCTTCTTGCCCACAAGCATGAGAACTAGAACTCACGCTCAATGTTTGGCATCAACTCTATGGTACCCAGCTGACAGTTGTTCTGAAGAACAAGTTTCAGTGTCAAAGAAATTAAAAAGATGGCAAGAATTAGAAAAACTTGCGGTGATCCAGCCAAGCAATCTGGGATTCTGAGTAGAAATCCTAATCCTGGGAATCCAAAGCAGCTGACCAGTCAGACAGACTAAATTGGCATATAGACTTTCATATAGAGGAAACTTAATATAATAAAAAGGACATTTTGGAATTGGAGGGGGACTAAGATCATTAACATTTACAATGCTGCTGATGTAAAAATATATACTTTTTTTCTTTTCTTTTTTTTTTTTTTTTGAGATGGAGTCTTATTCTGTCACCCAGGCTGGAGTGCAGTGGTGCGATCTTGGCTCACTGCAACCTCCACCTCCTGGGTTCAAGCAATTCTCCCTGCCTCAGCCTCCCAAGTAGGTGGGATTACAAGTGCCTGCCACCACGCCCAGCTAATTTTTTGTATTTTTCGTAGAGACGGGGTTTCACTATGTTGGCCAGGCTGGTCTCAAACTTCTGACTTCATGATCCACCCACATAGGAATCCCAAAGTGCTGGGATTACAGGCTTGAGCCACCACGCCAGGCCGAAGGTATATAATTTATTTTACCTCACTGGGGAATACTTTACTAAATTACGTTTTTTTAAAAAACCCAAAGCATTTTGTATTGTGGTATTTACTAATTGTCTTGGCTATCGCAGTTGTAATTGATCATCATGTCATATTTGCTTTATATCTGTTTTGTAGCTAGTCTTGAGAGATGGCCCCCAATAAACTATGCTTCCTGGATTTTGTACTCACTACAACATTGATTTTCCTTTCTTTTCTGATTTTTTAACTTGTTCTATCAAATACTGAGAAAGATTAAAATTTCCAATATAATTCTGGATATATCCATTTCTCTCATTAGTTCTGCTGTTTTTGCTTTTTGTATTTCAGGCTCTGTTACTGGTACATATAAGTTTAAGACTGTTACATTTTCCCATCGAATTGGCCATTTGTCATTATGAAATGTTCTTCTTTATCTCCAGTAAGACTCCTTATCTTGAACTCTACTGTGGTATATATTAATATAGTCATTCTACTTTTCTTAAGCTGTTTGTACTTTATGTCTTATTTTTGCTTTTTACTTTAACTAGTTGATAAACTAGTTGGTGATCTGGTTGATAAATCTAGTTGATAGGCTTCAAAATAATTAAATAATAAAGATTATGTGTTTTTTACCATAAGACCTAGATTAGGAAAAGAAAATTAAAAAACGGATATCTAGAACATCCTCAAAATATTTGAAAATTATGCTTCTAAATAACCCATACATCAAAGAAGAAATCGTAAGAGAAATTAAAAAACATTTTAAACACAGTTAATATTAAAACAAAACGTACAAAAAATTATCAGGTATAAAGCAATCCATCTTGGCTATTCCAGGCTGCTATAACAAAACACCACAGACTGGGTGGCTTATAAACAATAGAAGCTTATTTCTCACCGTTCTGAAGGCTGGAATTATAAAGGGAAGGCACCAGTATTGGCAGGTTCTAGTGAGGACCTTCTGTATTGAAGACTGCTACTTCTTGTATTCTCGAAAGGCAGAAAGAGAACAAGCTAGCTTTCTGGCCTCTTCTTCTAAGAGCACTAATCTCATTCAGGAGGGTGGAGCTCTCAGACTTAATTACCTCTTAAAGGCCCCATTTCTAAATACTGCACATTGGAAATTAAATTTCAACATATGAAGTTTGTGGTTACACTAGCGTTCAGTCCATAACAAACCCTTTGAGGGAAATTTACATTTACTGTACATGCTCATATTGGGAAATCGTTTGTTTAATGTTGACATTATTTCTTCCTTAAAATGTTTAGTAGAAATCTACAGTGCATCTGTCTAGGCCAAGAACTTTCAGTTGTGGGTATTGTAGAATTGAATTTCTTTGACACATAAAGGGATTTTCAGACTTCCTATTTCTTCTTTGTCCATTCTGGTAATATGAGTATTCCAAGCATTGTCTATTTTATCTCGATAATTGAATTTTAATTGGCATCAAATCATCAATAATATATATTTTTTCATCCTTTTAATGTCTGTAGTATTTATACTAGGACTTGTAAGTTTTCTACTAACTGCCAGCTCTAGAGTCCAAAGGCGAAGTCACCACAACCTTAAGAGTCAAGAAGGATCACTACTGCTCTCTTCCCTCTTCTTTTCGTGTGCTGTAAGAGAAGCAGGATGAAATTATGATTAGCAAGTTGAGTAAGGACAGCTGATGCAGACAACTTAAGCAACACTTCACCTGCTTTAGCCTTACCATCTTATTCTAGTTCTGTGTTGGGTCTGATTGATTTCTAACAAGATTAATCTGACAGAAACTTGCTTCTTGCCTGCAGTGAGGCCCTGACTACCAGCACAAGGGTTTTGTATTAACATAACTTCAGATCCCTCATTCTCATAGCCACTTTTACTATGGAAAGTGCTCAAAAGCAGGGTAGTTAACTCCTTGACTGAAGAATCTTTAGCCAATTGTAAATACCAATACTAGAGGGGAATCTTTATATTCCTTTCTCCCCCAACCACACAAAAGTCCTGAGACTTTTTTTCCTAGGAGTTAGCAAAGAACTGATTGATCAATCATACTTGAAGAAACTTGACTGTTGATAACATTCTAGCATGAGCTATCTCTTCATCTATTCCCTTGTACCTTATACCTGCTTCTTGGGATTATTCTTCATATTAAAATAATATTCCTAAACCTCTGTGCCACAAATGATAGAAAATTGCCGCTAAGACAATTAGCAACAGAGAAAAGAGGAACGCCATGCCTTCTTCTCATACTGCAAATGGATAGGAGGTGGCGTGTTTCCAATCACTTCTTTCAGTTACTTCTTTCTCCCACCATAGAGGTGGATCTTTCTTAGGATACTACTACCAAGGTTAACATTGCACTTATGTGATTACATCAAATATTTTCATATGGAATATAGATGGTGGAAGTTTTTTTGTTTGTTTGCCTTTTTTTTTCAATGTGTTGGAGTGGAAGGTGCAAATAATATAAGGAGATAGTAAAGTTTTGACTGAGGTGTGTACATCCCCAAGCAAAGACATACAGTAGGTAGTTGGATATAAGGATCTGGAGCAAAGGTGAGATGTTCGTCAGAAGGCATTTAAAGTGTGTAAGGGGATTAACATGCATATGAATACACAACAGAACTTTGTTCAGAACCCTAAAATCAACCACATGAAGTTGGGGAATAGAAATAGAACGTTCCACAAACAAACTAAAAGGTAATAGTTATTAACACAGAAGCAAACTCAAAAAAGCCTCCTGTTGAAGATCCAAAGAGAATGTTGAGGAGACATAGAATGTCAATTATGCCAAAGAATATGGAAGTGTCACATGAATCTGTCAGTTTCAGGAGTTTTAAAACCATTTGTGACTGACACATTATGGCTTTCCAGGAAGCAGTAGGGATGACAAAAAAAATATATTCCAACAGGGCTTTGGAGAGGATAAAGTCCAAGAAGTACTGAAACCAAGAGTGACTTAAATTTTTAAGAATCTTCATTTTAAAGATAAGTAGTAGTCCACATAGGAATGCATGGTATTCAAAGATGATTTCCTACTTTTATTCAAGGGATAGGAACATGCTATTGTGATCAGAAAGAAAAATCAAACAAAAAGAAGAGGCCAAAGGAAAGGATATGGTCAAAAAAAAATCAAACAGAAGAAGGTGATAAAGGAAAACAGATGGTAGTGGTTCCTATCAAGATCTTAGAGAAAGAGAACATTAAGGTGATTGCAGATGAGAATGTAGGTGTAAGGACAGGAAACTGAGTGCATATACACATGATGTCTTCATAACTTCTCACAGACAAATTTCTTATTAATGTACCAGGTTTCAGAGTGAGAGTTCTGCAGACTGTGATAAAAATCTACCTTCTTAGAAGAGTGGAAGTGCTGAGAGGACCATGTAAAGCTATTGACAGATGACAGTGAAGACCCAGATAGAAAAGAAACTTGTTCCGTGATGCCAATCCATACAAAAATATACTTTTTTCTCAACTTCTTATCCATATGAGAGAGAGAGAAAATTAAATTTTAGGATCTCTTGAAGATCGGAAATTTTGAGAAAGAGAGAATCAATGAAATTCAGAATTTGGTGGAGTTGGTAAAAGATTCAGATGATTAAATGTTAGACAAGGCTATCTAACAGTAAATTATTGTCCCAGTGAGAAAAAGGGTGATACCAATCAAAATGTGGTAAGGTACCAGAATTATTGATATCAAAAAAATTAATGTGAGTGATGAAGTGGAATATTAGTGATTGTAGTCAAAGAACAAAGTTAAGATTTTAGAGATGGAGAAGCCAATAGCCACTATGGGGAAAGGGTTGGAAAAGATTAGAGGTGCAGGCCATTGGTTGAGACTCCTATGGAACAGATGAGGCTAGGCAGCTGTATGCATTATCATCAGGGATGGAAAAATCTCAGGATAATGACAGGAGTGGGGCGGAAAGAAATCCTATCAACCTGGAGCCTAAGCAATTTGATGACTGAGAGGGGATGATGTAGGTGTTAGGATATAACCGGGGAGCAGATGTCAAAGTAGGTTGGTTAAAGTTGACTCCAAGGAAATAAGAGCTATTTAATAGGAGGGTAGATAAATAGTGCATCAGTTTCCTAGAGTGGTGTTTCAGCTATTATTGTGTTGCTTATTCTCTAGGGAGACAAATTGGAGTGATGTCCAACTAATCAGAAGCTAGATGTAGCTGAAGGATTTGTTGTTCTAATTTATCTGGCTGTGTCTTCACTGAGCAGTAATCATAAACTGTATTAAAATTTGGTAAGAGATGATATTTGATGAGGGGTTTTGAAAAGTGTTCAATAAAGAACTCCCCTGGATAAAGTTATTTTAAACTCAAAGACAGAGAAATGGCATTGAAAACATTTATAGAACAAATAAACTTGTGTTCTATCCAATCCAAAATCAGTGAGCTATAAATGGCACAGTTAACAAAACACACAGTTTAGTCATCATTGCAATTGCAAAAGGCATATTTATCAAGTGTCATTAATTTACATGATTAAGTGTCAAGCGGATGATTCATAAATTTAGGCTCATTTTACAAAGCAGACATATCTCCCAGTAGGGGTCAAGGAGCTGAGTAGGAAGAACTAGATTAAATTCGGCCTAATGTTTCAAAGAAGCTTTAGCTTTGTATCAACAATTCAGCTTGCAATTATGGTCAATGATATATGGATCCTCTAGATATTCATCCAAACTAAAGTGACAACAGAATAATCCACCTGCATTCTTGGGGAAATGTTGCATCCTTAGGAATTTAGGATATGTCATTTAAAAATTATCATGTCATTAAAATAAAGTTGGTTTTTCCTGAAGATTAGGCCTTAGGAAGCTTGATTGAGAGAAAGGAGAGAAGAAACATGAATAAGAACACAAATAATATGAGGAGATCTCTGCATAAAATGGGAGATTTTCAAAATACCTTTTACATCTCATCTTCTTGCAGAGGGCACACATTCTTGTTGATCCAGGATGTAATCATGTAATAGATACTCATCGAATGTTGTATTTTGCAGCATTCATCTGTTGAAAGACTTGGGCACTTTTCATTACTTTATTGTTCATCTCTCAATAGCATTTTCCAGGTTTGGGTTGATAGAATTGAATTCATGAGTTATACACAGCCAGGACCTTATGGGAATAAAGTGGAGTGGGGTATTTTAAATATTTGAACTCATGCTTTTGAATTCAAGGAAATACTTTGAGGTTGTGATATTCTTGCTAAACTACTGCTCAGAACCTCAAAGGATACCTGCATTGAAAGTAGCTCTTTCGTTGTTATTTTATGTCTTATTAACAGCATTTTTTTAAAAAAGATTTACTGTGGTACATAAGAAATTAAAATCTTGTTTGCCTCACAACCCACCTTTATTCTCCATCATCTAGTTCTATAAGGACAGCTATTGTGGTTTTACAGATGTAAATTGATCAAAACAAGCATTTGATTTCAGCCAAAGCTGTCCATTAATTTTTTGAAGAAAATTCTTCTCCCTTCCCTTTCTCCCACCTTTCCTATTCCTCTCTTTCTCCCTTTCCCCATTTTTTTCTGTCAGTTTTCCCTTTTTCCTGTGTAGACACTATACAGAAATGTGAAACAATGGGGAAGGAATGCAGAAAACCTACAAACTGAGATGTGTTGAATTGAAGCTGAGTAAATCGTTTGGATGGAAAAGTTTTCTGAGGACTTGAGCTCATTCTTTGTAAAGGCCCTTTTAAGTCTAGACACACACACGTTTCTGAATCTGTAGAAATGATTTGTATGCTGGCCTAATCCTGGAGTGCTCTGATTATAGAATTTGGAAGTGAGGCATTTCTAAAACAAAAAGGAATGGTGAGGTCTTTGGTGATGAAAACCTCAGCAAAAATAGAATGATTCAGAAAGCAAGAGCATCTGGTTTAACAAATAAGCAACTCAGAAAAGAGGCTTGTCTCATGTCATTGCTGGGCTTTCTGAAAGCCTTTTTCAATGTTTCACCAATGCACTGGTTTCCTAGGGCTGTTATAACTGGTTGGCTTAAAACGAAGCAAATGTATCCTCTCACAGTTCTCTGGGATAGCATTTGGAAACCAAGGAGTCTCAGGGCTGTACTCTCTGAAGGCTCAAGAGAAGCATTTCTCCTTCCCTCTTCTTAGCTTCTGGTAGATGCCAAGAATTCTTGCAGACATATCCCCCAAATCTCTACCTGTACTGTCACATGGTATTTTCTCTATGTTTTTTCTGTGTCTAAATTTCCTTTCTGTTCTTAGAGTTCAAATCATGGAAAAGTTCTTATTCTAATACAATATGAACTCATCTTACCTTGACAGTATCTGAAAAAGCCCTATTTGCAAATAAGATCACATTCACAGGTCTCAGGGTTTAGGTCTTCAACATACACAGCTTCTTTTAGGGGAAACATAATTCAACCCACAACACCTGACACATAATGTTCAGGATTTTTTTGAATCAGCGTTATTGTTATTTTTATTGCCAGTTTGCTTAGATTTTAGGTTTGTTTTTATTTGGTTGTTTCTTTGTATTTAAATTGCAAGTGTGTCCTTAACCTTTCGGTTATGTGCAGATAAATGGGATATCATTATAAATGAACATAAAAAGCAACTTTTCTTTCTACAGCAACAAAGAAGAACTTTAAGAGAAAACATTTAAAATCATGAAGCATATCTCTTCACTTTACGTCACATTTAACATTTTTTTCTCCATATCAAGGCTTTTTTACCATTATTAATCTTACCATTTCTCATCTTATTTTTTAATAGACACTTTCTACATTTCAAGAAAGCACCTATTTCCTTCTTTTTCCTTATTCTTCCTGATACTCAATTCTTATCTCCAAGCATTTTTTTTTCAAGGGATTGCCTTTAGAGAAAAGCAATGTATTAGTCAATTTTCACACTGCTATAAAGAAATACCCAAGACTGGGTAATTTATGAAGGAAAGAGGTTTGACTCAGTTCCACATGGCTGGGAGGTCTCGGGAAACTTATAATCATGGTGGAAGGTGAAGAGGAAGCAAGGACCTTCTTCACATGTGGCAGGAGAGAGAAGAGTGAGGGAAGGAGGAATTTGCCAAATACATAAAACAATCAGATCTCCTGAGAACTCACTCACCCGTGAGAACAGCATGGGAGAAACTTCCCCATGATACAATCACCTTCTACCAGGTTCCTCCCTCAACACCTGGGAATTACAATTCAAGACAAATTTGTCCCTTTGGGTAGGGACACAAAGCCTAACCGTATCATACAAGATAATATACACCCACAAAGCATTTAAGTCAAGAATCTTTTACAAATTAACAATAAACTGCTATACATCAGAGCAATATAAATGTCAGCATATAGACACATATGTATTAGCATACACAATTCCAAAAGTCTTGGTCTGAGCTATTTTCATCAAGTTCCTTAGCATCCTTCTGATTTATCCTACAAAGATTCTGAAGCTAGGATTGTGACTTTATACACAGTGTGAGTAATCTATGTCCATTTTAAATAAAAAAGAATAAAATATTTTGGTGATGGCAACTCAGCTGCCCTAAGAGATGCACGTTTTTATTCTTCGCCATAGTTATTTAGCCATTTTCAACTTGCTCTATGTTCCCCAGATCTCCTATCTAACTAGATCCTCCATCATTCTCAGGGATCCTGTATTAGTCTGTTCTCATGCTGCTAATAAAAACATACCTGAGACTGGATAACTTATAAATGAAAAAGGTTTAATTGACTCACAGTTCCACCTGGCTGGGGGGCCTCACAATCATGGTGGAAGGTGAATGAGGAGCAAAGTCACGTCTTATATGGAGGCAGGCAAGGGAGCATGTGCGGGGGAACTCCCCTTTATAAAACATTCAGATCTTGTGAGACTTATTCACTATCACAACAACAGCATGGGAAAGGCCCACCCCCATGACTCAATCACATCCCATCGGGACCCTCCCACAACATGTGGAGATTATGGGAGCTACACTTCAACATGAGATTTGGGTGGGGACACAGCCAAACCATATCAAATCCCTTGTTCTAAACCTCAAGTAGAAAGTAGAACTTGCTATACAGGAACTTTCTTCATTTCCAATCAAGCAACCTGCAAATGTTTTCACGTGCATCTGCATGCTCCCTTCTTTTTCTCTCTTCTCTACATTCACACAAGCAAATTGCATCCACTTTTTTATTTTCCACAAGCTTAACCACTGCTATGCGCTGAAACTAAATTTCTAGTTTCCTCATCAACCCCCACCTTCACTCTCACCAAACAAATAAACAAACAATAAACCTATTTGTCCTTGAACATTCTCTTGTACAACAATGGAAATAATAACACCTTGTTGCCCAAGGTAGTGTTTATTCATATCTTCTTCACCCCATTTGTGGAAGAGGAATCCTGCCCTAGAGTTATGAAGATGGTTGAGTACACTACACCCAACACTGGACGGATGAGGTCCATGGCAGCTTATTAGTGACATACACTCAAATTTTGGAGGATGATGACACCATGCTATGCAGGACCACAAATGGATTGCCCTTGGGAAATAGGTGAATAAGCAGGTGCTGTGTGAGTTCGGCTTTATTTAGGAGGGTAGGGTAAATCTTGGTTCCCATAGGAAGATGTGATTGGCTTGTTTGAATAGTTCTGTGGGCTAGTTACAAACTGAAATCTTCTACACAGATGTAAGCAGGCACTGTTCTTGGTCTCCATGATAAAGAAGGTGGTATGGCTATGATGCCTTGTCCACGAGACCACAATGGTGAGATGCACTTGGGCTAGGACATTTGAGTTCATCTTGGTTTTCCCCAGATATTAAAGAACACATATACTGGGTCTTTATTTTAGACTTTATACCACAATTAAGGCATTCTTGGATGATCCTTTTTTTTCTATTTTTCCTTTACCACACAATTATTTTGTGTACTCTGCCAACTTGAACAAAATAATAGCTTTTGTAAGTTTTCATCATCCCCCTCATCTCCCCATAATTTTTCTGGCTTCTCTCTGCTCATCCTCTAGAATTTGACTTAGCAGCCACCTATCCTGGGTCTAGGTCTCCTCTGTCAACTTCCCTGAGGTTGTGATAAGTGCTGCTCTTGTTGCTTTCACAGCATTCTGTGTTTAACCTATCATCAAATACATCATGTTTGGGAATAATTATTTACTCCTTTTTTCCCACATTAGATTCTAGGCTTTAGATGTCAGAAACAATGCTTTGTGTATGTTTTCCCTAGTGTGTGGCACACAGTAGGTGCACAGTAAATATATGTTTAATTTTTCTTAAATGACAGTGAACTGAATATACATCTACCTTAATATGAAAAGAGCAGCATGGTTAAAATACTTAAACCCAAGTATCCAGAACACTTCTGATTTTTTTATTAGCAGTTTTCTTCCCTACCTTTTCTCATCTTGCTACTTACTAAGCTTTGTTTTCAAACAGAATCTTAGCTGGCACCATCAGTGATGTATTGGTTTCCCCAGGTTCCTAGGAAGCACTTTGATCTTCATGGGGCAACATTAATCCTTGCTATTGGTCTGAGAACCCAATAGAATGGTGTAATTTATATCTGCTTTCATCCCTCTGGCAGTCCCCGGCAGCACCTGCCAGGGTATGGCTGCTGTATCAGCAAAGCAAATGGGAAGCAAATGACTATATATTGTAGTCCCCAAAGAGAAACCCGTTACCACTGCAACTAAGCTTGACAGAGTAGGACTCCCATTTGACTCCAAAGAACATGAAATGCTCCACTACTTTTTGAAATCATTTGCTTATATGTGGTTGCAGTTCACACATCCCAATATGTCCTTTGCCTTCATACCCCAAGGGGAAGAGAAATATGAGCCTATTCCATTCAGAGATCACTGAATAATATTTGCTGCTATCAGATTGTATTGGCTTTAGGACCATTATTTGTTGGGAATATGCGGTGAGTCTCAAAGCCCACAACATTTCCCCAGGGTGCCCATTAGCCAGAAGGGGAGCACAGTTGTAAACAATCTGTTTTGTAAAATAGAGGTCTCTAGAAGATGGTGTTTGTTGAATATTTCATGGCCTAGAATGTACAGTTTACAGACAGGGAGGGAATTATAGAGGATAGTCACACAAAAATATAATTTCTAGGAAAGAGATACTTTCTCCTTTCTGTCAACAGTTTGGTACAGGAAGCTAGAATATGAGTGAGTAGTGAGGAGAGAAAATAAATGCCATGCGTAAAATGTCAGAAGAATTAGGTTTTCAGATTCCTTGGAATGACGTTCCCTTTCACTGATTACCTATGAAATGCTTTTATATTTGTGTGCTTTGTCATAGGCTTCAGATTATTTGTTTCATTTCAGTTAGTAAACAATGCCAATGGACAGAAATAGCAGTGGCACATTTTTTTTTTCTAGAGGTAAGAACATGGCCTAAAAGAGGATGTATTCAACTCACAGGCTTCATTCTGCCATCCACGGCACCTCTAGGTTCCACAATATAGAAAAAATCTTCAAAATTACACACCAAAGTGTGTGTGTGTGTGTATGTGTGTGTATGTGGGTGTAAACATATCAAAATCTCTAAAATTACACACCAAAATGTGTTTATACATATGTATATACTTTTATGGAATGAGTGTGCACAGCTTTAATCAGATTCTCATACCCCCTCATTGCTACTTTACCTAAATTTGTGTTACAGTTATATCGAAAGAACTAAAAGAGAGAGAGACAGAGAGAGAGAGATGTAGCGAAATGGATAGAAATTCACATGACTTTGTTGATTGCTTTGCTTTCACTTTCAGCCAACATTCTGACTCTCTAGTTATGCCACTTAAATGCCTTAAATATTCGCTTATTTAAAATTAAAGATATAACTGTTTATTGTTAGTATTTTATTTTCCTTTGATCAGTGACTTGTTTTTACTATATTTCTTTGTATTTTTTATGCATTGCCGTATTTCAGAAAAATTATATTTTTTCTGAAGGCCTAATGCAATTGTTATAAAACAATCATAATTATATTTACAATATTTATTAATTTTTTATGTTTACCATTTCCAGGCAGTATGCTGACTGTTTTACATGTGGTAGCTACAAAAATCTCATAAAATATAGAGCAGGATGCCTAGAGGACACTGAGGCTAAGAAAGATGCAATAACTTGTTGAATATCACAGAAACAATATGTGATTCAAAGATTCACATACAGCCCTCTTCATGATTGCAGAATCTCAGCTTTCAACTGTACTGATTCTCCACAATGATGCATTTCTTGTTGTAATTTAATATAACTCTACAAGGAGAACATGGAATGGTAAAAATCTGACCAGCATTGCATAATATGATAAAAATAACCCATGATTAATTTAAAAGAAGTAGTGTAATTATGTATGATAGTGAGCAAGTTATTTAATAACTATTTTCAAAGTCTGGTCATCATCAAAAAGTTTCACCAAAACAAAAATAAAATATTAGAAAACAAACTTCAGCTGCCAGGAATTGTTAGCTGATGTAAAATTAATTTGCGAATACTTTGTCCCTATCTATTCCTTCACTGGGACTTAAAAATAAAATTACTCATCTATATTTTTCTGACAACTAGGAATGTTCTTGCTACATAGTTCTGGCCAATAATACATAAGGATTTTGTTTAAGATTTTTGGGGATTTTTTTAATAAAGATCTGTATATAGATGGCTTTATTCTCTTCTCTAATATCTTAAGTGATGCATCTGTTTGCTTCAACCATATTGAAAGCATTAAGAACAGGCCTAGAGTACCACTGATGGCCTGACTCTGACTTTTGAACCACTGAGCCAATGGCAGCAGCTAAGCAAAAACTGTCAACTATGTGAGAAAATAATTCTCTATATGTTTAAGCCACTGTTAGAAGTGGTTTATGGTTCTCGTGGCCTATATCATTCCTAAATGATAAATATGCTCACCATATGGAAAATATTCAGATAGATATGGAATCTCAGGGAAGAAACAAAACATGTTTTTTACACATGACATGATTTTGCATGTAAAATTTTTTGAAGTATCTGTTCACAAGGTATTAGAATTAATGCATGGACTTAACAATATAACTGAGTATAAGGTCAATATACGAAAATCAATTACATTTATTTACAGTAGCAACAAATATTAAAAGTTATTATATATCAACAACATTTTAGACATCAAATATGCAGAAATGAATCTATAAAAAATATACATGTCTTCTAAACTAAAACATAACATTATTTAGATAAACTAAAAAAGAGAAAATAAAACATAGATCATGTTCATGGTTTCCCAACTATTGTAAAGATGTTAGTTTCCCCCAATTTAATTCATAAATTAAATAAAAATCACAGGTTTTCTTTTGGCAGAAATTGCACTGCATATTCTACAATTTATATCCAAAGGGCCAGGAATAGCTACATCAATTTTGAAATAAAAAAAAAAAACTGAAGGATTTATACTCCCAGATTTATTGTAAAGTTACAATAATTGAGACTATATGAAATATGTGTAACAATAGATAAATATACAGATAAAACTGAAAAGAGATTGAAATGGTAGTTTAAACATATAGAGTCACCTGATTTATAGAAAAGGTATCATTGCAGTCTAGTGAGTAAAAATGCTATTTTCCATAAATGATGCTAGGTCAATTGGATATCTATGTGGAAATAAATACATTTTTACTGTACATCACATCATATACAAAAACTAATTTCTGATGGCTTATGAAACAATAAAGATTCCAGAAAAATATGATGGAATATTCTATTCATGACCTTGAGATAGACAAATTTTATAAAACAAGAGTAACTATGTAGCACTAACAGTAACTAACAGTAACAGTAACAGAAGGAGAAATGATGAATAGACAAATTCAGATTTAAGGATTTCTACCTATTAAAAGAAGCAATTAGGACTATAAAAAGTAACTAATAATGTGAAACATTTGCAATACATATATCTAATGTATTAACTCATCAAGGACTCATATAGAGCTTATTTATTTTTATTTATTTTTTTTGAGACGGAGTCTCGCTCTGTCGCTGAGGCTGGAGTGCAGTGGCACGATCTAGGCTCACTGCAAGCTCTGCCCCCTGGGTTCACGCCATTCTCCTGCCTCAGCCTCCCGAGTAGCTGGAAATACAGGTACCCACCACCACGCCCAGCAAATTTTTTTTTTTTTTTTTGCATTTTTAGTAGAGATGGGGTTTCACCATGCTAGCCAGGATGGTCTCAATCTCCTGACCTCAAGATCTGCCCATCTGGGCCTCCCAAAGTGCTGGGATTACAGGCATGAGCCACTGCGCCTGGCCCATATGAGCTTATTTTTAAACATCCTACATTTCAATAAGAAAAATCATATACTACAAC
This sequence comes from Hylobates moloch, assembly GCF_009828535.3. NCBI lineage: Eukaryota > Metazoa > Chordata > Mammalia > Primates > Hylobatidae > Hylobates > Hylobates moloch. The sequence continues at coordinate 21,588,507 of NW_026652291.1, forward strand.
GAAAAATGGTAAAAATACGATGTCACTTTATAAAAGAGAGTATTTTAATTACTCTTTAGCATAAAATTGTGGCTTAGTCTTATTAATCATCAGGAAATATGAGTTAAAAATCACGATAGAATATTATCACACCTCTACCAAAAGACAAATAAAAGGTAGAAAATACAAAAATGTTAAGAAGAATGTGGAGCAACTGGAATTATCTCATTACTGCTGGTTCAAATGTGAATTGATAACAACCTCTTGAGGAAATTGATTAACACATGCCAGTGACTCAGGGTTTCCAGTTGCAGGCATATACAAGAGATATGGACAAAAATCTTCATAGCAGTATTTCTTGCAATAGCCTAGAAGTGGAAACTACCCAAATGCCTAGTAATAGTAAAATGGTGAAATTTTACTGCACACAATGATGTACTATTTTACATTGGCAAATAAATAAATAACATCCTACTAATTAACATGACTGAACACACAATTATAATGTTGCATACAAAAGGCAAGACACAAATGAGCATATACGGTACCATTTTATTTAGTTAAATTTAAAAAATAGGTACAATTAATTTGTACTTTGAGAAGGCAGTATAGCGATTCAGTGACTGGGAAGGGTCATGAGAGTCTTCTGGGTGCTGGCAATGTTCTGTTTCTTAAGTTTTGATTACATGGATGAATTCATTTTGGAAAAAAATAATTGAGGTGGTATACTTCGATTTTTGCACTATTTATACATGAATGATACACTTCAACAAACAACTTATTTAAAAAGAAACAACTTATTTAAAAAGAAAGCTTTTTGGCTCTACTGTATTCTTTTTCTGTCACCCAGGAAGAAGATATGATGGTTGAAGTTACAAGGAATCCATGTTTTAACCAGGAGCTGATCTTGATCAATGGAGCTACATAAAGCATGTTGAAATGTAAAGAAAGATAGAAGGAGCCTGTGGTACCGAAAACATTGAGGATTCTCTGAACCAGCGTTGGCTACCCCACCATTTAACTTGAGGAAAAATATTTCTTTCCTCTTTAAGCTGTTCTTCTACCAAATGTATCAGTAAACAAAAATATATTAAATTAAAACAAATAGATGTTTGAGCTTTCAGTGTTGTCAAATTCGCTACTTTCTAGAAAGAGAACAACGTTCTCTCTTTCTCTTCTGGGTCTGTTAGATTATACAGAAATGAGGTTGTTGAGAGGATATTCTCTGACATTGCCATATTAACATTTTAAATTTATCTGAAGCCTTTTTCACCCGGACTGGCCCATTTAGGAGTAGCTACTGTACAGGGTAAAGCTTTTTTTTTTTTTTTTTTTTTTTTTTTTTTTAGACAGATTTTCTCTCTTTCCCCCAGCCTGGCTTGCAGTGAGCCGAGATTGCGCCACTGCAAGCTCCGCCCCCTGGGTTCATGCCATTCTCCTGCCTCAGCCTCTCCGAGTAGCTGGGACTACAGGCGCCCGCCACCACGCCCGGCTAATTTTTTGTATTTTCAGTAGAGACGGGGTTTCACCGTGGTCTCGATCGCCTGACTTCGTGATCCGCCCACCTCCGCCTCCCAAAGTGCTAGGATTACAAGCGTGAGCCACCGCGCCCGGCCCAGGGTAAAGCTTTTATTACTGTGCAAACTCTATGATATTGGAACGTACTTGTATACATTAGTCTTTCCTATGACATTGTGAGCTTTTTCAGAGAGAGGGATTTGTCACTTTTACCATTATATTACAGTTCATGGATTAACATTGCTTTAAAATGCGTTAAATTTAATAGAACACAGTGAGAATATGCCTCAGCTTCAAAATGATAGAAATCAATTCCAACAAAATCCATGCAACTTAATGAACATTCATTGATTTGAACTAATTTAAAATAAAATTATTCCACTAAAGGAGGAAGGACCAAGGTAGTGATGTTTATGGATTGTATAATTTTTAAGACACTAATAATATATTTTATGTAATTTTTATTAGACTTTATTTTTCAAACCAGTTTTAGTTCCCCTGCAAAATTGAGCAGAAAGTACTGAAAGTTCTCATAAACTCTCTTCCCCCACACTCTTACAGCCTCCCCCACTATTTAAACACCAGTGTGGTATGTCAGTTACAATTGATGAACCTGCATTGACACATCTTTATCACCCAAAGTCCATAGTTTACAATAGGTATCATTCTTGCTATTCTACATTCTATGGGTTTTGACAAGTGTATAACTGACGTGTATCTACCACTGTAGTATCTGGCGGAATAGTTTCACTGTCTTAAAAATTTTCTGTGCTCTGCCTGTTCATCCCTCCTTTTTTCCTAACCCCTAACAACCACTGATCTTTACACTGTCACTATGGTTTTGCCCTTTCCAAAATGACAAATAGTTGGAATCATACAGCACGTAGCTTTCTCAGATTTCCTTCTTTCATGTAGCAATGTGCATTTAAGTATCCTCCACATCTTTTCAATTTTATTTCATTTTAGCAGTAAGTAATATTCCATTGTCTGGATATACCATGGTTTATTCATTCATTTACCTATGGAAGAACATCTTTATCACTCTAAAGTTTCAGCAATTATGAAAAAGCTGCTACGAACATTCCTGGGTAGGTTTTTGTATGGACATAAGATTTCAACCCATTTGGGTAAATATCAAAGAGCACAATTTCTGTACATTATGGTGATGTGATTTGGCTGTGTCCTCATCCAAATCTCATCTTGAATTGTAGCTTCTATAACCTCCATATGTTGTGAAAGGAACCCAGTGAGAGATAATTGAATCATGGGGGTGGTTTCCCCCATACTGTTCTCATGGTAGTGAATAAGTCTCATGCGATCTCATGGTTTTATAAGGGGTTTATCCTTTCACTTGGCTTTCATTTCTCTCTTGCCTGCCACCATGTAAGATGTACCTTTTGCCTTCTGCCATGATTGTGAGGCCTCCCCAGCCACATGAACTGTGAGTCCATTAAACCTCCCTTTCTTTATAAATTACCCAGTCTTGGTATGTCTTCATCAGCAACGTGAAAATGGGCTAATACATATGGTAAGATCATGCTTAATTTTGTAAGAATCTGCTAAACTGTCTCTCAAAGTGGCTGTAGTATTTTATAATTCTTACCATCAATGAATGAGAATTCATGGTGCTTCACATCCTTGCCAGCATTTAGTGTTGGGATTTTGCCCATTTTAATAGGTATGTAGTAGTCTCTCATTTTTATTTTAATTTGCAATTGCCTAATGAAAAACAGTGTCAAACATCTTCATAAATTTGTATTGCTTATTTGCAATCTATATATCTCTTTGGTGAAGTGTCTGTACAGGTTTTTTTAACCCATTTTTAAGATTGGATTGTTTGTTTGTTTGTTTGTTTTTGAGTTTTAAGAGTGTGTATAGGTTACATAACATTTTATTTTTTCTATATTAACATTTAATCTTTTTATAACTGTTTAAAATGTATTTTCTGATTGTAAAATACACACTCATTTTGGAAATATTAGATAACATAGAAGAATATGACAAAAACATTAAAATGTAATATAGTACTAACAGATACTCATTTCTAACACACACACACACACACACACACACACACACACTTTTTAAAATGCAGGCTATGTATTGCCTCCAAAGACAAAACCAAATTTCTTGCCTTTATTCTTTCCTTCCTACTCTTCTATCTTCTTGATATAAAAGTGTCCAGCTTCTTTTGATTCTGGAGGCAAAGATATCATGTAACCTGGAAGAATTTGCCTCTGAAAAAAGCTAGGTGGGACGTCTTTGATTTAAGGCAAGTGGGCACCTTAAATGTTCTGGGGGCAAGAGGTTAAGATCAGTGTTTTGCCTTGAAAATGATGTTTCCCCTAATGACTCACATTTGCTTTAAGTATTTTATTTTGTTTTGTATTAATAACACACAGATATTAGCTTTAAAAAATAAATAAACATCAATACCTCTACATCCCCAGCACCCTCTTTTAATATTTCTCCTATTCATCTCATAGACAGTTATGATTCTGAAGTCAGGGTATATCATTCCCAAGGAGAAGTGTATAATTTAATTACAGATCTCTGTATCCATATGTAATAAACATTTTGTTTGGAACCTATTAAAACTAATTTTAATGACTTTCAAGTTTAAGAATAATTTTGCAACTTTTTCCATGCAGCATTATGTTTTTGAGATTTATCGATATTGAAACAAGTATTATAGAGAAGGCATTTTATTTTCCCATGACAGCCATCAAAAATGTATTCCCTATAGGCATACATATCTATTTTTACATATCTGAATCATGCAGCATTTTGATGTTTCAGAGGATTTTTTTCTTACCAGTATATTGTTGGTATATTTTTCAACCAAGTGCCCAGAATTACCTCCAACTGTAGATTTGGTTTCTGTATTACCTTTCCTTAAAGTTATCGTGGCACCACGTAGCTTTAGCTCAAGCCTCACTTTCTGATTCCATTTTACTTTGACCTGTATGGAGTATTTGATGAGTATGTTTAGGAAAAACAAATAATATTCTCAATTTAAGTATTACACATTATGATCTAATTTTATTACTGGTCATTTTTTGATATTACATATCTCTCATATTTTCCAAGATATTTCAATGTATGTAAGCAGATCAAATTTATTAGCATCTATTGGACACAGCAGGTACATTTAACTGCTCATTTAAGAGTAAATAATCTAAACCATGAAACATAATACGTTCAGCTAAATGGCATATTCAAAATGTATCAAAACAACTAAGAAATAAATTTGTATTAATGGATTAAAGCATATCAGGGTTGAATTAACCAGAGAGTAATTTGAGTTAATATATCTGGATACCAGTGAAACTCCTCCATGTCTTTTCCAAATTATACACTGTCGACAGATTACGCCAGAGGCAATGAAGAATCATGGAGTGTTGTTTTCTGAGCTGTAACAATTAAGGTCGAGATTCCCTAGCCTTGCATTTATGAGCCTTCACGATGTAAATGGGATTTGCCGCTTTAAATGCTACCTTATTTGCGTTTATATATACTAGACCCTAGCCAAATTGACTTGTTTGTAATTTCAGCAAATATTCCTTTCCCCACATGTGTGCTTTAGCTCTTGATTTTCCATCTGCCTGGAAGTTTTTTCTCCCACCGTATTCTCTTGTCTATTCCCTTGCCTTATGCAAGTTTCTGCCTGAATACTAAGTCCCCCTTCATGATTATTTACCTCCTCCTCCTCTTCCCTCTTTAAGAATAAAGAATTTAATCTCTTATTAATAAAGCACTTGATTCATGCTGACTACCATGCTGGGTTCTAAGCATATAAAAAAGAAAACATGTTGGAGAATGTAGCAGAATAGAGAGTTTTTTTGATGAATCAATAATAATATAAGATGATTAAGTGCAATGACTCAGGTAAACACAGCTTCCACGAGAACATAAACAAATAGGACTAATTCTGTCCAGGGGCACCTAGGAGACACTTTTCTATTTGCCAATATTTTAATAGTTATTAAACAGGAAAAGTATACAAAATCTGCTCGAGTGGAGTTGATTCTGCCATAGTCCCTTCCCTTGCTCCTTCATCCCATATGTCCAAGTGGTGAGCCTAGCACAAAACCTGACATACATAAAGCTGTAAATAAAGGTGTGGTGAATTAATAACTTCATTAAAAAATGAATGACTTGCTAAAGTATCTAATCATAGTGGTAAAATGTTTTAAGAATGCTTTCTCTGTGGAATACAGATCTAAGCAGGGAAGTCAGAATCAATCTTAACCGCTGTCCTCTTGAAACTGAGCCTTTGTAATACAGCCACATGTATCCATGGGCAATTTCTCTAACTAAACAGCAATATCTCATCATTGGATGGCTGACTGTTGCATCTTTGTGTCCTTGAGAGCATATAGGACAGTCCACAGTGCACGTATGTTATTCAATAAAGAAAGCTTTGAGAAAGTTTTGGTTGAAATCAGTAACACGGCATGAAGTATTGGTAAGGTCTTCCCCATGTGCTGTGATATGTTTGCAAATCTTAATTTTTAGAAATCCAGCAGATTCCTAGTTATGTTCTCCGTTCATGATAGATGAAACTCCAATAGCAATTTGTATTGGTAAATGGACATCTTTATGGCCACTAAAATTTATGGAGTATTTACTAGAACCCAGGCACTTGGATAAGCATTTTATATTCTTCATCTATTTTAATCCTCACAACCACTTTTATCAGTTAGGAACTACTATTATTTCTATTTATAAATGATGAAATTGAAGCACAGGAAAGTTATAGAAAGTGCCCATTGTTTCATAGCTAGAGGATAGGCAGGTTGGATATTGGAGCCCAAGACTCTTAGCACTTACACTTTACTTCTAAACTGCAGCATAATTAACATATAAATAAAAGACAGAATTTTTTGTTAAAACATATGACCTAGCAATAAATATACTACTTCATTAGTATTTTAAGATTTCCATAACAAAGTATCGCAACTCAGAAGCTTATATAATAATGTATTTTCTCACAGTTCTGAAGCATAGAAGTCCAACCCCAAGGTGTTGGCAGGTTTGGCTCCTTTCCTTGAGTCCTGAAAGAAGGATCTGTTCCAGACCTCTTTCCTTGCCTAGAAATAGCTGTCTTCTGCCTATGTCTCTTCACACTATCTTTCTTTCATATATATCTCTCTGGGTCTTAATATCCCCTTTTTATAAGAACACCAGTTAGATTAAATTAAGGCCTGCTCTAAGAACTTCACTTTAACTTGTTTGCCCCTATAAAGGTCAAATAAAATATTTTGAGGTGTTGGAAATTAGAACTTCAACTTATAAATTTTGAACTCGTAACAATTGCTATGAATTAAAAAAATAAGCAGCACAGTAGTGAAATTTAGATAGGAAAATCTGTTTCTTTTCAGGAGAGTAGTTATTATATTTAAGAAACACAAGGAACTACTCATTTTAAGTTTTAGATAAATAATATCTAAAACATCCTTTTTTTTTTAGTGAGACAGAGTCTCACTCTGTCACCAGGCTGCAGTGCAGTGATATGATCTTGGCTCACTGCAGCCTCCACCTCCCTGGTTCAAGCAATTCTCTTGCCTCAGCCTCTGGAGTACCTGGGGCTACAGGTGTGTACCACCACACCTGGCTAATTTTTGTACTTTTAGTAGAGATGAAGTTTCACTATGTTGGCCAGGCTGGTGTCAAACTCCTGACCTCAGGTGATCTGCCTGCCTCAGCCTCCCAAAGTGCTGGGATTACAGGCGTGAATCACCACACCTGTCCCTAAAACTTCCATTTTTTAAAGGTAGTTTTAGAATCGTGGCACTAAGTCCCTCAAAGATCATAGCTTGCTGCTAAAAACTACTTTGTAAAGTCTATTTTCAAGTGGAGATGTAACTATCTACATGTTAAGACTATATACTGAAGGTTGAATGTCTCTTATCCAAAATGCATGGGGACAGAAGTGTTTCAGATTTTTGAATATTTGCATATACATAATGAGATATCTTGGGGATTGGACCTGAGTCTAAACACATTTATTTATATTTCATGTACACCTTATACACATAGCCTGAAGGTAATTTTGTACAATATTTTAAGTAATTTTGTGCAACAAAAAAAGTCGGACTGCATTTTGACTGCAACCCATCACACAAGGTCAAGTATAGAAATTTCCATTTGTATTATCATGTCAACACTCAATAAGTTTTGGATTTTGGAGAATTTCCAATTTCAGTTTTCTGGATTAGGGATGTTCAACCAATAACTGTTTGTCTTAAACAGATTTAGGATGAATTTGACTCTTGTTCAAAGAACATATTGCTGTTCATGTAATGCAGTCTAATATAATACTAATTTTATATGAACATATTTTTAGCCTGTTTTGTGAGGTCAAAAAATAACAGACAGTTGTTTTCTGCCTGAAAGTCACTTATCATTAAAATAATAGAAATGAACAGTACCCAGAAAAGGAAAAAGAGAGAAAAATAATCAACAGAGCAAATAATATTCCACTTATGCAAATTACTCTCATTTCTCTTTCAATGCCAAAAAACAAGCACGACTGTGAGGCTGTTCCATAAACAATAGATAACGCAGCTGTTCCTCAGAAGACCATTTTAAAATTCACTTTTATTAATTAGGAAACTAATTCTAGAAAGAAAGAAAAAACTCTTTAACCTCCACTGATTAACTAAGAACACACTCCTCTAATTGGTGATGAACTGCTTTAATCATGGTAGAATAATGGATTTCACACTTAAGAATTCCAGTGCCCTGAGCTTCAAGATTTTTTATAGATTCTCTCTATAGCACTGGGGACTCTCAATTTTCTTCAGAGTTGATTTATTTAAAAAGGACTTTACTGCTAAAGCAACTGGTGTCATTTCTCAAGTACATATAAGACCAGATATAAAAGGCTTTATTATGCTTGGTTACCCTTGCATTCAACATTCTGGAAGCTGCTACTCTTCAAGAGAATAACTATTTTCCTGGAACAACCTAAACCACTGCTACACCTTAAAATAATTATTATAAGGTTTAACTTTTCTTCCAACTACATTTTACCCTGAAACTGGAACTGTAGGGTTATTCAGAGTAGTCTTTGTTTTATAAACAAATGATATTTAATATTGTGAAAGGATACAAAATAGTACAAAGACAGAGATTGCAAAATATCATAAAATTCAAGATGGTATTTTGTATTTTGAAAATATGGGTGCCCAATTGTAAGGCCCTCAAATATCATATGTTCATAATGTCCTCAAAACATACTGGAGCCATTACTATAAATGTTTGACATTTAATAAAATAAAATCAACTGACAGCAAGAACTGGTTAAACATAATTAAGAATCCTACCCTTTGTGTTTTTACTCAGAATAACAAATAGTAATGAAAAGAGATGAATGAATAAATTAATATTTCTATTTAAATACATTTACCTCTCTTACACTATTTTAGTAGAAATATCACCAGTAGAAACTTATAAATGGGTGAGTAAAATGAAGAGAGGATAGAGAAAGATTGACCACCAATTTCAATCAAGACAAACATTTTGGAGGAGAAAAAAGAGCAAATGGTTCTAACACTTGAAACAGTTGTTTGTTTGCTTTTAACTGTCAAATGTGATTTAATTTACTAAACCATGTTGGTTCAGAAATCAAACATAAATGTCTCTTCTAAACTAACTGTTTGGTGGGCTAAACAGGGGGACTAAGCGAGAGACATGCATTATTTTCACAGAGCTTAAATCTATGGGTTATTCATACTCCCACATTAGTAAAACCTTTTTCTTGTTAAAGTGGTACTTAAGTGGTTTTTTTAACAGGTGATTTGAATTATAGAAAGTCCTACAATAATTTAATCTTTCTTTAAGCTTGCTAAATTGGATTAGATTTCTTGTAGATAGACAAGATTTTTAAAGATAAGCAGAAAATTTCTTGTATCTCCCAGAACTATATGTTTACTTTATCTTTCATAATAAATATTGGGCCCCAGAAAATGAAATTTAAAAATAACAAATGAGGTTAAATTCCTAAAAATCTGCAGGCCTGGATAGGGAGAGAGAGAATTCTGATATCATCGCATCAGAAAGTATCAATTAGATACTGCACTTCTTATTCTCCTTATAAAATACATGTATAGAGAGAGTGATAAAGGAATTTCCTATGTAATTTCCAGTAATACAGGAATTTCTTGATTCACCAAAATGAACAAACAAGCACACATACAAAATGTTTACCATAATTTACACATTGCTCTGCCAGTAACACACAGGTATTCATATTGCACGAACATTCTGGGAGCATCTTGGTAACGACTCTGTCTTGTGATGAGTTATTTATTTAGGAGGAGCCCATGTGTTTCAATACTGCAGCTGTGATTCTTTCATCAGATTCCAAAGCTCTTTTCTCTGGGTTTCATCAGATCCTGACTTGAGGTTCTGCCTGTCTCCAGCCTTTTGTAGCCATTTCTTCTTATCCTCCCAGTCCTTCTTCTCATCCCAGCTCAAGGGATCACTCATAAGAATAAGAATAAACTTTTGCAATGCAGTCCTTTCAGCCTATGCTAAGTTCAAATGTAGATTGTCAATGAATCTTTTTTCTTTTTCTGCAGAGGATGCCAATACATTATAATCTTACATCATTTCCAAGGAAAAAATCTAAGTTAACTTTACCAGTTCAACTTACGCAGTTTACAGACCTAGAAATGTCCAGCTTGTATGAACATTTATTGAACATTTTGCATTGGTATATTAGCGTCACTCAAGGAAAGCATATGATTTGTATCAAATACTGATTGATTGAGCCTCAAAGCTAGTTGTGATAGTAAAATGCCTTCCTTAATTTACAAGCCAAATTCAAAAGTAAACCTTCACTCTTTTGACTCAAGGGTATGTGTGATCTTACTGGGTAGTGGTCATAAATGATCAAATAATTTTCTTCCAATGAATCAGCAAATGTTTATTAGATGATTGCTATGTATACCCCAGATTGGTATTCTGGGGACAACAGTGTGAGCCCCAAATATCTGAGGCAGATCTCAGTTAATTTAGAAAGTTTATTTTGCCAAGGTTGAGGACGCCCCCCCATGACACAGCCTCAGAGGTCCTCATGACATGTGCCCAAGGTGGTTAGAGCACATTTGGTTTTACACATTTTAAAGAGACATGAGACATCCATCAACATACGTAAGATGAACATTGGTTAGGTCTGAAAAGGTGGGACAACTCGAAGCAAAGGAGGAGGGACAACTCGAAGCAGGGAGGGGGCTTCCAGGTCATAGGTAGATAAAAGACAAATGGTTGCATTCTTGTGAGTTTCTGATTAGCCTCTCCAAAGGAGGCAATCAGATACGCATTTATCTCAATGAACAGAAGGGTGACCTTGAAGAGAATGGGATGCAGGTTTGCCCAAGCAGTTCCCAGCCTGACTTTTCCCTTTAGCGTATTGATTTTGAGGCACCAAGATTTATTTTCCTTTCACAATAAGTAATGAATTCAGGAAGTTCATCCTTTATGGGATTTATTATCTGGTTAAGAAGATGCATCTCCAATAAGTCATGGCTAATCTAATAAATATAATGTTATGTGAAGTACAGGGGGTATGAGTAATGTTAATAAGGTGCCTAACTTAGGTAGAAGGTAGAAGTGGAGTAGAGGGCTCTCCTGAGGAAGAATCATTTCATCTGAAACGTGAATGATGAATAATAAGTTGCCAGAAAAAAAGATGAGAGAATCATACAAGAAGGAGAAGCAGAAGAGTGTTCCAGGCAGAAAACAGCTTGTCAGAGACCCTGAGGTGGGAATGAGCAAAACCATGAGCATCTTCTATAGGATTTTTTCCTTCTATCAGACTTCAGCCTACACGAATATCACAATGAAGCAAGCAACATAAGTACATTCTTCTCTGATTTGACATCCTGGAGAGATGCTTGCTGCATGCCATGCCAAAGAATTGAACACTGATAACAGCACAAAAGACTGAACAGTTCATGATCTGAAAGGTAATGGTATATGAAAGCCAGAAATAAAGGTAAGTGCAAGTGAAATATTTTCACCTTCATTATTTAAGTTAATTTTGAGTGACTCCAAATGCTATTGTGTCTACTGTGTTCAGCTGATGAACTAGACTATATAATTTGCCAACTCAGTTCTTATTCGATATCACTCAAAGTTCATATTCAATAAAATGATAGCATTTTACAAAATGTATGTAAAGCTGAATTTAAAGCTTCAAATGGGAGGAAGAGGGAACATGCACAGCTAGATTAATTTGAGATATTAAAATGATGAAAAGTGTAACTCTATTCAATGAAGATGTTACGTCATTGCTTTCCAATATAAAGGCAAAAGTAATTCTAAGTCATTTAGCCAATTTGTCCTTAGCATCAGAGTTGTATCTTTGCTAGCAATATTTCTTTTTTATTTATTATTTATTGAATTCCAAGTAGGCATCACTATATAAATCATTATATACCTAGTTCCTACCACAAAAGCATACAATCAAAGTCAAATAGAGAAAGCAATTCAGATATAAAATATGTCAAATGTGTTAATGAAACTCCGAAGATTGAGATTCTTATAAATATGCCTTCATAGCTTAGGAAGTAAAAACTATAAATAAGACAAAAGGCCCAATGATAAGAAACTCACATTCTAGGTATATTCTTAACTATGGTTTGCTATTAAGAACTAATGAATATAATTTTAGCTCACAGTACATCTTCCTAGAAAACAAACAAACAGTAATATAATACGGGGAGGGTGCTGCCAGGATTACCCTCCAGTCTCTGTTAATCTTTCTCCCACTATAGCTTCTTATTTCCTCAAAAAGTCAGAATCCTGGTTTACAATAACCCTTGATTACATTCTTGAAAATGTGGTGCTTTTACCTCAATAACCTGTCTAGTTTTCAAAAGGAAAAAAGAGTAGAAGCAAAAAGGTTTCCAATGAAACTTTTTCACTTTACTTTCAACTTACCCAGTTTTTAATGGTTCTGCGCCACAAAGCATCACAGGCATAAAGACAGTATTTGACTACCATTCTTTATACTGTGCTAACCTCCTGTTATGTAATGGGAAGGTCATCATATTTGCCCAATGTGAAATGCCAAAAAATATAGATAGATTGATGAACAGACACATATCCCTATCTCTATCTCTATCTCTACTTCTATCAATATCTGCCTATCAATGTCTATGTATCTATTCTTCTACCCATATCTTCAATACCTTCAACATTTGGCACATAGTAGTTTCCCAATATATATTTATTTAAATTTGACACTATCTTTTTGTTTGCATTTTTAATATAACTCTCATTTTAAGAAAAAATGAATTCAAATATATGAAGTTATACAAATTAAATTAAGCTACGCTATCTAAAGGGTCTAAAAATTCAGAATTGGTGAGCCTTTCTGGAAACATAATACATAACTGAATTTTTAAAACTCAATTTACAAGCAATCTTTTGGGATCAATCAAGTACATTTGAGAACTTACAAAAATCCCAGTGTCATTTGATCATTGAGTTCTAAAGCAAATGATGCCAAAACCTGAGAAAATGAATTTATGTTTTGTATACTTGGCCATTGACATTTTGAAGTGTTACATATTTAAGATTTATCTACAGAAGCCGTGTTTATGCTTTTTGGTGTATCTTCTGATGCATTTCATCTGCCAATCCTCTGGTTCTGAAGGCATGTATCCATCAGTGACTTGAGTCTGTTTTAGATTAAGAAAATCTAGAATTGGAAGTTATACAGAGACAATATCATTAATGAAACAATTTACTAGGTGATTTGGGCCCTACTCATTCCAATAAGGATTACTGTTAGATATCTGACTTCCATCTCTATCTGCACAGGAGAGGGGATTTGTCAATGGACACATGAAGAGTGTTATTTCATTCAATGAAGATATGTCTTTGCTTTCCAATATAAAAGCAAAATAATTCTAAGTCATTTGGCTAATTTGTCCTTAGCATGAAAGTTGTATCTTTGTTAGGCAATATTTCTTTATTGTTTATCATTTATTGAACTCCAAGTATGCATCACTATATAAATCATTGTATACACAGTACATATCCCCAAGGCATATAATCAAACAGAGAAAGCAATTCAGACATAAAATATGTCAAATGTGTTAATTAAACTCTGAAGATTGAGTTTCTTAGTTATAAATATGTCTCCATAGCTTAGAAAGTAAAAACTATAAATAAGAGAGAAGGTATAATGATAAGAAACTCACATTCTAGATGTATTCTTAACTATGGTTTGCATTAAGAACTAATGAATATAATATTAGCTCACAGCATATCTTCCTAGAAAAAAAAAAAAAAAAACCAAGAATGTAAGATTTTGGGAAAGGTGATAGAGTCATGCTGATCTGATTTGAAGTTCTATCTTCACCATTTACTTTGAGAAATTGGGCAATATAAGCCTCCTCAAGCTGGTTCTCCTCTTCCCCCAAGTTTTGATAATCATATTAATGCTCACATAAAAGCATTGATCTGAGTATCAAATGTGATAATACATGTGAAATACTTAGATCAAATCCTGGAAAGTTATTACTATGAAAAAAGGAGAACACTTCTGAGCTCACCTAGATTTTGGTCTAGATGAGAGACAATCAGTATTAGCTGACTATAAATAAAGTGCCCTAAAAGTCAGAGCAAGCAGAAATGGACATCTTCTCAATATAAAAATTTGAAGTAGAAATGATGAGATTGAATTAGTGTGTCTACAATGCTTTGGAAGCGGTTAGATATTACTGCAGGGGTTTTGGATGGAAGCACAAGATTCAATGGGTTCTATTCTCTTCCTAAGGATTGATTCCTTTGTTTTCATCTGGATTGATCCATGAAACGGGCTTGGAGAGGTGAAAGAAGAGTGTCCAACTGACCCTTTGATGAGGCCAGTACCTAATTTCAGAGACAAAAAATAAAATAAAATAATAAAATAAAAACACTTGGAATTCAAGTGTCTTTTATGATTTACCTGAAGCATCTGTAAAACTTGAATCCTTGCCCTTTTTGGCAAGATTTTTCTCATATTCCAAACAAAGGTAAATCTTTGTCTTGATATTTTCCAAACTAGCTATGTGCTCTTTGCTAGAATTGTAAACATTCATAATCAAAGTGTATGGACTACTACCTGGATTTGGAAGGCAATTTATTTCTTCCATAATATTTTATAATAAATATTTATAAGTGCAGTATGTGTAAAGCGGCTAAGCACTTAACATGATAGATGTGGTTATTTCTACTTTACGTATGAAGAAACACAATTAACAGAGCTAAAAAGCAGCAACACCAGGAGGAAAAAAACATACAGGTGGGTATGATTCTGTTACTGGAAATGGGTCCTGATCCAGACCCCAAGACAGGGTTCATGGACCTTGCACAAACAAGAATTTGGGGCAAGTCCATAGAGTAAAGCAAAAGCAAGTTTATTAAGAAAGTGAAGGAATAAAGAATGGCTACTTCATAGGCAGAGCTGTGGCTTGGTCTGTTCACTGTGATTACACTTATAGTCATTTCTTGATTATATCCTAAGCGAGGGGTGTTTTCCATGAGTTTTCCAGGAAAGATGTGGGCAAATCCTGGAACTGAGGGTTTCTCCCACTTTTAGACCAAATAGGATAACTTTCTGAAGTTGTCATGGCATTTATAAAATATCAGGGTGCTGGTGGGAGTGTCCTTCAGCATTCTACTGCATTGTAATTAGCGTATAATGAGCAGTGAGGATGACCAGAGGTCACTTTCATTGTCATCTTGGTTTTGATGTGTTTTGGCCAGCTTCTTTACCACAACCTGTTCCATCAGCAAGGTCTTTGTGACCTGTGTCTTGTGCTAACCTCCTATCTTATCTTGTGATAGGAGGATGAGATAGTTCATTATCACATAACTATAAATAACTTCCCAAGAGTGGGTAATTTATAGAGAAAGGAGGTTTAATTAACTCAGTTCCACATGGCTGGTGAGGCCTTAGGAAACTTACAATCATTGCAGAAGCAGACGCAGGCATGTCTTACATGGCAGCAGATGAGAGAAAGTGTGTGAAGGAGAAACTGTCAAACAGTTATAAAACTATCAGGTCTCATGAGAACTCACTCGCTATCATGAGAACAGAATGGGGAAACTGCCCCCATGATCTAATCGCCTCCCACATGGTCCCTCCCCAACACGTGGGGATTAGAGGGATTACAATTTGAGATGGGATTTGGGTGGGGACCCAGAGCCATACCATATAATTCCACCCCAGCCTCCCCTGGATCTCATGCCCTTTTCATACTTCAAAACCAATCATGCCTTCCCAAGTCACCCAAAGTCTTAATTCATTCCAGTATTAACCCAAAAGTCCAAGTCTCAAGTTTCATCTGAGACAAGGCAAGTCTCTTCTGCCTATGAGCCTATAAAAGAAACAACAAGTTAGTTATTTCCAAGATATAATGGGGGTACAGGCATTGGATAAATACTCCTGTTCCAAGTGGGATAAATTGGCCAAAACAAAAGGCCTATAGACTCCCTGCATGTCCAAAGTGGACAGAGCACTCATTAAATCTTAAAGCTTCGAAATAATCTCCTTTGACTCCATGTCTCACATCAAGGGCATGCTGAAGCAAGGGGTGGGCTCCCAAGGCATTGGGCAGCTCTGTCTCTGTGGCTTTGCAGGGGTCAGACCCCATGGGTCCTCTCATGGGCTGGCATTGGGTGCCTGCAGCTTTTCCAGGTGCACGGTGCAAGCTGTCAGTGTATCTACCATTCTGGGGTCCGGAGGGCCGTAAGTCCTTAGAATGCCTAACCTCCTGGGAATGCAGCCCAGTATGTCTCAGCCTTGTTTTACCCAGCCCCTCTCCAAGATGGAATTGCTCTTGTTCAAACATCTCTGACAATTCTAGATCCAATGAGTATAATCACTAATTAATATTCCTTCAGTTCTACTCCACTGGGTAAAGCTTCACTCATGCTACTGTCTAGAAGTGGAAAAATTGTAAAGGAATGGCAGCATGATATACAGAAAATGTAACATGTAATAAGTTGAATTGTAATCCCCACTCCCCAACAAATTCATACCTTGAAAATTCCAACCACCAGTACCTTGCAAGGTGACCTGCTTTTGGAACTAGGGTTATCACAGATGTAACTAATTAAGTACAGATGAGTCATCAGGATAGGCCTTAATTCAATATGACTGGTGAACTTATAAAAAGAATGCATGGGGAAAGAAAGACACATTAAAAGGAAAAATGACATGAAAGCACAGGAAGAAGATGGTCATTTACCAGTCAAAGAAAGAGGCCTGGAACAGATCTTTCCTTCACAGCCTTCAAATGGAACCAACACTGCTAACAGCTTGATTTTGAACTTCTGGCCTCCAGAACTGTGAGATACTACACTTATGTTGTTTAAGCCACCCTGTTTGGCACTTTGTTAAGATAGCCCTAGCAAACTAATGCAGATAACCTTACTAAAATACAATTTTCATTATTCTAGCCAGGAGAAAAGAAGGAACAACTCAATTCAGAACAAATTGTTCTACAATGCGGAGCCTAAGCATAGGCTTTGGGACCAGGAAGTTCATAGCAAAGGAAGCAATGTTAGGAAAAAGACAAAAAAGCACTTTCTCTCAATAAATGTATTTTAATTGAATTCATTCCATGGATGCTTTTGTATATTGTTAGATAAAAAGACCTTAGATGGTTCCAAATTTCTTTCAGTGGCTCACAGGCTCACTGCAAGAGTCCCTCTAGGGCTCACACACATTCTTCTTTGTTTTCTACTTTTACTTCTGCCTCCTGTTCCACTCTGTGTGGTTTGTAGCTCTTTCATTGGCTGCTGCTTGTTTACTTTCTTTGCTGTGCTACATTTTGTTTAAGGCCAGTAGTCTAAGTAAAACTGTTAGTTTGGCTATCAAAAAAAAAAAAAAAAAGTTGAACACATGGACTCTGGAAAACTTGTATTAATCCCTTTTTCAATTAATAAGTTGGTTAAAATATTCTCAAGTAAATGTCCAGAGATTTTTTTAAAAAATGGACAAAGAATGCTCAGCCAAATTTGTACACAACTTTTGATTACTTAGATATTAGAATTTTTAAACCAGCATACATTTCTTGGTAAGCAAGATTGAATTTTTATTGAAAGTGTTGGTGTTATGAGCTAATAACTAGTAGCGCTAAGGATAAGCAGAACAAGGAGGAATGAAGCTTTTCTGTAGTCTCATCTCAGAGAAATTCAGTTTAACTCTCTACTTGATAGTGGGAGCACTCTTCAAGTAGGGGAAAATACATAGATCAGTTAATTAACTATGAACTCTCCTTTCCTTAAATGCCTATGCTACTTTATTTGCCAAACAGTTCCATTTCATGCAGTTGAACTCCATCTTATCTCCAAGGTGGGTAAGGCCAACCAGAGTGCAAGACAAGATTGTTGTTCCCTTTCACTCAACTAGTGTGTTGCTGAACACTTGCAAAGCAGTGAGGAGCAAAACTAAGAGATCTTACATGTAAATGAGAATCTGCAATACAATGCAGTGTCATGAGAGAATATAAACATTTTTCAATGTGTTTCCCAAAAGGATTTCTTTCGGCTGAAATTTGGCAGAAAGAGGGCAAATCCTAAGAAAAATATTGGAGGTACTGGTATTCAGCATAAGAAATTGCAAGGTTATTTCATAAGTGCAACCAGATACTTCATAACAGAAATGTAAGCATTTCCATTGGAATGAAAAATATTGTGTAAATTATTGCTCTTTTGCATTTGTTAATAATCAAGCACAGTTACAAGTTTTGTTAATAAATCATTGACTTGATGAAGACAACGTGAGATGTTTCTCTGTTTTCTTGTTAGTAAAGTCCCTTGAAATCCTGTCCATGAATCAAAAACAATCTGCACCGGCTACCAACCCCTTAATAATCCACCTTCTCAGGGAGAAAACACTTAATTGCCATTCAGTGGCCACACAGAACAAATGCCCTTGAGTTGGGGAGAGAAAAGGAAGAAGTGTCATGTGTTTGATGGAAGGACACACACACATATGGACACATGTACACAAAGCAAACTAAAACAAAACAACAAATAAAACTGATTCCTGCAGATAACCATGTAAAACCCATTTGTAAAACATGGGCTATGGAAATATTATGGGAAGAAAGAGCAAAACTGTCCATGAAAAGAAACACATGTGACACTACTAGCGACTGCAGTCACGCACAGCTGCAGAAGTTTCATGTCAAATAGTTTATTATATTTACAAACCACAGATAGTACTGAACTCTCTCTAATATATTATGCCTTTTCCCTATTTCACATTGTGTAGGGCAGATAGTATATAGAGCATGAATAAGCTTAACAGGGGTAATTCATGTCCTGAGAGGAGCAGTGCAAGATTTCAGCACACTACCCAGAATAGCAAACAATTTAAAGCTTATGAATTGTTTATTTCTGGAATTTTTCATTTAATATTTTCTGACTGTAGTTGACTACAGGTAAGCAAAACTGCAGATAAAGAGAGTCTACTGTGATTCAAAGTATGGCTTCTTTCTCTTGAACGTGATTAAGAAGACACCCCATCTACTAATGATGGAGGTGGAGGAGAACACTCATTCTGGAAGAAAGAAGCCAAAACGTTGGCTTTAAAGCTAGACTCACATCCTTGTGAATAAATTTGCATGTACTTTAATCATGAGAGAAATATAAAAAAATAGGGCTGGGCGCAGTGGCTCACGCCTGTAATCCCAGCACTTTGGGAGGCCGAGGAGGGCGGATCACGAGGTCAGGAGATTGAGACCATCCTGGCTAACACGGTGAAACCCCGTCTCTACTAAAAATACAAAAAATTAGCTGAGCATGGTGTTGGGCGCCTGTAGCCCCATCTACTCGGGAGGCTGAGGCAGGAGAATAGCTTGAACCTGGGAGGTGGAGATTGCAGTGAAAAGAGATCGCACCACTGCACTCCAACCTGAAGACAAAGCAAGACTCTGCCTCAAAAAAAAAAAAAAAAAAGACTACGTTTAAGTACTTTTATTATCTCTTCTAATATTCTCACATATTCTTCAGTCTCCAGTTCTCATGCTGTTCACTGAAGGTTCAGTGTTCTTGTGAAATGTATTAGCTAAGCAAGTTAGATTAGGAAGAGACCCACAATTCTTCGGATTCTCAACCTTGAACTTCTCTCCCTTTATCACAATATATCTGTCCTAAATTTTCGTGACATCTTTGCCAGTTTTAATTACTCTGATATATCAAAATTACAAGCTAACAAAATGATTCCAAACGCATGTTGTTAATTAGTACTTTTGTCATAGTCTAAATATTATCTTTCTCAACTTGTAGAGCATTTAATCTGCAGCCCGCCACTCCTTAAATTGTACAATGCTATCAAGTGTAAAGGAGATTTTGTCTGAAATGGAGTGATCATCTGTCACTCAGCAAATCAAGCCATGAAGAAGTTATTGATTCAACTCCTTGTACTGTTTCTTTATTCTTATTGGCCAACTTTTAAGAAACAAGAGACATTTGAGTAGGTACTGAAATATATGTTAGGAAAAAAGTACATTGATTATTTCATAATATTATTTATGTAATTCAAGTCATCTTAATGGTCTTTGAAAACTTTGGTGCATCCTGTAATCCTCTTCCAGAATATTTAGTTTTATTTTGGTTTTAGTTTTAATTGGAGAATTGGAGGGATTTTCTTACAATAACAGTATTAAATATATGTAACTAATAGAATCCTAAAAAGAGGACAGTTATTTGTGTGTTGTGTGTGGGTGTGTATATGTGTATGTGTTTGGGGCGTGTGTATATATACATACACGTACATGTATATGTATCTATATAATAAATATATATACACACAAATGTACATATATACATACAAACACACAAATATATATATTTTTTTAAATAGAAAAATTAGGTAAAGTTATTCCATTAAAATTTCTTCTAAATGGAAAACCTGCAGGATTTTTCCAGAACTCCCTCAGAAGACACTTGAGTTGTGTAGATAGGTTAGAATTTGCTCTAATCCCATGTAATTACATCTATGTTTTGATAAAATATAGTGTATACTTATAATTTAAAGTTAAAATGTTAATGCAGCACTGTTAACCCTTGCTTTCAATAGTTTTTCCAGGGACAATTATAGATTTTTACTTACCTAGATTTTTTTTAAATGTGGACTTCATTGCCAGATTCAACATTGTTTACTCTGCCACCTTCAGGCTTATATTGTTACAAAACCAAGTGTAGTGAAAGTAACTTGATTGTCATTATGTGACTCAGAGAAAGGTTTCATAATCCAGTGCTGTCGACTCCATCTGCTAAACTGAGGTCAAACATCTGTCCTTGAACTGGTTCCTGTGTCCATGGGAATTAACCACTCATATAACTTAAATCACAAGCTCCAGCCCTGCAAAAGGAAATAGAGGTAGTCTTACTAGAACCAGATTGAGAATGGGGCAGAGGGTTGGGAGTGGAGGCTAGATAGAAATTGATGTACTGCTCAAATAAAAATAGGAAAGGTATGTTGGAAAGGCAATTAACAAATGTACAATACAGCTCGTTACTTGATTATGGCATATGGTATAACACGTGATATTCATCTTATTATCACTAAGGCCTAAATAACAGAGCTGCAAAGTAATGAAACGTGCTAATAATGGAAAGGAACTATGGCTTAACTGTCTCCTCCAGTAAATTGCAGCTATAGGTTTAAAAGGCAAAAACAATAAAACAAAACCAATATAATCCCCATTTTATGCTACTTCCAAATAATGAATTTTCTCCATAAAATATTGAAATATTAAATCTGTATCTTCTATAACTTTTCCTAATTAAATAAAACAATTCTGTTCAACATTGTAGGTGTAATGAAAACCAGGTTTGTGCTTTAAAAAGTAAGGAGAATATTTTTCCCCTAATTTTTAGATTTTTTTAATTCTGTGACTAAACAATTAAACACATTCATTTATCTCTGTTGACGCATTTACATTTCCCCATTCCAAATGATTTTGCATCAGAAAACAAACATATTTGTCAGGAAGAAAAAACTTTATTCATACAGTTACAACAGGTAAAAAACTGACGACCTTAATAAATATTCTCTTGCGATTTCCAGTAACATTTACAACTGGAAATGCTAAGCTGTTGACTATGAGACAACTTGGAAAGGGAAAACAAAAACAAAAACATTTCAAATCTTCAGTGACATTTTAGCAAGAACTAACAGGAATTCCAAAGGAGAGCATATAACTGTAAATATGCCTCTGATGTATTTTTAATGCCTGTGTGCTTAGTGCATAACAGTCCCATACAATGACAGAAGGATAATATTGTCAGTGTTCATTGCTTGAAAATAATAAATGGGGCCGGGCACGGTGGCTCACGCCTGTAACCTCAGGACTTTATGAGGACAAGGCAGGCGGATGACCTGAGGTCAGGAATTCAAAACCAGCTTGGCCAACATGGCGAAACCCTGTCTCTACTAAAAAAAAAAAAAAAAAAAAATCCCAGGTATTCAGGAGGCTGACAAGAGAATCGTTTGAACCTAGGAGGCGGAGGTTGCAGTGAGCCAAGATCACACCCCTGCACTCCAGCCTGTGCAACAGAGCAAGACTCCATCTAAAAAAAAAAAAAAGAAAAGAAAAGAAAGAAAATAATGGACTAGCATGGGGAGCCCAAAATATAGGCTACATTTTTTTATCTTGGGAATTTTGTGGTCAGAGAAGTTTTTTTTTTTTTTTTTTTTTTTAAACAAATGTGAGAAAGAATTAGTCATATCAACTGCTTTCCCAATAGAAACAGACTTCCCAAGCCAACTGGTAGCCAAGGAGCACATAATACACACAGTCTTCGAGCTACCTCCTGTTTTGTCTGATGCTCAGGGCCTCACAGATGTTCCCCATATCTGGTACATGAGTGTGACACTAAACTAATTACTTTTAGAAAGTCAGGTAGATCTGTAAAATGGCACTAGAATGAGAGCTGTGTGTGTGCTGTGGGCAGAGAGATGGGGCATCAGTGAGGTTGGCAGATGGGACTTGGAACTGCATTATTCAGCCCCCAGAGCTGGAACAGTAATGCCTCTTTGCAGATGAGTGGTATTTCCCAGCTCATGGTTTTCCGCTTGACTTTCCTGTAAATGTAAATCAGAATTAAGAAGGCAGGGAGAATATAACCTTCACTGTTTACACTAATTTGTAACACAAGATGCATTTTGAAAGGGAGAAGGGCAAACCTCAAATGATGTGAGGTTTATATGAATGTACCAATGAAGCACTATTAAATGGCATCTTCTGCAAACTCAGAACTCATTCAGAAGCAAAGCTTCTGGAAATCGCTCAAGATCAGGCTTTCTTGACTCCTCTCTGGGAGTTCCCATTTCAGGTCTTGCTTGGAAATGGCCCAAGAACAGATCCTTCTTGCTGTTCCAATACTTCTGTTTCTCTACTTCCTAACTGTAACCAGAATCAGTGAAAACTAATTTACTAAAAGAGAAAAATCAAAGTTGTATGATTTAATATGAAAACTGCTGTCATGCTGATATTTCACCCACTGTTTTATCTTTTTAAGAGTTTATACTTGGGTATGTTCACACCAGCTGTGTGTGTTTAATCCCAGCTGTAATGTTAGTCTGGTTTGTTTGTTCAGTCCTCTCTCTACACAAGAAACACTTCAAACTCCTGTCCTCTGAAATCAGCAAGGGTGATGGAAACCTCCAACTGCTCTGCATGAAACAGTACCACCTTCAAACCTGGCCTGCACAGCCCTTAATGCAGACACTCACAAACTGGTCAGGACTCCTGTAGGCCAGGCTGTGAAACGAAGGGATTGGAATTCTTTCCAGCACCTGTTTGCCTATGGCTTTGCTATGGAAATTAGGCTAGAAGTTTATTCTCTAAGTCTGGAAACTGAAGTTTAAATGTACTCAATTTTGAAAATGTAGAGAATATGAATGTTTTTCCAATTTCCCTTTCACTAAAAGGTTTTAGTACTTCTGGCTAATGGTGTTGTTGCCCTCAGGGAAAATGCTCTTATGAACCTCTTTGAGACCTGTCAGAAACCATACTGGAAAAATTTACTGATGGATTACTCAGTACGCACTGAGGTATATTTATTCCCACTCATGTGAATATGGTGAGAATGAGGGAACTGGAGGGCGGAAATGTTGGGTAGAGGTCAAGGAGGGGAGCACATCAGAAAGAGGGATGGAAACACTGCACAGTTCTCAATGATAATTTATTTAATAATTCTATGCAGTGAGCTTTTGTTTTTGAGACAGGTTGTCACTCTGTTGCCCAGGCTTTAGTGCAGTGGCATGATCATAGCTCACTGCAGCCTCGAATTTCTGGGCTCAGGAGAACCTCTCTCCTCAGCCTTCTGAGTAGCTGGAACTGGCACAACAAATTTTCTTGATATTAAATGAAACTCGTATGTTGTGTGTGTATGTGACTGTGTAATGAGTGTATCAAAATGGTATTGCCAAGTTTGGGATTGTTCCAGAAAAGAGTACGTGAGACAGATGTTTGCAAGAGGTAGTTTATTGGGGATTCTCTTAAGAGACATGGCAACCTAGAAGAGTATGGCAGCTAGAAGAGTATGGCAACCTAGAAGAATGACACAAGGATGGAGGCATCCATTCTTGGCAATCCAAAGATACATTATTGAGCTGGTTCACTGCCATGAAAACCCACGGTTAAATCCTACTGAGATACTGCAAGATCTAAGTCAAATAAGCACTCAGAACTGTCACTGTAAGATAAGGGAGAGGAGAGTGTTCACCAACTCCTATCCTTCATTGGTAAGAGGTCACCTCATGGTTTGTTAACTTTCTTACTTCCAAGTTCATTCATGCATCAGAGTAGTTGGGTAGATTCCTGGAGACATTCCATGTGGAGACGCCCAGAGCCCAGGAGCTAAAATAGGGAAACTCATGGTGCAACTCACATGAGGTGATGCAAGGATACCCTTAGCACATTCTATTTCCTTGCCTTATTTACGCCTGGTGTAAAAGGGTAAGATGAGAAGATATAAGACTGAGCACCAGAGCAGTCTCATTAAGGGTCCCCATAGGAAACAAAGCATAGAGGGGATATAATAATTTGAAGATGTTCCACTTACCAAAATTTGACATATGAAGACCACAGGGATGAAGCAGTAATGAGAGCTTGGTAAATTGAGTGTTTGCCACCTGAAAATGTTGAGAAGAGTGTGTGCAGGCAGCAAGAGATGAGTAGGTTCAGCTTCCTCTAGAGGAGTGGTAGCCTTCCAATATAGGAGACAGCAGTAGGCTGCTTGACAGAGAGGGAGCTGGAGATTAAGAAACTCTCCTGTGGCCCTCAGTGTCCTACAGGGATTTCTCTATTCACTGAAATTAAAATCCAAGGTTGCACGAAGACTGCTATCTTGATGTGTTCTCACACATCAGCTTTCTAAAGCAGAGAGCAGAGTGGGGAAAGGCGGAAAGTAGACCTGGAAGAAGAAACTAAAGGTACCTGGCGTACTGATTCACTGGGGGTTTTTTAATCGAATACCCACTTTTGATTTGATCTTGTCTAATCTTGATCAGTTCTACAGATGGCAAGCCTGGTTGGACCTCAGCTTGGTTTCAGACCTCTGACTGAGATTTTTTTTTTTAACATCAAAGAAAAATAAAAATTTTGTGAGATACAGATGTTTATACAAAACAAACAAACAAAAAATCACCCTTAGTATTATAGCCCAGAAATAATTACTGTAATTTAAGATTCTGTTTATTTGTATAAGAATGCTTGGTAAGGCCAGGCGTGGTGGCTCACGCCTGTAATCCCAGCACTTTGGGAGGCCAAGGCAGGCAGATCATGAGATCAGGAGATCAATACCATCCTGGCTAACATGGTGAAACCCCATCTCTACTAAAAATACAAAACATTAGCCGGGCGTGGTGGCATGCGCCTGTAATCCCATCTACTTGGGAGGCTGAGGCAGGAGAATCACTTGAACCAGGGAGGCAGAGGTTGCAGTGAGAGGAAATTGCACCATTGCACTCCAGCCTGGGCGACAGAGTGATACTTCGTCTCAAAAAAAAAAAAAAAAAAAAAGAATGCTTGGTAAATTGAATCAACTACCCTAAATAAGTGCTCATTTAGATCAACTCAGTTAATATGAACTATTTCTCATTACTAAATATTGTTTGCAAATATGATTTGCAATATTCCATTTAATTTAGCTATTTTTACTTTGCTCATTTAATTCTTATACTTCCCTGTTAATTAATTTATCCAGTTATTTAAATAATATTTATTAAATACCTAGAAAAAGAGAGAAAGATACCTGCATTCCTTGATCTTAAACTCTAGTGAGAGAGAGAGACAATAAAGAGATAGACTAGAACATATGATATAATGTTAAATTGTGGTCAACACTAGGCGGAATATTAAAGCAGAGGAAGGGGATAGAGCAGGGTAGACTTGCTCTCCTGAGAGGGGTATTCCTGATCTGAGACAGGAATGTATTGAGAGAGTGAGACACAAGTATATGTAAGAGATCAGTGTTGCAGACTGAGGGAGGGGCAATAATAATTATCCTGAAGTCATGCTTAAAGGTCTGTAAGAAGATGGTGAGGGCCACAGTATTATGAGAAAGGAAGAAAGAAATAGGTGGGGTCCACAAGAAAATCAGACTGGATTATGACAGCTTTATTGGTAAGTGTAAGATGAGATTTCCTGTTAATCATGATGTAAAGGCACCAATAGATTGTGATTGTACATACAGGAATCATATGAACTGGTTTGAATTTTTGAAAGATTGTTCTGTTGCTCATTGAAAATAGTAGAGGAGCCTGAGAGAAACAGGGAACCAGTAAAATGGTTATCACAGATGCCAGGGTGATGGTGCCAGATGGTGGCTTGGATTAGCATGATGTCTGTCAGGGAAAGAGAAGTTGTCATAATGGATAGGAGATACTGGATTTTCTCTAGATTAGATGACATGGATAATTGGAAGATCTATTCTGACATTTATAAATATAAGAAATAATTTTAAAAGTTGCAAGCATAGAACGGAAATCGAGGGTCTATTTTAGATATTTTATAATTCCTAAAAGACATCCAAGAAAGATTGAGTACAGGTTAATAAACTAACACTCTTGATATGGACTGATGACTCACAGTTCAAACAATTGAAACCATTTTGTTATCCACCCGTAGATAAGAGTAAAGTTCATAAGAACTTCGCATTTTAGTATGAAAATGCTTGTATTTTGTCATTTAATGCTCTTGTCTTTGAGTACTGATAAGCCTGAAACTTTCCTTTCGTTGAGCCGTGTTTTTTGTTCTTTGAATTGTCTGACAATTTCCCTTACCTATTAGCTACTAGGAAATTTAGCACAGTTTATTCATACTAAAACTGTGTGTTTCATTTGTAATAATGTTTATGTGTTTATTATCTAACTTTAATGACACTTTGAGGAACGGTTACCTTTACATCTGTATACATTAATTGTATAATTGTAATTTGTTTACATTATTTGTAAATATAGAAAGTAGTTTCACTTCCACCCTTTTCTATATTTTTGCAGTTTTATTTATTATACTCATTTTGCCTATTGAATTACATGTAGTAAACAGTATAAAATATTGATTATTTAATTTATTTACAAATACTTTCTTAGTGATTTTTGATGCCACTGCTGTCACATATCAAGTCAGTTTCCCTTCTCAGGTATAAACACTAATGCAAATTTTCAGCTTGAGAACTCTGAGGAAAAATACAGCCAGGCAATCAAATAAACCAACAGGCTTATGGCCACCAGTCAGCAATTGGAAATGACAGCTCTGAATGCCATAGTATTTGTGCCTAAAACACGGCTATCAGTCCTATATTGTATGTGCCTACACTCATCTTTGGGTACTTGTGGACCAGGTTGGCCTGTTGCGTGACTTGCCTTCTGATTCTGTTTTGTGTTCAGCACCACATTGCTCTGCAAGGACAGGTGCAATGTTTTGCAACTCAGCCTATTTGGCTGGGTGAGACTCGGATATGCTACCTGGCTCTATCCAGCATTTTCTTCTTGTGTTGAGAGGCTGCCACATTTTCTTATGCCTCTAGACACTGAGTAAAACCAAGATTGCAAGAAGCTAATACATGGCTTTTGCATTCAGCCTCTCTTCTCTTTTTATTGCCATAATTCCCATTCCGTAAAAAGTTATTTTCTCTATTTTATCCTGTATTGTCACATCGTTGTTTCCCTCATTAATAAATATGCATCAATCGATTCTCCAAAATATGCTAAACTGCTGATTGTACCAGTTGACGAAGAGTGTCACAGTGGTAATCCCCAAAAACACACAATTCAAGTGTTAACAATGTTTGGCAGAGTGCTGGTGTTCACGTGCATGTGAGTACATGTGAAGATGTGTATCTGGGTATTAGCCTGTTCTTATATTGCTTTAAAGAAATACCTGAGACTGGGTAATTTATAAAGAAAAGAGGTTTAATTGACTCACGGTTCCACAGGCTACACAGGGGCCATGATGCTGGCATCTGCTTGGCTTCTGGAGGGGCCTCAGGAAATTTAGAATCATGATGGAAGGCAAACAGGGATCAGGCCATCTCACATGGCAGAAGCAGAAGCAAGGTGGTGGCGGGGGTGGGGGGGAACTACACACTTTTAAATGACTAGATCTCATGAAAATTAATTCCCTATCATGAGAACAGCACAAAAGGCTGGCACTAAACCATTCATGAGGAATCCACCTCCCATGAGGAATCCACCTCCCATGAGGTCTGACCTCCAATATTGGGGATTACAATTTGACATGAGATTTGGGTTGGGACGATATCCAAACTATACCAGCCTGTAATAAAAAACTGTTCTCTAACAGCCTACATTCACACTTCAAACAAATCTATTAAAATAACCACATATAAAAGTTTGATGTGAGTAGACAAAAAGTGTTGCAGCTGAGGCCAGCTGAAGGCGATAGGTAGCAGTTTCTTACTTTATACTGAAGAAAAGCAGCATCTCTGTCCCAATTTGTGCAAAAGCTCAGTGATGGGAGCTGAAAAAGCCTACTGGCTGTTTGTGAGCTAATAAATGTACTTTAAAACATGTCTTAAGTTGAAAAAAAAAGTAATTTGAGGTCAAAAGACACTGAGCTCTGAGAAATGAAACATACATCTTGTCAAATATTAACAATAATAATAATGTTGGGGTTTAGGGTATCACCTAAATTAGGCTATTATAACCCACCCAATTATTGAACTAAATAGAAATACAAAATGAACAGGACAGATGGATAGCAAAGTATCAGCTTTATGCCTTATAAAAAATATTGAATTCCTAAACGTAAACCCTGGAAGTAGTCATCCTAGACAACCAACAAAAGATACACCTTGAGAGCCACAAACTATCTCTACAATATCTTGAACAGTGCTAGATACGCAGGGAGTGTTCAATAAACAGTGAGTGAATGGAGATAAACAGAGTAGAGCACAAACTTTCTGTGGGCCACGAGGACAAGTGTGTTGAGTGCATTATTTCCATATTTACATGCTATCAGTAATAGACAGGAATCATTTCTACCAACTCAACAAAAATTAAAATATTTATATTACAAAAAGTACGGCATATTTTATTTGTTTAGTAAAATGAACTCTTCTTAGATAGCTTTCTATATAAATTGCCAAAAACATTCCTGATTAAGAATTTGGGGCAGAATCTGAGGAGCCTGCCGAGGAGTAAAATTGTATTGCCTAAGGCAAGAAAGGATTTTTAATCTGCTGTTTCCAAGGTGTAAAAGAGAATATAGTCATGTTCACAGAAATTGGCAAAATGGTCTAAGAAACATAATCCGTTATTAAATTTGTTAAAATACTTTTTTTGAGTAGAATTACATGTGAGGAAGAAAATGAGCTTGGGACTCATCTGACCAAGAAAAAAATGTGAGAAAGCTCATAAGAATGAAGCAGCTGAAAAGTGAGGGTCATGAAGGACTAAGTGACCAGGAATGTTCTGGAATTACCCAAGAATTTTCCCATTCTCACAGTTAAAGTAGTTATGAGCTTGAACCAAGTATACTTAAACCTCAGAAGAGAAGGGAGTTTCCAGATGACACCTGTGATTGAGGCTGATATTTCCTAACTCATTCAACTCTGTTAGTAGCCCTGTCATTTAAGTAGTATTTCATTTTACAAATGAGAAGGCTTAAATCAGTGATAGAGAAACTGACAAGGACATAAAGATGCCAATCCTGAGAGAAAATTTCAAAATTTTTAAACACATGTAACTGATGTTAAAGCTTGTCCTCTTAACTGCTATTCTTTGTAGCTTCAGATAACTAAATGCATTTTTTTTGAAAAAGAAGTCGAAATCAAGCACATAACTCAGGAACAACACTTCAGGATATGATCAAGTACTAACTATATGAAGTTAAAAATAAATCCTTCATATTCATGCTATCTTCCTGTAAATCCAAGTGAGATGTAGCCCCTGGTCCATTATATGCTTTACACATATCCAAGTAGTGATCTGACACCCTGAGTACATCATGCTATTATGTTACATGTACAGTAGAACCACCATCGATATAATGAAGGCTTACAGCATAGTTTCTTTCTTTTTTTTTTTGAGTGAGTCTCGTTCTTTGCCAGGTGAGTGCGGGGGCTCCGCCTCCCGGGTTCACGCCATTCTCCTGCCTCAGCCTCTACGAGTAGCTGGGACTACAGGCGCCCGCCACCACGCCCGGCTAATTTTTTTTTTTTTTGTATTTTTAGTAGAGACGGAGTTTCACCATGGCCTCGATCTCCTGACCTTGTGATCCGCCCGCCTCGGCCTCCCAAAGTGCTAGGATTACAAGCGTGAGCCACCGCACCCGGCCAGCATAGTTTCTTTACTAATCCAGATGATGGAATTGTATGTGTATTTCTTTTGATTTTATTTTTATTAGATAGTTATGTAAAATATAAGTATGTAAAATTACTTTTATTCATTGATCTTGTAAACAACTACGAAGAAAGGACACCAACAGGATTTATCAGCAAACCAAGTTTACAGAATCCAAGTAGTACCTGAATTAAAAAAAAGAAAAAAAGTTATGCCCCCGTAACAGTGATATTCTGATTTCCACCTTTTAAAGTCATGAAACTGAAGCTCTGCTTTTCATTCCCTTCATAACTCCTTCTCCCGTCTGTTCCTTCTGGAGCACATTTCCACATTTTGAGAGAAACCATTTATCACGTTTTCTAAGAAATCATTTAAAAAAACAGTTCCTAGAACAGCAAGGCACATTCTATTTCAAAAATGGTGACTGTCTAACCAAAACAAAGAGCATTCTTGTTTTTGTAGTTCACATCTAACACTCTTGTAGAAGCTTATCATTCAAGAAGGAAACTGTAGCAGAATGTTTCAGAGAACATAAACATTGTTCTTGATTTATGGGTTGTATAAGATATTTGTCTCAATCGTTTGGAATACTGGAGTGTTTTGTTGTGTCTACTTGCAGAAACAAATCTCTACTGTGCTTAAAATATTAACACTTCAGCAAAGTCAGAGTATCTCTCTTTCTCTGTACAATTAGGGAATTACCCTTACTTGCCTGCCCGAGGACCCCTGGTTTTACACCATGCATTCCTGCCTACTTGATTTGTAATGCTTTGCTACTCCACACGCTAATACGATGCTCTTCCATACAAAACACAAGTAACTATTTACATTTTACTGAAAATAGAGACAGTTTAATAGTGAGTATTTTAACATAGAGGCAAATACTCTGCAGTCTAAGTCTCATTTGTTCATGTTCCTTAAAGAAAATAACTAATAATGCTTTTCTTACTGCAAAGAAAATACCAGGAGATAAAAAGAATGCAGTGGTAAAAAAAAAAAAAAAGGAAGAAAATGGAAGAGGAAAAAAAGGCAAAGGAAAAGAAGTATAGGATAGGCCAGGCATGGTGCTTCATGCCTGTAATCCCAGCACTTTGCAAGGCCCAGGTGGGCGGATCACAAGTTCAGGAGATCGAGACCATCCTGGCTAACACAGTGAAACCCCATCTCTACTAAAAATACAAACAAATAAGCCGGCCATGGTGGAGGGTGCCTGTAGTCCCAGCTACTCGGGAGGCTGAGGCAGGAGAACGGTGTGAACCCAGGAGGTGGGGCTTGCAGTGAGCCGAGATCATGCCACTGCACTCCAGCCTGGGTGACAGAGCAAGACTCCGTCTCAAAAAAAAATAAAAATACAAAAAGGAAATGTAGAATAAGTTTCTTCCCCATCTCTCATTTAATATACAAGTAGATTATAAAATAAGCTAAGTGTAGGTCGGGCATGGTGGCTCACACCTGTAATCCCAGTACTTTGGGAGGCCGAGGCGGGAGGATCACCTCAGGTCAGGAGTTCGCGACCAGCCTGGCCAACATGGTAAAACCCCATCTCTACTAAAAATACCAAAAATTAGCCAAGAGTAGTGGCAGTCACCTGTAATCCCAGCTATTTGGGAGGCTGAGAAAGGAGAATCGCTTGAACTAAGGAGGTGGAGTGAGCCAAGATGGCGCCATTGCACTCCAGACTGGGCAAGAAGAGTGAAACTCCCTCTCAAAAAAAAAAAAAAGCTAAGTGTAGAAACCGATTCTTCAGTTCCGACTGTTGGTACATCATGATACATGCCATACTGAAGAATCAGTTAGCTTACTTCAGTTCTCCTGCTGATTGATACTTATGATAGACATGGGGCAAACAATCCAAATTTATAAACCTAAATTTATCAATCTGTAATATGAGTGTAATAATATTTTTCTGATTTGGGTGCTATTTATGGCTATATTTCTAGCGTGTTTACAGTATATGATACATTGTAGCCTTGCATAACTGTCTGTGAAATTAGCAAAATAATGCATTATATCTAAAGTACTGGAACATAGCCAACAGTCACTAAATGATAAGCATTTTAACATTATTTTAATTCTGTGTTTCTGTTGGTTGATGTGTGCTGGAGTTACCCATACTTCATTGTGGGCTTTACTGTGCTTCTTGGTACAATAGTGATTGGCTTATTGAGTATATTAAGGGTAAAGATCCATATCTCCTTACTCCTCATCTCATATTCTTTAATTTGCTGATAACTTCACTTGGGCTATAGAAAGGAAGTGATCAAAACTGACTTCTGAAAGGATACACGATTCATCTACTTCAGTCTAGGTATCACGCAAGTGCTCACTGACAAACCCTGAATAAGTGTGTCAGATGGAAAAACTTTCTCCAGGCAAAAAATAATATGTCTACAAGGACTATGAGAACTGAAACAGTGCTATTGGTTCTCCTTTGATCCAGACAGCAGAAGAGCTGAAATCAATGCTGGTTTGAGTGACTGGGGAAACGAGACCAGGAAACTAGCTGTGAGGAGACATATTCTGAAGGTGACAGCTAGCATATGGAATGAGAGTTGGATTCATTTGTTCTATGTATCCAGAACTGTGGATTCTGTGGGAAAAAGTGTAGCAGTGGTCTGTCAGAAAGTATATTGTTTAGTCTTTGCTTGTCCAGAATGGGGTTGAACAGATGTCTACATCTTAACAAGAAAGCAAGTAGAAGACACTGGACTGTATTAGCAGAGACTTGTGTAGCTGAATCTGTCTGGAGAGCAAACCCATTAGCCTAAATCATGAAATAGATCATGTACACCATGCACACCAAGAAACAATGTCAGTAATAAAATAATAGCAAAATCCACGGCAATAGGCATAACTCGTATAAGCCTTCTTCCTTCCCATTTAAAATATTTATTATCGTGGGATGTAAGTGATGACAGAATTTGCTTCTAGTGGAATTCCACATTATGCTGTAGTGCATGTAGTCTGCCACTAAATTTAGCTCCTTCCTTCCTCTTTCCTTTCTTCATTTTTTCTTTTCCTTTCTTTGTTTCTTAAACCCTTCCTCCTTCTTCTCCCCCTTCCTTCTCTCTTTCTTTCTATTTTTTTCCTTCTCCTCCTTTTTTTTTCACTACAGCAATTTTCTTCTGACATTATGGTTAGTTGGCTTACACGTTGGAAATGAGATGCTAGACTGTACATATGCTCAAAAGAGATTTTTTTTTTCTCTCTCTCAAGTTTCTGAAACCACTCGAGCTTTCCTGGCAAATACTAAGCTTATAACCCTCTAAGAACTATGAAAGTCATAGTGCAGTGTTCCTAATAGGCGAAATCAGAGATTAAATAAAGACAGATTCATATACAACTGTATTGCATTTTTTTAAGCAGCTTTGCTTTTAAACCTACAGACAGACAGGATATTGTTGATTTAGATATTATGGGAAGGTCACATGTTAAAAGTCTTTCTCCCACACATTAAAAAACCCACAAGAAATATCTTGTTGAAGTTCAATTCCCAATACCTCAGAAAGTCCTATCTTCTTACTTCTTCAATCCTTTGGCACATTCTTACTGCCCCATTATCCACCCCAAACCAGCAGCTGCTTACGATGGAATTCACAGACAGCTGCTGGGAATCTTTCTCAACCACGAAGAAATGAAAGTTGAAAAGTTCACAACAAAGTTTTACCCATTCTCAAACAAGGAGGCTGCAACACTTATGATAGTCATAGAAAAGGGAGATCATTGAGTAAGGAAAAAGTATGTTTGAAGGTGTTAAAATACTATTTTCTACTAGCAAATTAACAAATTTATTAGGATGCAATGCTAGTTGCAGTGAAGCTGCTGGCACTTTTATTTACCTCTATTAGGAATATAAATAACATTTTGTAAGTTTAAGGATGTTGATGTTAGCAGAAAATAGAAAAAATAATGCCCTATCATACTGACTATAATTCTATATATAGATCAGGTGAAATGTCTGCCATTGCGAATATAACATCACAAAATAATATCTGAAGACTCTTGAGAATGTTCATAATATATTAAGTAAAAAAGGTTATAAAACAATATATGAAATTGTTTTATTTTGTAAACATACATGTATATATAATTATATTTACTGAAATATAAACGGTAGTTATTTCTGGTTGGTAGAATTTAGAAGTAGATATTCATTTAATTCTTAATTGCTTTTATACAAGTCTGTCCTCCAATCAAATTGCATTATTCTCAAAATATCATGGTAGCATAAAGTACTTTGAAAGGAAAGTAGCAATTCTCTTGTCATAGGTAAAGCTGTATCTGGAACAGGAAACAAAGATCCAATTGGGTTTTTCTTTCTGTTGTGAGATCTTTGGATTCTGGGCTCATTGATAGATGTAGTACGTGAGAAGTATGCAAGTTAATGGTGTTAGTTTGGGTTGATTTGGGTGCAAGTAATATATTTGAAAGTGAGAAGGAGGAACTGAGACAGGGAAAGAGAAAGGTACATTAATGAATAGGTCACAGGAAAAGGTACGTTAATGAATTGTCACTGCTGTAGACAACTAAGTCTCAGTCCAACGTGGACACTTTGAGAAACTGTGTTGAATGTGCATAGAAATTATGCCACTAAGAAGTGAAGATGCTGTGATAGCTATCCACTAATTTCTTTTTTCTTTTTTTTCTATTTGTTTTTTTTTGAGACGGAGTTTCACTCTTGTTGCCCAGGCTGGAGTACAATGGCCCGATCTTGGCTCACTGCAACCTTTTCCTCCCAGGTTCAAGCGATTCGCCTGCCTCAGCCACCCAAGTAGCTGGGATTACAGACATGTGCCACCACGCCTGGCTAATTTTGTATTTTTAGTAGAGATGGGGTTTCTTCATGTTGGTCCGGCTGGTCTCGAACTCCCGATCTCAGGTGATCTACCTGCCTCAGCCTCCCAAAGTGCTGAGATTATAGGTGTGAGCCACTGCGCCCAGCCCTATCCACCATCTTCTATCCCTCATTGGTTGAGGGTCACTCCAGTGGGTTAACTTGCATTTTCAATTTGTGTAACATAGAATACCCACAAATGACTGGCAGAGAAAATACTTGGGGCACCAACAGAGTCTTCTACATCAGGGGTCCCCAACGGCTACTGGTCTAGGGCCTGGTAGGAACTGGGCCACACAGCAGGAGGTTAGTGGCAGGCGAGCAAGCATTACTGCCTTAGCTCAACCTCCTGTCAGATCAGTGGCAGCATTTGATTCTCATAGGAGTGTGAACCCTATTGTGAACTGTGCATGTGAGGGATCTAGGTTGTGTGCTCCTTATGAGAATCTAATGCCTGTTGATCTGAGCTGGAACAGTTTCATCCCAAAACCGTCTCCCCACACCCTGCAGTCCGTAGAAAAATTGTTTTCCATGAAATTGCTCTTTGGTGCCAAAAAAAGTTGGGGACTGCTGCTCTACATAGCTTTATATGATGTTTGCATTTACAAGTGAATATGCTGTTACTCAGTGGGTAACATATTCCTGGATCAGAGGGTAACCGGTGATTGTAGAAATTTGGGTTTCAGTTCTGGTGTTTGCTAGCTACGCGGGCTTTGAGAAGAACCGAATGTCTCTGGGTCTTAATGTCCTAATTTGCAACAACACAGCCAACCATGCTACCTGAAAATGACCCCAAGCATCAATGAGTTTTGGAAAGATTAAAACAAACTAAAATGTGCCTCATGGTTTCACCTCCATTTACCAACTGGGATTGGTAAAGACTGAACAAAAATTAAAAAGTAAAGTTGAAACTTGTGCACAGGCAAAATCAGGGATAATAGAACGTTCCAAGATTTCTTAGAAATTCCTAATTTTATATTGTCTGTCTGTAAGAAGATTATTATCACCTCAGGTCCTACACATTGGTGTTTTGGTCTCAGCAGATTACCAGACCTAAGGTCTCTGGTGTATCTGGGGCCAAAATAAATAAAATCCTCACTGATATTTTTTCTGGTTAATATAGCTGGATTCTTCTCTTTTAAAAAATTATTTTCCAAGAATGTAATATTTCTATGATGGTTGTACCTAGTCAACATTATTAGTTTCGTTTGCTCCCTGCAGGGGCAGAATTGACCCTCAGGTCTATGGGGATGGATCCAGCTTTCTCCCCTGCGGGGTTCTCTAAGTTGGCAGCCTTTCCTACCTCACCCCCAAGCTCCCTTTTGCACGTGCAGCCACACTCATCACGTTGGGGTGCAGCTCATCTTTCATGGCTGGCAGACTGCCAACACTGCTTTGAACTGCAGAAAATCTGAGAAGTGCTTGATAGCTTTTTATATAGCTTGGTTTGATACCAATAACTCTTGAGTGTGGATGTCAAGGCAACAAAGCTGCAGCTCACAAAGAAAGAAAAATAATAATAAAATAAATCCCCAAAGATTATAAGTGAATAATCTGTGAAATGCTCAGAAGAATTTTCCTATTGTTTCTCAGCATGTTACTCAGAGGGCCTTGTTAATTAAGGTTCAGGACCAAGAAGTGAATCTGTCATCAAGTTGCCATTCCTCCTGCATGCATAACAAATTGCTCACATAAACTGTCCCCAAATCTCATCATCTCTCACTTCCCCCCTCTAGGAACTTTAAAGGATTGCGCTGCTATACTAGCCTGCAGTTCCATTATGTGAGAAGCACAATTTGGCTTTAGCTGTAATTTTCAAATATTTATGAAAGCAAGATTGGGGCAGAACTAAACGAGATCTGTGCACATGTCTTGTGAATTAATAGTTTCAGTATTTTATGGGGTTGGACTTCCAAGGAGACAGGTGGGAAAAAAGCTGGGGGGAGGGGGGGACTATGACCTCTTACAAGTTTCCACATACAAAAAGTTGGTATCCATTCCTATTAGGATAATTTATCAACAGAGTCCCCTAAAACAGAGAAGCTTAATCTCAGGCTTAGCTCACTTCTCTGCTGAAATCACAGAATTCACAACAGGCTCAGCATTTGGTCCGTGTGTATTTTCTTTTCCCATAGGGCTTGCAAAGAGAAAAAGAAAAGCATAGATGAGGTTTAAATAAATGGAGCTATGCCAAAGAATTCAGCATAGTCATTTGTCTTTGGTACTTAAACAGAGCAGAGAAAGAAGTTCTTGGAGTCAACCTTAGGCTGTGCAGAACAATGTCAATTCAAAATAATTGGAATTTATTACCATAAACTAAACAGAGTAGGCAAGTGCTTTCTTACTCCGTCCTAAACTTCACTTTGGTTGTAGTTAATCCCATCAAAGTATAAAAGAAAAGTTGTATATTAATGCATTTAGATCCATCTTGGGGTGATTTTGCAAATTGCACGCAATCTATGGTAGGTACTTGATTTTTTTTTTTATGTTTCCCATGACTGCACACTTTGCTCCATTTTCACATCATTAAGGTCTCTTGTGATTCACCCTGCTAACACTTTTTCATCTTTACCAATCTTTCCTTAGCAGCGTGGCTTGGTATTCAAGGTATTGAGTAGTATATCAGAGGATGTGGGTTTTCATATGTTATGGGTTGAATTGTGTTTCCCCGAAATTCATATTTGGAAGTCTAATCCCTCCCACCTCAGAATGAGACCTTATTTATGGATAAGATATATATGGAGGTAATAAAGTTAAAGTGAGGTCATTAGGACAGATCCAAATCCAATATGATGGTGTCCTCATAAGAAATAAACATTTGGACACAGGCTTCCCTGCAGGAAGATGCCATTTGAACATGAAGAGAGCCAAGGAGAGAGCCAGCTTGTCAGCCAAGGAGAGAGCCATGGAACGGATCCTTCCTTCACACCCCACAGAAGGATATTGTGTCCGCAGTTGGTTCCTGCTGGTGGGTTTGTGGTCTTGCTGACTTCAAGAATGGAGCCGCAGACCTTTGCAGTGAGTGTTACAGCTCTTAAAGATGGCACGGACCCGAAGAGTGAGCGGTAGCAAGGCTTATTGTGAACAGTGAAAGGACAAAGCTTCCACAGTGTGGAAGTGGACCCGAGCGGGCTGCCACTGCTGGCTGGGGATGGCCAGCTTTTATTCCCTTATTGTCCCCTCCCATGTTCGGTTTCTGTCCTATCAGAGTGCCCTTTTCTTCAATCCTCCCCACGATTGGCTACTTTTAGAATCCTACTGATTGGTGCGTTTGACAGAGCACTGACTGGTGGGTTTTACAATCCTCTCGTAAGACAGAAAATTTCTCCAAGTCCCTACTCGACCCAGGAAATCCAGCTGGCCTCACCTCTCAATATAACCCTACAAACAATTTGATTGCAAATTTCTGGCCTCCACACTGAGAGACAATAAATTTCTGTTGTCTAAACCACCCAGTTTGTGGCTATTACAGCAGGCCCAGAAAAATGAATGTATATAACTATTAGTTATTTCCTAGGTAAACCGGGGCATGCCACTTCTTGCCTCTGGGTCTTTGTTTATTTAAATACAATACAATGATAATTATTCCTGCTTCAAATATTTTAAAGACAGTGGCAAAACTCAGGTAAGATGACGGCTGTAGAAATAATTAAAAGTGTATGCTACTGTGTATACTATTTGAAACGAGTGTCATAGTAGATGTTTTAAAGATAAAATTGGATGATGCGCAAAATTATTTTACTATCAAAGTATCTGAAATTTTGTATTATTTGTTTCTATGGTCAAGATACATTTTCAAATTATGAACAATTTTCAGAATAGCTCTAATAGTTCAGAGACCAGGGCAATAATTTTCATAGGGAAATAGGAACTGAAATAGAATAATGAATTTAGTTATTTCAGAATAGTAGTGACAGACATTGAACAGCTAAAGGAGAAGAAAGCTAATTGTCATGAATGTCACTTGAACAGCCTTATGTTTGTTTTAAGAGCCTGGACTCTTGATTCTAATTTGTATATGCATCTAATTCACATACATTTGCATACAGATTCTGGAGTCCTATATTCCAAATGTAAAATTCATAAGGAGAATTAAACCAGTAATTTTTATACTCCCTGAAATGTACAAAGCATTTTTAAAGCTCTTATGATTTACCCATCCAATAATTTGAGGTAAGATCAATGGGGAATGCACCATTGCTTCGTTTTTACCCAAAGGAGGAGAATTTATGTTTAGTAGGTGTACTGCACATGCCCATTAAAGGAAAAAAAGGGGAGAGCTGGGAAGGGGGTGGGAGGAGAGGGGAGGGGAAGGGGAGGGAGGGGAGGGGCAGGAATTACTCAAATCCAATCTGAAAATGAATTTCCTGAAGCTCATCCTTCCACTGGAAGGATACTGATTTCTTCCTCAATGCTCAAGCATTATTCAAAGCCCCCCTAAATCACTATGGCTTCTTCTTAACAGAAAGTTTTAAACAGACAGACTAATATTTTCTTGCCCAGATTGAGAAATATAAGTGGAACTTCTGAATATATGTTTATTCTTTGGTACTTGAAATGTGGTATAATTTTTATAAATAAGCCAATATTTTATTGCCTTAAGCTTTTTTAAAAAATACATCAAGATATTTATGAGATAGTGTTTATGAATTAAAAATAAGAATTATGATTATATGTATTTTCATTAGCACAATAATTTTACTAATCAGCCCAGTACAAGATCCTCTTGCCCCATTTCCTTGGGGAACACATTAAGCTGACATAATTGTAGGCCTGTAGGGCAGAACACATGCTAGAGGGTATTCCTAGGGCACACCATTTGAAGAGAAGAAGCTAGGTAGAGAAGAAGCCAAACAATGTAAAATAAAGGTGACCCTCATAGCTTTTCATGGAAACTGATAAGACCAGGATTAGAGAGGAGGAGGGGGACTGTTCCTGCATGATGGGTAAAGTACTGAAGCTCATTACTGGCCCTCCTCCACTTTATTTTAATTTCTTTCCTACAGTGATAAATGCTGACTTTGGTTCTAAACCTACTTGCCAATACTGAAACAGCTTGGATGCTCTCAACTGTCATGTTAACTCAGCCGAACTGTCATTTGCAGAAACCTTTGCAAATTTACTTTGTATTGAGCTGGTAACATCTGACTAATTTCTACTAATACTGCATAGCAGCTATAACCACTTTTGCAGAGCACATTAGCCTTGTTTAACTGGCATCATAAATAATAAATTCAAACTGCTGGGAATTGGCTTATATTCCGTATTGCTTTTTGACGTATTTTTGGAGTCAGGTACATTATTTCACGCTAATGATTCTGCTAAACCCAGAGGCTTTTGTCTGTTATTCTTACATCCCAACCAAATAGTTTAAAGAAATAAAGCATCAGGCACTCTTTTCTCATATTCCCAGTGTTCCAATCTTGTCTCCAGAAAATAAAAATGTGCAGTTATCCAACAGCTCCTTGACAGGTCATTTGAATGGAGCCCTGGGCTGGTTTCTCAAAACCCCTTCAGCCATCTCCACCCTATCTCCTTATTCTTGGGTTAGCATTGCGGATTTAGCATCGAGGGCTAGGGAATTCTCAAAGTTGTTTCAGAGAAATAAAAGAATGGCAGCAGTTATGAGATACCAGAAAAGTAAATCATTTCCAACAAATTAGAATCAAATCTAAGCACATCTACTTGCTAAACAGTACAGGGGAAGCAGTCTAACGTTTGCTCTTAGTGATGGTGTGCTGGGAGCAGTATTTACTCTGTACCTGCTCGCTAAAGGGATGAACGATAAATGAGGACAGTGCCTGTTGAGGAGGAAGCATCATAAGGAGAATGGTTAATACTGTAACGTTGGCTACAGCAACATGAAGGATTGACATCAATAGTGTAAGGGCTTTAAATGACAAGGGAGTGGGTGTGAACACACATCAACATAAAAATAAATTCTGATTACCCATGGGTTATTAGGAACTGGGCCACCTTGATTAATTTACTGTTGATATCAATTCTCCCTAATGTATCAATGCATTAATCACGTTTGCCAGTTTCCATATCTCACATTTTCACATCCAGGGCCTTGCTGACTCCAGAATCAATGCTCCTCCCAGTAATAGCTAAATTCTAGAGACAGTAAACAACTCCCTGTGAGCATGTTATGCAAAGCAAACAATCTAGAGTTCTCCCTCTTCTCCACCACCCAGATTATCTGCTTTCTCTGGGCTCTTAAACTTGTGGGACACTAATCCCTTTGCCCTAATCTCTCCAGGCCTAAGTCTCAGACAACTAGGCCCAGCCCTTACATGCTAGAGCCCTATGAAATTATTTAACATAGTCAATACTCTCCTGGTCAGTCCCCTTGCTCTGCCTTGCCCATACCTTCTCTGGAAAACACCACGAAGGCTTTCTGTTTGCTCTTGTTCACTCTCCCTCTGCCCGTGACCAATCTCCGGACTCTCTGCCATGACTTTGCTTAGGGTGCTGTGCCCCTCTCCTCTTGGAAACAGTCAAGAATAAACCATCTCTTCAATGGCAATTGTCTTCGGTTCTGTTGCATGGCGAATACTTGAATAAAACTCAAATCCCAGGTACATTTTTAAGACAAGGACACCAATGCCTTGGCCATTCAAGGATATCGGTTACTAAGTTAAGGAAAATATTTATTTTTAAAACAATTATTAAATATAGGACAAAAGAAAACAATAGAAAAGCAAATGGCACTGCTCTGTCACCCTCACCCCAAATTGCATGATCCTCCATGTCTGGGGATGAGATGGGATAGAGATTGTTGGCCTTCATGACCTATCTGGCAGCATAAGCTGGCTCCTCTTGGATCCCTGTTTTTGTTGTTTGGGTTTGTGTTATAAGAGAAATTTCAGATATGAGTTGACTGTGAAGAATCACAGCAGCCTTATCCATCTCCTGTCTGCAGGTGGGCTAGCCACCTTAGCTTTCAGCCTGCTACACCCTTCCACTCTCAGTAACATCATCTTTTATTTATCTTAAGAGTCTGTCATAACAAATGAGAATTTGGTCTGGATACATAATCTTACTTAGGAAGACAAGATTTAGCAACACGAGTGAAAAATATTTTTGAATTATTTATGTTTAATTTCACTCTGAGTTTTATAGGGAGTAGCCACTATAAAACAACAACAACAACAACAAAAAACTTTAATATGGCTGTGCAAATTCTGAGAAACTAAGATGGAGAATCGGGAGTCTGCAAACTACATTTCCCATTTTTTCTTTGCCAGTCATCTTCTTGTTCGGTTCTGTCAGCAAGAGGCGTAGCGGCAGATTAGAAGGCAGGAGGAGGGAGAAACCTCTCCACTTACTCTTTGTCTTTTCCTTCATTGACAGT
Source organism: Hylobates moloch (assembly GCF_009828535.3). Lineage (NCBI taxonomy): Eukaryota > Metazoa > Chordata > Mammalia > Primates > Hylobatidae > Hylobates > Hylobates moloch. The sequence continues at coordinate 21,631,032 of NW_026652291.1, forward strand.
GTCTCCGGAAGGAGCTGCCCGGCTTCTACCACTCCAGCATCCACAGCGTGGTCCTTCCTCTCAGACCTCAGTGCAGAAAGTGGTGGCAACCTTTGAAGTGGGAACTTTCTTCTGCTCCCAGGACCTGGTTCCAACACCTCCTTTCTTTAGTTCCTCAGCTTTCCTGGAGTTAATAACCTTTAGTTTACCTCCCATTCCCCTATTTGTCTTTCAAGTGTTGTCCCACCCATGTGACCAGTCTTTGTACTACAACACTTCTATTTGGGATATCCAGTAACCAATTAATCATTGTATTACATCATTTCTTTTCTTTTTATTACACCATTTCTAATCGAAACATTCAGATTTCTTTTTTCCTGACTAGACTTTGACTAATACAAGGGAGCATATATGGGGGAAAAAATAGGAGGCTTTCTTGGTACCTAATTCATGGGGGAAACATGAAAAATGAAAATATGTGGTAATTAATGTGTATAATGAAAATCCTTCTTTAATCTTGCCTTTCACAAATTTAATAACATTTTTCCTTTCTTGCCAACCATTTTGTTGTAAAATTACTTTCTTTTTTGTTTGCTTTTATGTTAAAATCATGCAATAAGTAATACACATAAATATATAAAGATATGTATATCAGTAAAATTTATCCCTATACAATAATAATAAACACCATGTCTTTGTCCACCACCCTGATTAAGACACAGAATAATCTATATATCCAGTTCATCACATTTTTCTCCATCCCTCTAATAGAAAACCACTATTCCAAATTTCATTTATATCCCCTTGTATGTCTTAATAATGTTACTACATATGTTACTACATATGTAGTATGTTATATGCTACATAACATGCATATATGACACGTTGTTTGTATATTTATGTTTTATGTTCTTGGGCATTATATAACTGGTATAATTCTATAAGTACTTTTTTGTGGGTTTCTCAATTTTATTCAAAATTAAGTTTGTTCGAATTAGCCACAGTAATTTTTTTTTTTTTTTTTTTAGCTCTAGGTCTCTTGCTTGGTTCCCAGTGCACAGGTATAAGAATTTCTCAAAAGCATGTGCCTAGGTTTCATATTGCTGAGTCATGATTTGCATGTATGTGTCCCTCCAAAATTCATATGGTGGAACTTACGACTCAATGTGATAGTATAAAGAGATGGTGTTTTTAGAAGGTGACGACGTCTCGAGGGCAGAGCCCTCATAAATGGGATTAATGTCCTTATAAAGGAGGTTTCAGAGAACTATATGACCCTTTTGTCCTTCCATTTCTCTGCCATGGAAAATGCAGTATTCTTCCCTTTTGCCTTTCCTCCTTCTGCCAGGTGAGTTTACCACCTTCAGCAGAACACTCAACCAGCTGTCACCTTCATCTTGGACTTCCTGCCTTCAGAAATGTGAGAAATAAATTTACATTCTTTTCTTATAGTAGTAGAAACAAAGACATGCATGCATCTTGCATCTTCTATTTTATGAGATAATATCACATTATTTTCCAAGGTAGTGGTAGAATTTATTTTCCCTCCTTAACTGCACATATGTTCCTATTTCGCTATGAATCCACATTATCTCCATGACTTGATCTTGTCAGATTATTTCGCCAATCTAATGAGTAAAAATGGTAGTTCATTATTTTAATTTGCAGTACATTGCTTGCTAGTGAAGTGAAATAATTTTCATATGTTTATTGGCTATTAGTCTTTTCTTTGTTAAATACTTGTTTGTGTATTTTACCAGTTTTTCTATTTTTTTATTATAAAGGCTTTTAAGTGTTTCCTGTCTGTATTTTGTCCACTAACCCTTTGTTCATTATGCATGTTGTAAATATTTCTTTCTAGTTTGTGTTGGTATTTTTACTTTAAACACACATTGCTAATTTTAAAAGGGATGGATTTATCATTTCCCTTATTATTACCACTTTTGCTTTTTTTATTTTTTTCCTTATCATCACAAAGATATAAAGATGTTTCCCTATTCTTTTCTCTAACAATTTAAGAGTTCCACCTTGTACATAATTTTAGTCAATAATTTATTCAAAAATGTGTGTGTGTAAAAACCTATACATATCAAGTAATATTTTCTGTTTTGCAAACAATTCTATTCTGTGCCTTTGACTTAGTCATTTATGATCACAACAATCCAGAAATTACTGTGAAGTAATTTCTATTACTTCACAATGAATATTATCATCTGGTATACGAAATCCACCATCACCATGTTTTTCTTCAGTAATCTGTTGGCCATATTTCACCTTTGCTCTTCCATATAAATTTCATAGTCCATATAAGAGTCCATGAGAAGTGTTTTTGGAATTTTGATTAGAATTGCATTGATTAAATTATGTGAAGCATTTTACAACAATGCTTAGCCAGTAGTTAGCATCCAATAAACAACATCTGTTATTACTAGCTATTAATATACCTGTTCTGCTCATAAGTGAATAAAACCTGAGCACTAAGTTACAAAAAAAAAAAAAGAATTACATCGATCAATTTGGAGAGGATTCAGATTCATAGTAGATATAATGGAAAGACTTGCTCAACCCCTGTTCTAACCTCTTATATATAGGTTTACAGGTTTTGTGTCTACTGCAAATAAAATATATTTCACAAATAATGTACATTTTGTAAAATTTCTTGCAATTATTATCCTGACTATAACGCATCTTTTTCAATACCATGCATGTCTGATCAAATTAAATTTGGAACCAAGTAAATTGGGAGAAAGAGCAGTGCATATGAAGCACACACTTTGCTGGTGTGGAGTTACCAGGTGTGGTGTGGCTTTAGAGACAATAGATTTGGAAGCTGCTTCTTAACCTTGGGATCAGAAATAAGAAAATATAATCCTGGACCAATATTCACGATACTGGCATCTTCAGCTCTCAGTTTTCTGAATGTGGCTGAAGCAGCATGTCTTGGTAGGACAATTCTGATTACTACTTGGAGAGTAGTTCTGAGAAGCCCATCTGGACGTGATCCCTCTAATTTTTCTAGTCATCACGTTAACATTAACATCCCGGCTTTAAATCTTTTCTGCTCTGATAAAATCCTGTTCTGAGATAGATCTATGAATGCAAGATCTATTTGAAACAGAGGCTGAATCAAGACAAGAGGGCAAGAGTATGAAGAGAGGTTCCCTCTGTGGCACACAGGATGACTGAGGACTCAGAGAGGAGTACAACTATGGAGAATACGCTTGGGATTTAATCGCCCACCCTAAGGAGGAGGCTTTGTTAAAGAAATGTGTTTCCTGGGGTGAACTGAGCTAAACATATAGTTATAAAACCTCAAGCCAACTCAACTAAGACTGACTCAGTCCGCGACACTAGCTGCTTGAGAACAGACACATTCCTGTTCCCATGTGTGAACCCTATTGACCTCGGCCTCTCCTTCTCTAGGAGATACCTAGAATATGCACAAAAATCCAAACATGCATGCATTCACACACATAATGCAATCAAGAAAAATTACCCATTGTCAATAGTCAAAGCAATGAACAGGACCAGATTCAGAGATGATGCAGCTGTTGGAACTGTCAGACAGGGAATATCATATGACTTTGATTAGCATGTTAAAAATGCGGTGGAAAAGGTAGACCACATGTGAAGAGATGGGACACTTCAGAAAAAAAGACGAAAACTGTCAAAGATCATGAAAGCTGAACACTAATTAAAGTGGTAAGAACAGATTTTTTTTTTTTTTTTTTTTTTTTTTGAGACAGAGTCTTGCTCTGTGGCCCAGGCTGGAGTGCAGTGGCGGATGTCGGCTCACTGCAAGCTCCGCCTCCCGGGTTCACGCCATTCTCCTGCCTCAGCCTCCTGAGTAGCTGGGACTACAGGCGCTGGCCACCATGCCAGGCTAATTTTTTTTTTTTTGTATTTTTAGTGGAGACGGGGTTTTGCTGTGTTAGCCAGGATGGTCTTGATCTCCTGACCTCCTGATCCACCCGTCTCGTCCTCCCGAAGTGCTGGGATTACAGTCGTGAGCCACCACGCCCAGCCCAGAGAATCTTAAGCAGAATGGATTTACATATGCAAAACTAAAACAGCCAATGACAATAGCCCAAAGTATGGACAGAAGGAATTGATAACATACTGCCGTAAGGTTCTTGTATTACACATGAAAGGGAATAATAATCATGTGAAAATAGTGATAAGTAAGGATATATGCTGCTAAACTTATGGCAATCACCAAAGTAAAACAGCAAAGAATGAATAATAATTAAGTAAAAATAAAGACATAGTGGAATTATAAAAATATTAACTAAAACTAAAGCATAAGCAGGGAGATAATAAGGAAAAAGTGAAAGAAAAAATGACAAATGGAAAAATATAGGAAACCATGAACAAGATAGCAGATTTAAATTCGATGATAATAGTAGCTAGCGTAAATGTAAACAGTCTATTCCAAATGAAAGATAAATTTTTCACTCTGCATAAAAAGCAAGGGACAATTATATGCTACCCCAAAGAAACCCCACCTATAAGTAAAAACATGTGTGGGGTAAAAGTGAAGGGAATAATTTACACATTCCTTAAGCCACAGAAAGCTGGAAAGTGCATCATTCCTACCTTAATGATAAGAAAAGATAAACAAGTAACCAGGACTACCTTTTCTTGAACTCACCGTAAAGCTGAGATTGCAAGGCAAACAAACAAACAAAAAAAACAAAGATACAAGGAAAGACAAATGTCCACAAAGAAGAATGTCATGTGAGCTGTGATTAGCTGTGACAGCACAAGAGGAAAAGTTATTCCATGGCATAGAAGAGGGTATGAAAATACAGATGAAAATTTTAATGAATTGCTAATGTTTTATTGTAGGCCAGTCTGATACAACAGAATCTCTATGATCCTCAAAAATAAAAGAGTTTGCAAACACTCCCAGGCTATTCTCCCTGAATTCCACTGGCTGCTCTCTCTCACTCTCTCTCTCTCTCTGTGTGTGTGTCACACACACACACACACACACACACAAATACGGAATAGGGTGAGAGGACACAAAGTGTTTTTCGGTAGTGTAGACATCAAAAAGTGAACTGGTCACCACTATAAAAAAAGCACAAAGTCTCACAGGATCTTTTTATTTTTTTTTCTACAGAAAAAAATCCTTAAGCCTCTAATAGAGAGTAGTAAATCCTGTCATCCCCCAGGGACAGGTGAAGAACATTTTGCAGCTGGTAGAAGAGTGAGAGGGAAAAAAATTACCCTAGGAAAAAGGGGCAGACAAAACCCCTAGGCTTAGGATCCTATACCAATGCTGTTAAACATCTCCTACCACAGGGGATGGTTAGGAAATTGTTTTCTGTACAGAATCTACCAAAGTCAAAAGCCACAACATGGCAGAGCCACTGAGAAATCTGTTTCTGATACCTAGGGAAACAGGGTCTGCCCATGGCCAAGTTTCATCATTAGGACAATAGAAAAAAGTTCTATCCCCAAGCACCAGTCCAGGGGTCACTGAGTAAAAAGCAATAACAGTAAGTGTGGGGAGGTGCAGAAACATGGGAAGAGAACATATTTGTGACTCAGGGGCACCAGTGGACTAAAAGCCTAGAATGAAGTGGGAACATTGAAGACAACTGCGAGCACCCCAGACTCCCCACTAAATAAAACGTAGCAGAATTTGATGCTGAGGATGCGATGAAGGTACCCATAATGGCAACTCAACACAAACCCAAATATTAATGGTTTAAATACACCAAATAAATGTAGAGACTGCCCAATTCTATTTTAAGAAATCTACATGCTGTCTACAAGAAACTTACTTTATATATAAAGACATATCTAGGATTTAAAAAAATAAAGAAAATGCCCTGCAACCCTTTTGAAAAAGAAGCTGAAATGGCTATATTAATGTCAGAAAAAATAGACTTCAGAATAAAAAGTGTCGCTCACAATAAAGAGGGAAATACATAAAAAAGGAGTCAGTTTTCATAGTAGGTACAAAAATTCTAAATACGAATGCACCTTACAACAAAGCTTTAACCTACATGAAACAAAAGCTGTTAGAACGTAAAGGAAAATTAGACAACTCTACAATTATAATTGGAGACTTCAACACCTTTCTCTCTGTAACTGATGAAAAGAAAGCATCCAGGAAAATCTGTAAAAAATATTCAAGGTCTGAGTACCACGACCAATTCGAACTCTTTGACACTAATAGATACAAGTATATTCTTAAAGTGTTCTTAGAACATTTATCAAAATGCATCAAAAATGTCCATGCATTTAAAAGACTTGAAATCGCACAAAATATTTTTCATATCACAACAGAATTAAACTAAAAAATAAAAATGGAAAAATATCTGGGAAAATATCCAAATATTGAACAGGACAAAAAGGTAGTCACAAATTAAATTAGTAAATATTTTGAGGTGAATACAAATGAAAAGCCCACATGTAATTTGTGGAATACAGCTGAAGCAAAGCTGAGAGGGAAATATACTGCATTAAATGCATATATTGGGAATAAAAGAGAAATATCTCAAATCATGACCTAACCTTCTAACTGAAGAAATTAAGGAAAATAGAGGAATGTAAATTCAAATTAATCAGAAGGAAGAAAATCATGATAGTAAGGGCAGAAATCAAAATATCTGGAAACAGAAAACAATAGAAAGAATAAATGACCTCTGAACATTATCACCTTATATTAGATTCTCCAGTAGCAGCCCCTGAAGCATGGTGCAGTGATGAATTAAGGAAGTGCAAGAGTTTAAGGAAGGGAAATCCAGGGAGTTAGGAGCAGGACAGGGTGGGCCAAGAAGCCAAGCAAAGATGTACTTTCAAGCAAAATTCTAACCTTATTCTGACCCTGCAGAGAGTTCTGGAGCGTAAATTACACTGAGTTTGTTCAGCCTCAAGGCAAGGCAGCAGCACTTTCACATCTAGAGTCAGTCAGAGACTACATGGGGGTGGGTTGCAGAATTGATAAGATGAATCCAAGGAGATATGGGCAGTATCTGCTACAGTTAGTAAGATTTAGTCTCTTTTTCAAGGTAAAAACATAGTTTAAGATTTGAAGGAGACAGTCTCTAATACACTGGTGGACATATGTTTTACTGTTCTTCATTACAAATAAAAATTATAGGCTTCTGAATATGGGCCATATTAACTCCTTCTTTACATTGCCTCTTGGCTTACCAGGTGGCATCTAGTGGTTGCTTTGGCATCGTGTTTCTTTTTATTCCTTGCATTTGCTGCACCTGTCATGGCTTAAGGACAACAACAGTGATGTTTTTCTTTTCTTTTTTCTTCTCTTCTTTCTTTTTTTTTGGAGTCTCATTCTTTCTCCCAGGCTGGAGTGCAGTGGTGTGATCTCCACTCACTGCAACCTCCGCCTCCTGGGTTCAAGCAATTCTCCTGCCTCAGCCTCCCGAGTAGCTGGGATTACAGGCATGCAGCACCTTGCCCGGCTAATTTTTGTATTTTTAGTAGATATGGGGTTTCACCATGTTGGTCAGGCTGGTCTTGAACTCCTGACCTCAGGTGATCCGCCCGCCTGAGCTCCCAAAGTGCTGAGATTACAGGCGTGAGCCACTGTGCCCAGCCGCTGTTTATTTTCTAATCTTACTGATATACTCCCAAGTATGGCTGTAGTAGCAGTGTTTGCTTTCATTTCATATCCTTTATACGTTTCCTAGAACTATTTATTTTCCAGAGCTTTCTGTCCATGCACCATGTAAGGTGACAAATCATTATCATGCATAGAGTTTCTTTCAAAAAGCTGACAAGTGTTACAAGTTGAGATGACTTTCTCCAGAGTGAATTTTTCCCCCATAGTCCACATGCCAGGGGAATTCATATTTGAAACTTGGCTTTGCTTGATCTCCAGCAGGGTTTCTTAAGCTTGACACTTTTGAAACAGAAGTGTCTTTTTGTGTGTGGACAAGGAATTCATTGCAATGCATTCAAGGCAGCACGTCGAAGAGTATTTAGCAGCACCGATGGCCTCTGCCACTCCAATCGTGACAACCAAAAATGTCTCCAGACATTGCCAAATATCTCCTGGAGAGGGATATTGCCCCCAGTTGAGAACTACAGTTATAAAGCAGAGCTTATAAAAAATAACTTCCTGTGATGATGGAAATTATGTTTGTGTGTGGTCCAATATGGCCGTGTTAGCCATATGCGGGGATTAGGCACTTGAAGTGTGGCCCCCATGCCAGAGATGATTTTTTTTTTTTTTTCTATTTATTGAGACGGAGTCTCACTCTGTCGCCCAGGCTGGAATGCAGTGGCGCAATCTCGGCTCACTGCAAGCCCCGCCTTCCGGGTTCACGCCATTCTCCTGCCTCACCCTCCCGAGTAGCTGGGACTACAGGCGCCGGATACCACGCCCGGCTAATTTTTTTGTGTTTTTAGTAGAGACGGGGTTTCACCGTGTTAGCCAGGATGGTCGCGATCTCCCGACCTCGTGATCCGCCCGCCTCGGCCTCCCAAAGTGCCAGGATTACAGGCGTGAGCCACCGCGCCCGGCCGAGATGAATTCTTAATTACATTTAATTTTATTAATTTAAATCTAAGTTTAAATGGCCATATGTAACTCATGACTACTGTTGGAAAGAGCGATGCTTGAGTCTTGGCTTAAGATAGCTGGAAGTTCTAATGTGCCCTATCTCTCTTTTCTCCCGAGCTCCTACAAAGAGCTCAGTTTCTTATGGCAGGCAGACAAAATAAGTCCTCATTCTGGGATCTTGGCTATAATCACTATTCTTAAAACCCTATAATTCATTATAGCTTACAAGTGTTTTCAGAATATTATTAAAAATGAGTTGCCCCATCTTTTGAAGTATACAAATCTCTTTTCTAATATACACATTGGAATCAATGATTTTTCCACCTTTATAGCTGGTATGTTGCAGAATCTGCCTCAGAAATCATATTCTTCCACTTAGAATCCATAAACCCTCATATATTTCTTTTTCTTGATAAATATTTCTTTCGTAAAAATTTCCCAACTACATCTATCCCTTTCTGAGAGAGTAGTGCTCACTTTAAGTTCCCATGGCCCTACCTTTATGTGACATCATCACACTCTTATTTATTGTTCTACCATATTTTGTTACTTCCTATGTGTGTATTCTATCTCTAACTAGACTGAACTTTTGTTACATGAACATAGCTGAGTATGTGAAACTAGAAGAACTTCAAAATCAAATTTGTAAACCTACGAAAAATAAATCCTGGTATTGTATCTCTTTTGAAGAGTGTGCCTGTATCTAGTCAAATGGAGAAATCTTAATGAGGGAACCACAGCTCATTTGGTCAAATTTGGTTTGTATTTTTCATTCTTTTTTTTAAATTTTAAAAACAACCTTAGGTTTCTAAAAGAAATGTTGCAAATATTAGCTACAATTTGAAAGCAAGTTAAGAGAATTTTAAAGAAATAGTTTAGATTCAATATCAATGAATTATGGAACTCAATTATTCTCAGAACAGTTCAAACTCTTGCTACTTCTTATTAAGAGAAATGCTTGGAGTTGTAAACTAAGAAGTTATTGATATCTAGTTCTGCATTCAAAGTATTATCAGAAAATGTTAAAGCAAAATAAAGCTTAGAGTGTTAGACATAGCATGGAATCAATCTGTAATATAGTTTTTTTTTTTTTTTCAGTGCAGCAAAAATGGCACTTTATTTTGACCCAGGGCATGTTTTCCATCTTAAAATTGATTGTTACCAAAAAAACTTAAATTGCCAACAAAAATGGACACATTGAATAGCAATTGAAACTGAAAGTATTTTCTTCTAAAATATCACAAGATTTTCTCAATCACCTTTGACCAATTATGTATTGGTCATCTTAATTGGGTAAAATGTTAATATTAAACCTTATAATGTATCTATTATCATATATTTTCAAACTGCCTGTCTTTTCAAACCTCCTGAAGTCAGTTTAGGCATCCTCTGATATGGTAACTTGAGTTTGTAACCATGGGTTAACTTGCATTAATATATACTGTTTCTTGAATATTTTGTTGACTACTATGAGGTATAATATCCAGATAACTGAATTTTTGTTAAATAGATTTCTTTCAAGATCCTGCAAAATGCTATGGGCTTTATAGTCACTAAGTAAAATATTATGTAAATAAATGCATTATTAAATAATACATGAAATATTATTATTAAAATTTATGACAAAACCTTTCTGTGAATGGGAGGTGAGATATCAATTTAGAAATATTTCCTATATTGCCTATGATCAGATTGATGACTTATTGGGCAAGTGATAATTATAAGAGCACCTATTGAAACACAAGAGAAAATGACAATATTTTAGAGATTTAAAGTTAGTCTCTTTTTTCCATTTTCCCATGTTTTTGAATTTGACCATGTCTGGAATAGATAGACATTGAACTCATGGTTAAAAAAATACAGTCTCCAACTGGTACATTTTATCTTCATTTATACTTAATTCATCAAAACATGCTTTCATAGTATCTCTTTGATATTCATAATGGCATTTTTGGTAAGTCATGGAAAGTTTTTTCTTTGAATGGGGACATGACACTTGGCCAACAGTCCATAGAACATGGTTAACTTTCTCAGAATCCCTAAGAAGATTGCAAATGAAAGAACCTTCTGCTGTCACCCCAATGTGATCAGAGAGTTTTCACCAGTCGTGAATGCCAGACTCCGGCTCCACTCAGGGGTGACTACGATTCAGAATGCAGTGTGTAGGCGTTTTTAATTGAGCGGATGGAAATGGTTGACAGAGTAATGGTTGCAATTGTTCACCATTCACATAGAAAAGAATTTGCTCAGTAAATAGGAGGCATTGTTTCCAACCTAATTTAATGGAAACACAGAAGGTATAAGAAAGTAATGTGCCAACTGACACTGGGTGTAAAATAAGGCATTTTAGACACTTTTGTGCAAATGTCCATCAGCTGACATCTGTCAAAGCAAACTCCTGGGACGGCTTCAGAGCATATCCATTTGCCAGCAGCAAACATTTAGTGAGCTTCATTCTCTGAGGAGCAGAGTGTTGGTTTGTTTTGGAATGTGAGCATTTGAAATAACCCACTTTTCCCCAGTACCAAACTACTACATAAACACCATTGAGCCTGGTTATACAGTAAAAGGAATAGGCTATTTTGCATCTGGATACCAATCCTTAGATTGGCTGAGAGGCAATGGGAGTGCATGAGAGAAGACACATGTGATACAGTTTGTTATATTGTAGCCTGAATAAAGGCTTTAAGGTCTAAAGAATATTACTTCCATCAAATGAACAAACTTAAGTGGGTTCCAAGCTGCCTACCCATGCACTCCACTAAAGCATGTGGTGTACGTTTGTGTGTTTGTTTCTGTGGGCTGGCCTGATTTCCATTTCAATTTCTGTATTATACAGTCTTATAAAGGAAACTGTAAAAATTATCTGTATTCTATAACTTTAAATTGACTCTTCAGAATACTTAGAAGAAAGTAATTCTGGCAGCGTATCCTGAAGGTAAGATGCATCTATATTTTTCTACAACTTTCTTTACAAAATGAGCCCATCCGTGGCAAATTTAAATTTCCTGGGTTTGGCAGAGCAGACCACTCCTGTTATCTTTACCAACCTGGTCCAATATCACGCCCCGACCTTAGGGTGGGGATTTAGATACAATTGTCCAGGAATCTAGAAAGAGTCAAGGTAGTGAAACCTCAACCACAACTTCACAATGTGGATATAAATGTCTTGATACATACAGTGTTTTAAAATTTAACTTTTAAAAATAATTAAAAAGTTATGTAATTCTTTGAAAAAAATTTTCATTCTGGTTTACAATGAATGAAATGCATTATTTTTTAGTTAACACAATTATTAAATTTTCCATAGCTATGAGGTTTCAAACTTGGCAAGTACCATCTATCTTACCCAGTCTCTCCATTCATTATGTGAAGAAATGAAGGCTAAGTAAATGTCTTAGTTCAGGATCATATACTGGAATATGCAAAGTTACTCAGTATATTATAGGAGAGCTATAGTGTTATTGAGGTATGGGTGGGATTATTATTATTATTTAGACTCAGTTATTAGGGATCAAAATTCAGTTACTTCACAGTTCTCCATTCTATGCCACATTCTTGTTTGAATTTGGATTCATTAAGTGCAGAATGATATTAGAATCAGCACTGTACTTTACAGCTTTTCCAAATATATGTGACTCCTGGCTTACCTACTCATTTAGATTATTTACAGATGGACTCCTAAAATAACACTAGTGCTTAACAAGCAATTCTATTGAAATATAAAAGATAGCTTTGTTGTCTAGAACTGTTCAGATTTACTCACTGAGACATTGAGCATTGGTGCTTATATTCACTGTTGATATAGGACCTCTTTTTTGTAGATAGTGTGATAGACACCTGGCACACCTGGGCTTTAATTCTTATGACGCTTTTTGTTTGATGTTTTCTATAAAATAAATTAATTGAGGTAGATATTTCTGCGTCACAGATGACGAAACTGGAGATATCACTTAGTGGAGATTCAAACTTTTCTTTCTAAACTGATGTTTTTTCTACTCTGACACACTTCACCTAAGTAGCATTATTCTAGTATTAGTAACTTTACTATAGCAATCTAATTATTTTTAATGGTTCTTTCATTTCAGCCATTTCTTTTTTCTCTTTTGCCGTTTTCCTTCACTTGTTTTCTTTTGTACACATGTGACCCAGGTGTGTCTATTGGGTAGCATAGCATGCAGGAAGTCATGCCTTCAATTTTATGGTCAGTTAGCAGTACTCAGATCTACCACTGTGGCAGATGTGACCGACACAAGAGGTGGAGTGAACGAGTTCAGTCCAGCGCCAGACTTTTATGATCCCTGGGCTCCTGGGCATGTTCCTGTGAAGTTGACCCACACATGAGCATTCTTATAGAAGCTCACGTGCAGTAATGATTTTACACACACACAAAAAAACATTGAAAGGCCAAGGTCTTAGTTCTCATCTTTCTTTTTTGGGAATTGAATCGAGTCTAGGGACAAAACTTTTGCCGGCCTCTGTGTGAACTTGCTGGGTCACATTCTCCATGGTGGCCTGCTTTAAATCTGGTAACTCAGGCATTTTTTTTTTCTGGATATTCTTTTTAGCTATGGTTTCCTAAAAGTTTAGGAACAAGCTTTGGACAGTGCTGCCAGTCAGGAAATAAAAAAGCTATAGTAAGCTAGGAGGTGATGAAAGGTGAATCCTCATAGCAAGAAATATCTCCTTTTTCATCCTGACCTGCAATTACTTTGGACATCTAGAGGGATGGACCCATAATACCTCTGAACAAAGAGTGACACTACATATGTCTCAGGCTGTCATAATACTCTGTGAACCAGTTTGCATGCTATTTCTGTGACAAGACCATGTTCTCAAAGTGATACTGTCTTCTTTAAGAGCCCCAAGGTAAAAAAAGCAAGATTACTATGCCCTACGTAGCACATTGGCGCCATGAAGCTTGGACTCCAAAGGAGGATAGCAGTCATTAATTAAAAAGCATGGCTCAGATAACAAAACAAACCAGTAAAAACAGTATTGAGAGCCTCATTTACTGGCTGTGCCATGATCGGTACCTGGTTCAGAGAAATAATCCCTAACACAAAAAATACGCCTAACAAATACAATCTTTGCCTCTTCCTAACCATTGGGACAGGGGAGTGGTCTTCTGCAAGATTCCAGTATCATTTTATTTTTACTGTGCAAAGAATCCCTTATGTGACCTACCCCCAAGCTGCATATTTTAGCAGAGAGATGTCATACAAAAACTGCTGGAGCTGCAGATCTCCTCAGATAAGAAGAAAAGGACAGCTTTTAGACTGGGCACAAGGAAGAGAAAACGTTAACAATGCATGCTCTCTTTCAGACTTGTGGTAAAGCTAAGTGAATTTGACAAAGTAGGTCAGAGCTATAATACATATCTGATCAGAATAAATTTCAGTCATATGGCAAAATCACAAGGTTGAGATATGATACATAATTGCCCTCAACTTAATAGTTTACAACCCACTTGTATTTGTATTATCTCTCATATTTTAAACCTCATAAAATGTTGGACAGGACTCAATGAGACATGCATTAGACCCAGCCAACCTATTATAGTAGCACTTTTTATACAAATGGAAATCAGATGTAAATGGACCTCTCATATGCCTATTTTAACTTGCTATGAAGCCACGAATTGCATGTCTTGTATAAATACAAAACCTGTCTTCTAATTTTCTGAAAATTCTAAGCAACTTATTTTCCTATGGTGACATTCAAATCCTGAATATTTGGAGTGTATGCTAGCTGTGAGTTTCATCTTATTAACTCATATTTTGGCTTTGATTTTTCCAGAAGCAGATTATCATACCAGAATTTAAGTGCCAATAATTTATGTAGGAGTTCATCCAAGAGAACATGGGTACGTGAGTGAAAAAGTGAGGTAGGGAAGAAAGGAATAAACCAAGAAAGGTTGCATAATCAACAAAATTACCATTGTGGACAATTGGAGCTCAGTGCCACTAAGGAACCCCTGGAGGCATTGTAGAATATGCCTAAAGAGGTCTCATCCCAGCCAATGGTATGGCATGAAGGCTGAGATATATATTCAAGACTCTAGCTACTGCCAAGGATATTAACTTTCCAGAGCTTCCACTCTGCCCCACACACTGGCTGACAGTGTTCCTGAAGCCAGTAAAAAAAAAATCTCTGGAAGAAGTTATTACAACTTCATCTGGCCTCTTTTTTCCCTTTATTCACCTGTCTTTCCTGTTCTTCTCTTTATTGATTTCATCCCCCTATTTCTTTAAAGCAAAACAAATTTATCATACTCATGCTAACGGATTTAACGGCCATCTTTACTTCTCTACACGTTTTAAAAAATTACTTTTTGTGTTTTTGTTTGGGGTTTGTTTCTTCAACAAAATGATTACTCCAAAAAAATTTAGTACTATCCCCAAGAGGAATGTTAGTCAATAAGATTTTCTCCAAATTTATCACAATAGTTGGGAAGACAAGGAAATTGAGGCTGAGGTGCTCCTACTAATTTGCCTACTATTAAAAAGCTAAGAAATATCAGAGGTCTGCTGATGCTAGATGTTGAGATTCTTCTCCACATGAGGTTGCTTTTCATCACAGGTTATGTGGTGTAAATAAATGTTGAACAGGACTCAGTGAGATGTGCGTTATAGCTATGTTATTTTCTCTTCCTTTACCATGCCAAGCGGTAGCTGGACAAGCAAGGTAATGGAAAGTGGCTACTAGTCAGATAGATTAAACCCTAAAACTCATCCCTACTAGAGTCCCACATAGCCTATTTTTCTTTGTGTCTTGAGGTTCCAAGTCAACCTTTCTTGAGAAATTTGGTCGTTTTATTATCCTCCAAATTCTTTCTGTTGGATTTCAAGGTGAATTATGAGGAGGGTCAGGAGGCATGATTTTAAAAGGAAATAACAAGGTTTTTAATTGATTTCTTTAAAAAACTATTTTACTATATCCTTAAAAATGCAACTGAAAATTAAAATGTCATTCCTAGTCCATTTTAGTCAAAGTATATGTTAGAAACCTTTTGTGAAAACTCTATGATTTTAGCTTTATCATGATATTGTTTACATTTGAAAAAATTCTGTCAGCAAATGCAAAGTAATGTATTTTTCTTAATGGAAAAAATGACACAAGTACGATTGTAGGGGAATATCAAACTCATGCACATTTACACAGGCCACACAAGCCATGGCTTGAACAGCTGCTTATCTGAGTCTTGGAGGAACTCTGTGATAATTCCAGAACTTGAAAGGAGGGGAGGCCTGTGAGGACCTGCTAGGAGGCTATCTACCACTCACTTGCCTCCCTGTCTCTCCTGGGGAGGCTGTTATGACATGCTTTCTCATTGTCTCCAAGATTCTGATGAGATATGAGGCTTTCTGCCTACCTCCCTTAAACTAGAGCAGGAGGCTATGCAACCACTTAGCTACTTATGTAACCTTTGTGAATGCACATTGATTTGAGCACCTACTATGTACCAAGACCTATAATATGTAGTCATTTATTTTGTTTCATGGAATCATTGCAACAATCCAAGAAGGTAGAAATTATTATCTATATTTTGATACAAGGCAACTGAAGTCTATAGATGTTAGGTGTCCTGGACAAGGCCCCAAAGTAACCATGAATACAGATGGGATTGTGATTCCTGACACCGCACCTGTGTTCTTTCCATTCACTGTCACTTCCGTTCATGCAACATCCATGCTCAATGGTGGTTCTTACAGTGTTAAGAGCAAAGTCAAGTTTATTTTGAACTAGCTGCTTAGAAACAAGGCCAAAGGGAGTCTTATAATTACATACTTTTAAGTAATAAAATATATTTTGTTTTCCTAAAATGTAAAAATCTGGAGACCTGAACTACATATTGTATCAACCAAACTACCAGTGAAGCCTGGCATTCTATCTCAGATGTGACAATAGCGAATTTTTACTAAAATTTATGGTAGTACTCTTGCTGCATTTAAGCCTTAGATGGTTGAAGTCCAACTCTAATAATCTTGGGTGTAATATATTTCTGTCAGAGACTTTGGAAACAAAGTCTAGGCGGTAATGTTTGTGGAATATACCAGGTTTCAAAAGAATACTAGAGAATGTATGTTTTCAAAGAAATGACATTGAAATTTTAAAAGTTATACATCCAAATTCTTTCACTGAAATATTTTTTGATTCCTTGCATTGGTCCCTGTAATAGACCAGGCAGGTATTAAGAGTGTGGGATTCAAAAATGAGTGAATCAGATAAAATATTTCTAAAAGCATATGTGAGCCTAAGAATTTTCCCAGGAATGGATGCTGTCACTGCCTAAAATATTTCTGGGATTCTGTTTTTGATATTTTCCTCCAATTCATGGGGGGTATACACTTATTTGTATACCTGTCATCATGTCTGATCTCTGTCCTTTAAAATAAAGTTCATTTTCTCCTATAAATAGTCCTTCCTAAGGATTTGGAGACTCTGGCAGAGGTCAGCTACTTGCAGCAAACTATTGATGGAAAAATACCACCATCTCTTTCTGAACCAACCATAAATATCTTCATTTTTGATCTTGCATCTTTAGGAGGGATGCCTGTTGAGTGTTGATGTAGGAAGGTAATATTCACTTAGTGGATGGATCATTTGAGTCAAGCTGGGCAATAAATGGGGTGACAGATTTCACAACCTGCCTGTCTGCGATTTGTGTCTGAGATTTGAATTTAGGAAGTGGTCAAAAATCATTCAGAATAAGTCTGTGGAATAAGGTGAGCAATCTATTTGAAGAACATTAACAGGTGTTTAACAAGGGCTCAGAAAAAAATGTGCCAAAATGATTAACTGACTTGAGTAACCTAATGGTAAATTTTGTTTCAAACATGCAATCTGACTATGGATTACGAGGAAGAATATTACTTTTAGAAAATAAGTTCTATAAGTCATTTGCTCATTTATTATACTAATGTACTTTCTTTGGAAAAGACTTAGATAAGAAAAATTTCAAAACTTGGTTAAAGCAATGAGCACTTTTTAGAATAAGTAGACATACTGCATTATTTGATGGGTGCCTATTATGCACCAGTGACATGCTTTTTTATTTATTCCTCTCTGTCATATTGCAGGTATGCATTATTATGATTACTTGACAATACACTGAGGTTTAGCAAGTGAAATGGCTTGTTGAAGGTTATAGTCAATGACAGCCCTAGTTTTGGAATTCAGGCCTGTCTGATTCCAAATCATGAATTCTTTTTAAAAAAAAAACAATAATTGCTGCTTAAGATGTAAAGAGAGCTCATTTACATACATAAATATTCTGGGGAGTTCACTTTTTGAAAGTTCATTACTGTGTGCATACACCATATATAAAGATTACTTGAGAACCTTGGTCTAGAAATTTACCTTTCCGTTTATTACTGACATGCCTTTGGAAGTTTTCTTTGTTATTTCTAAATGAAATCCATGCTAAATGTCAGAAATTAGAACATATATTTATTATACAAATATGTCCAATCTTGATAGTAGTGAATAGTTTTACCTCTGAAGTAATGTTGAGAATCATGTTAAATGTTTTGAAGACTAAATGCCCTCCTCTTAAAATGCAACCCTCTCTCCAGCCCGCAGGTTGTCATCTATTCTCTGACACAAACAGCCTGATTCTCACATGGCATATTCAGTGCTGCCCTATACAGACTCATTTACAGTGACTCTATTTAAGTCACACTTTTTAAATTGTTCTCAAGAGACCTGGCTCAAATAGAGCAGAGCCAGCTGCATTAGCCACCACGCACAGCCGGGCTGAGTGACAGGCATGTTTAATCTGTTCATTTCAAATCTCTGTGATGCTTTGTCTCTTAATGATGGCACTGCCTATAAAAACTAGGCTGTAAGCCTTTTGACTTGTCTTAGTCCAGGGCTGGGAACATCTAAGGCAGGGCAAAGAAACACTGTCTTACTGTACCCAGATGCTGAGCTCACCTCTTTAGGAAGATAATTATTTTGCCCAAGGCAATGGCCCTGGGTAATGAGACTAGGGTTCAACTTACCTTGTCTGGTATTTAAAGTCTTGTATAATCTATTCAGCTTCGCACTGTGCCACTCTCATCAAACAGCTTTGCTCCATGTAACTATATTGTTATTTCTTCCCCCTCACATTTTCTCATTCTTGCATCTCACATTCATGCCTCTTTCATTCATGCTGCTCCCATCTATATTCTTGAAGTCAGTGTTAAGTTTGGTTAGATCATCTTGAAGATTATTTCTGACACTATGACATTGTGGGGTTCCTTGGCTATCATTCCCCCTGCTCTATATCCACCATGCCAGGTTCAGAATGTTAACCTAAATGGGTCACTGGGAGGGCTAAAAAAAGAGGCATGTGAAAACTGGAAACCTCAACTCAGTTATCTCTGTCCTCTAAATTCTAGAATGCTTTGCACTCTTTGTGTATTCAATCCCATAATGTTCTCTACTTTTGAAAGAACTATGGATTTCTTATTCCTGCTTGGTCCCAGCAACAAGACTGAATCTCTTTGAGAAGCAGTGAATGCCCTACCTGACTTTCATATTCTCACTCCACTCTTGATATGCCTGAGAATTGGGCGAACGTTAGGCCAACCTTAGGAGGTAGTTCCTTTTTTTGTCTCCTAGTATCCCTCCATGTCTGTAAATCACTTCTCTAGAGCACACAATAATTTTTCAAATTCCATGTCATTAAAAGCATATTTTGACTGGAGGAAAATTTAAGGACAAAAGATAAACAATAACAAAAAAATGAAATTTATTCATTTTACTTACCATCCTCCTTCTTTCAGTAGGATGTGTGCCCTAAAGGAAATATATTTACATATTTAAGGACTCATTCTCAATTCTCCTGGGTAAGAGAATCTCAGTGAAGAGAAAAAAAGGAGGCATAACTCTACCCTGAGACCACATGAATCTCCACCTGGATTTCCTCAGCTCAGAATAAAAATGATTGCCACAAAAAATTAATCATCTACACGAATTTCAATAAGCATCTGTGTATGGATAGATTCTTTTTATAAGCAACTATAGTACAGTGTTATGCTTCAATTTAGCAGATTACCTTGGTTCAATTTTTTTTTATACTTCCCCTTCTAGATGCATGATCTTGAGTACATTAATTGTGTTAGGCTGTTCTTGCATTGCTATAAAGAAGTATCCAATCCTGGGAAGTTTATAAAGAAAAAAGGTTTAATTGGCTCACAGTTCTGCTGTACAGGAAGCATGGTGCCAGTATCTGCTTCTGGGGGGGACTCAGTAAGCTTTTACTCATGACAAGAGGAGAAGCATCACATAGCGAAAATGCAAGAGAGAGAGTAGGGGTAGAGGCAGGTGACACATGCTTTTAAATGACCAGATTTTGCAAGAACTCGCAATCATAAAGATAGCACCAAACCATGAGAGATCCACCCTCGTGATCCAAACACCTTCCACCAGGCCCTAATTCCAGCACTAGGAATTACAATTCAACATAAGATTTGGGTGGAAACAAATATCCAAACTCTATCACTAACTTCTACCTGCCTGGATTTTACAATTTGTAAGGCAGCCATAATAGATGTGGCATCTACCATCTGCGACTGTTTTAAGAATAAAAATTAGTATAAGTAACACATTTAGTGCACTGCCGGGACAAAATAAAATTTTAGCCAACATTAGCTATGATTTATACTGGTCTCCTGAGAGTATTACGCATTTAAATAATGCTGATATTTCCATTTCACAGATGACAATACAATGATGTCTGGAAGATTAACTATACAACAGCACATTGAGTGATAGTGTGTTCCTGGAGAACCCAGGCTTTTTGACTCTAAATTCTGTGTTTTTTCCCTCACTAGGTGAAATTCGTTTGAATGTCACTGATCCATTTTCATCTTAATAGCAATTATCACTCTCTGAAATTACTTTTTACATAATCATTTCTGTTGTCTTTATCCTTCGTGCAATATTATATCTGCACTAAGCTATAATGTTGATGATTGCACATCCACTTGTCTTGTTTATTAAAGTATCTCTAGGACAGAAAACAGTTCTTGCCATCTAAACATTTGTACAATCAATGAATGAACAGGAGAATGTGCATGTGTGTGCACGCACATGTGTGTGTATGAAGGGAGTTATTTGCAGCCTTCTCTCCCCTTTTAAAAGATTTTATACCACCTCTGCCAGATACCTCTTCACATGGCCAAAGTCTTGATATTGTGATTGGCCAGAGCTTGGTATATTGAATAGAACAGTTATTATTGGAGAAGTACGTTCCACTCTTTCTCACTTCTTCTTGCATTTCAGACTCCAATAGGCCAGAGAAATTGAGGGTCTTTGGATCCTCTCATGTCTTATCTTTGGTAATATTGTGTGATTACGAAGGTGAGTAGACTTAAGCACTAACCTTAGGTCACTCCACTGGCTCTAAGACTTAACAGTAACTTGACTGGGGCTGAGAGACAGGCCAAGAATAAGACCCTACTTAGGCCTGAATGCCAGCCACAGTGTTAAGCATTACAGCTAGTACCTAAGCAGCTCTTGCTTTCCCATTTTGTTATTGAACTTTGCACTTAATCTCCTTAGAACATTGGGGAAGGTGAGGTATGACTGGCTGCACAAAATAATTTGGACTCTCCTGGTCCTTGATTATATTTAAATATTTAGCTCTATCCTTCCTCAGGCCTTTCTCTCTTACATTGCTATCACCCAGCTCAGAGTTTCACCAAAGTTTTGAAAAAACAGATAGATCACCTTGTTTCCTCCAGTAAATTTAAGGCTGCTTTTGTTGAAGCTCTTGTTTTTTCTTTATAAGCCCATGCACTCCCAAATTGCACAATATTTCAGGTTAGGGAAACACCTGTAATTTATATATGTAGTTTATATATGTAGGTAAGTGTACAACTTAATGATTAAAAGTTCTGGGCTTTGATATCAGAAAAAAATAATGTGGCTCTGCCACTTTACAGGCTGTGGTATTGGGAAAGAAACTAAAACTTGGTTTCTTCATCAGGAAAATGTGAATAATGCCAGCTGGGTGCGGTGGCTCACGCCTGTAATCCCAGCACTTTGAGAGGCCAAGGCGGGTGGATCACGAGGTCAGGAGTTTGAGACCAGTCTGGCCAACATAGTGAAACCCCGTCTCTACTAAAAATACAAAAAATTAGCTGAGTGTGGTGGTGTGCGCCTGTAATCTCAGCTACTCGGGAGACTGAGGCAGGAGAATCCCATGAACCTGGGAGGCGGAGGTTTCAGTGAGCTGAGATCGCGCCATTGCACTCCAGCCCGGGTGACAGTGTGAGACTTCATCTCAAAAAAAAGAAAAAAAAAAAAAGTGGATAATGCCTAAGGAAAACAAAATGGTTAATGTTTGTTAAATGTTTAGTATAGTGCCTGTTGCCTTCTAATGGAAATCAGACTGGAGAAGAAGAATGAAATGTGTACTTGTGTATATATGTTTAGATGGGAGTGGGGGTTAAGGACTTATAATTTGTCAGCATATGGTAGCATGAATATACCAGAATCATAAGAAAAATGGAAATATGGTAACAGGCAGTAGCAAAGAATTGATCTGGCATAAATCACTTTATATAAATAAAAGGAAGGCAGATCACTGCACTTTTAAAATCATCTGTCACTTTTACTTTCCTGCCTAGAAAATGTAAAATAACTGCGAAGGGATGAGCAGTGCTGTTCATGGGATAAAGAATGGAAGGAACTAGGATGTAATACTGGCTGAGTCCAGAATGTTTGATGTGGTTTTCAGCAGGCATGCCTCCTGAATTTTGACTACTACCACATGAAAAAGAAACAAATGGCAACGGCAGAGCTATCAAAATGATATTCTGGGAACCTCGGCCATGTCTTTGCTTCAAATCCTTAATTGTCTGATGGGGGTGGGCACCACAGTCCCGGGCACTGATTTTCCCAGCTCCATTTTACACATTTGATCCTTATATTCTGTTCCCACATGTTTTCATTATGTGAACAAAGAATTTGTGTTTTGGTTGTGAGTAGGATTTGAAATCGGTTAAAGAAATCTATTGGGTTCCTTAAATTTCAAGGGCCTAGCTTTGTTTGTTTACACTGTTGCACTTCTTGCTGTTTCAGTGATGCAATGCATCAGCACCTCCTGGTGAAGTTTCATGAGGGACTACTCTGAGAGAGGAGTTGTGAACTTACAGGCAGCTCTTCCGGAGAATTGTTGATGCTTGCGACTAAAGCCCTGTGATCTGCTTTACATGAGTTTGGCAAATGTTTACGGAATCAGTCAATGTGCCAGTCACAGTTTCAGGAGTTATTTTCTGAACTAACTATGCAGAAACAGTCTTGCAGAAGTTGAACACCTTGTTCAAGGTCAAACAGTGAGCTTGTAGATGGGGTAACCCTACTATCAAAATGTTATTTTCTAGGCTTATTATTCTATCTATTCCCTAATTAATCTGAGTATTTGGCTCTAAGTTACTGGGTCGGAGTAGTTTTTGAAAATATAATCTTTTATATAATATAATCTGTTGACTGTTTATTCCTCGTAAAAGCCTATATAGATTAATGTTTCAAAAATGTGGAAACTCAAATCAGAAGGTCCTTGATTAGTACATCTTAATTTGAGGTTCTGGTCTCTTCCATGGATGAACTTCAGGAGGCCTAAGATTGTTTGCATTTTGTTTCATCTGTGTTCATGTGTGCATTAAATAAAGGAGGTGTCCATAACTCTTCAAATCTTCTGTTTCTAAATCCACAAATAGTGATTATAAGCTCTTTTCAAAATTTAAAATAATTCTCTAAATATTTTTCTTAAAACCTCTCTGATTTTTGACCCAAACAGAAATAATACATAGTAAAATAAAATATATCATTCTCAACATTTTTGTTCTCTCCTATAAGAAATGTGAGTCCCAAGGGATCTAGAGAGTTGAGTGCCTTTTTAACAATCACTTATAGAAGTTGATTTAAATATGATTGACATTCACTCCTTAGTCAAACTTAATATTGATTCAAACCCATGGAAGTGGACCTACAATTTAGTAAGAGAAACACAAAGGATGATTATAATTTCAACTGGAAAATAAGAGCTCCGTTACTTATCAGAATCACTTCTGGCTAAAATTAATAGCATTTTCTATCTCTCTGGGATCTTGAGAGTTGGGAAATTCCAGCAGATTTTTATTACGCAATTTAATTAAGAAGGTTGACGTGTTGGGCAAACAAAGAAATAAAAGCAATACAATCAAGGGGGTACCATTAGTTTAAAGGTCTGAGTCAGTATAGATTAATTCCATCCTGATCCATTATGGTGTCGAAGGCTGCTAATTGGTTGTTGAGATTCACAGTTAATCTGATACAGAGCATGACCTTGGTAGGCTTTCTTATCATCAAAGCAGATGAGAATGCTTTCCATGTTATTCCAAAAAGAACAGAAATTTATTGTAGTCTAATATTTTTTCAAAGCTTTTCACAACCATGTTTATTAGTTTGTAGTTAACTTGTAATGTCTCTATCAGGTTTTGGTGTTAGAGTTAGGTCAGCTAATAAATTGTAAAATGTTCTCTACTTTTTTTTAAGATGATTATTATTTAATTTTTTAATGTTTAATAGAATTTACAAATAAAAGCATTTGGACCTGAAATTTTTCATCAGATGGTTATTGAGACAAAATATCTCTTTAATACATAGGGGCTATGTACAGTGTCTTTTTTATCTTGAGCTAATTTTGGTAACTTACTTTTTTTAATGTCAATTTTATTAGTATTTTTGAAGTTGTTCATAATATTCACTTATTTTTCTTCCTTAAAATTTCTGCAGCTACTATAATGATATCCGCTTCTTTCTCCTGATATTAGTAACATATTCCTTCCCTCCCTCCTTTCAACTTCACTTCCTTCCTTCCTGTTTTACCCTCTTCATTCAGTCTGCTGAGATTTACTAATTTTTAAAAACTTTTCAAAGAATGAACTTTGGGTTTTGCTAATTTTCTCTATTTTTTATTATTGATTTTATTAAATTATGCTTTTATATGATTATTTATTTTCT